>NC_064258.1:28512844-28816511 GCF_003254725.2 Canis lupus dingo | reverse complement strand
CCAATTTCTTCACATGACACTGTTCATCACATAGTAGAAGGTACCACGGATTGGAAATCACGAAACCAGAGTCTGGGGCCTGACCTTGCACTGACTATGATAAACGGACTGCTGCCTTGGGCAAGTCATTTCTCCTGTCTGCGCCTCGGGTTCTCCATCTGACAGATAAGAGGGTGGGAGCAATGACAGCGTGGGGCTTCCGGCCCTGAAACTCTATCACCGCAGGTGCGCCGGGACGGGGTTTCCCTCCAACACCGACATCGTACTAAGTTATCAGAGCAGGGGCAGGTGGCAGAGAGAGAAACGTAGGAAGGTAGAAACAAAGGCCCAGCAAGATAGACAGAGATAGATCAAAGCAGGGGAAGCTACCCAGCCAGAGAAAGGAGGAACAGTCTGGTGGTGTGGAGAGAAAATTAGAGCCCCTGATGTAAGCAGACTCTTGCCAGTATTGCTGGAAACAAATAGTGACAGATTGCTAACATGTTACAGTGAAAATTACCAACATGATGAGACTTTTGCACCATAACCAGCACCTCTTGTTATCCCATTAACAAAACTGATGAGATCAAACTGCTAATAGGAGAAAACGTTCATGTTGGATTATATCGCTCCTGTCCTGTCTGGGGAACACAACCAAAGGGCAAACCAGAGGCACGCTGACATCTCCCAAGAGCCATTTTACCTTGGACGGGGTTGGAGAAAGCCCTGGAATGCCCCCCTCTTCCACTGCATCTAGAAACAGCCACATATGCCACTAGCACCTCTACGATCGCCACTGCAGGTGTCTGTCTGTTCCCACTGCTGAGCCCGGCTGGGACGGGCTGTCTGTCATTATAAAAAACAAGAACCGGTGACCTTTACAGAGTACACAGGGTATACTGGCGGGGCCAGGGAGGGCGGGGAGGGACAAGTGGAGGTGTCGTGTCTGAGTTTGTAGAGTGTTGGATTCCAGCACACTTCCATCTGCTCCAAGAACAAACCAACACATCCGAGCTCACAATTATTTACATTTTTACCACCCCCCTCTGGCCGCTGCCCACTAGAGCTAGGCCAGAGAGAGCCCGATTCTCAATTCCATTAGTCACAGAGTTCAAACTGTCATCTCAGCCCTGGGAGGTGTAAGGAACAGGACACATCTGGTTCTTAGAAGTATTTGCCCAGGCATCTGAAGAGGATTTTTCCTCTTTGGGCTGGGGAGAGATTTCCTGCTCAAACTCAAGTCACCCAGAGAAAGCCAGATTACAAATTCACTTTCTGCTTGCTCCTCTCTCACAAAAACTCTCCAGTTACCCAAACTTCTTAATGTCTAAGGGTTGTTTTTTTTTTTTCTTTTTTTTTTTCCTTCTACTGGGATGATCACTGACCAGGCCAAGCTCCCTGCTGCCACCACCCCAGAGAGTGGGGCCAGGCCACAGGCCTTCCTCCCCAGTAGTCGCTCAGAAAAGCAATTGGCCAAAGATTATTCCGAGCAATTTGATGGCAAGGGTTTTTGTATACCAAACAGGGACCTGTCTTTGTCAAAAAGTCTTTTACAAAGTACCCAAGTGCTAGGTGTCAGACAGGACAAGTTTTTTAATCATGTTAAAATGATTTATTTAAACGTCAAGCCATGTCACCTCACTTCCTTTCATTTTTCAAACTGTTTGTGTTTTTTCTGGATGATAAATTTATCTTCAGACAGCCTCAATATGACTAATTAACTTTGAAATATAAGAACCAGATGTGTGAGTTGGAGAGCTTTCTGAACTGATGCCAGACGGGCTGGTGGGTTTTTTTCTTCGTCTTTTTCTTCCTTGCCTTCCAAGCCCTTCCCGCCACCCCGCCCCCCGCACCCCACATTCCCTCTCCCTGCTGGCTGCCCTGAAATTACTAAGCAGAGACACATTTAGTAAATGGAATCACAGGACTCCAGCTAGCAGCGAGCACCCACTGCTCGCTCTCTGCTCTCTGCTGCTTAGCCTCTGAAGACCCCACACTCTCCCTTTGAACGTGACCCCGGGCCGCCTCCCTGGGACTGGGGGAGCTGTCCTCGGAGGGGAGGCTGGGAAACTCACCGGGCCCACCCCTTCTTTCATGATCTATGGCATGTGGAGCAGGGAGCTGCCACAATGCATTTGCCACATGAAAGTAAGTCACCCTGCGCTGTGACACAGAGTGATTTCTTCTAAAGAGTCTTCCCCTGTGAAGCGCTCCTCAGATCGGCCTCCTCCCTGCTCTGTTTGATGAGCAAGCCCGTGCACAGCACAGGAGGAGCGAGCAGGGGTGGAAGCTGGCGATCCAGTCTCTCAACTCCCTAAGCCGCAGTGCTTTTCAGTAATGGCACATTTGGGGGTTGGAAGCCGCGGATGTGTGTGTGTGTGTGTGTGTGTGTGCGTCTGTGCCTGTGGGTTTCACTCACGGGGACAGGGAAGGCATGAGCAGAGTACCTCAGTTTCCCTGTGTAGCCATGACGGCCTGCCCCACCCCGTCTTTCTACCAGAAGTAGGTTAAGGTTATGTGTGATCACGAATGGGAAAGTGCTCTGAGTACTTGGAAAGACATGCATACATCCTAAGGGATTATTAGGATAATTACCACTATTATTATATCATCATGACCAGTATCATTATCATGCCTCTTAATGTCTGAGATTTTTCACCTGAGATAATCTCGTTCACTCACAAGGTCAGTGGAGCTCCTCACAATGCCAGGCTCCAAACAGTGGACTTGGTTCTTCTCTGTCTCAGGAAGGATGTCAAGAGAACCCCTTCCTGGGCCCCCAGAAAGGAAGATGCCCCGCTTGACACCTCAGACTCCCTGCTGCTGCCAGAAAAGGACTCAGCCCCCAACAAACACCAGCACTTGTGTGGTAAGTAGCCAGAAGGGCCAAGTGGCAGTCCCTTCCCTTCTCCAGAGAGCAAGGCAGATAGGAGGACTGTGTGTGCTGAGGGGTGGGGGGGACAGGTCCCTGTGGCCCCTCCCTCACCCAGCCTTCCTGGATCTCTTTAAAAAGCTTTGCTCCCCAGAATAGCTGGGTTGCTCAGTGGTTGAGCAACTGTCTTTGGCTCAGGTCATGATCCCAGGGTCCTGGGAACCTGCTTCTCCCTCTGCCTACGTCTCTGCCTCTCTATCTCTCTCTCAAGAATAAATAAATAAAATCTTAAAAAAAAAAAAAAGCCTTGCTTCCCACTCTGGGTAGAGTAAAGATGCATCAAGCAGGTTGGACTCTGAAAAATATAACAAGGTGAAGCAAGTCCCATTGGATCCCCATGCTGCCCCTCCCCTGATTCTGGCCCCACTTCCTTTCCACAAAAATACTTCCTTGCTTTCAGCAGTGCGTAATCCCCACTGAGGGGGAGTGTCACCCCTCAAGGAGGTGTTCGCATTTTAGCAGGAGTTTCTGGGAACTTAGGAAGAGAAAGGCCTTCAATCATTCCCCACAGAAAGCCATGAAAAGGAGGGGAAATGCACGGATGGGGCAGAGAGAGCATGCTTCACACTTCTCAAAGCAAATCGTGCCTGCTCCTGATGCCCAGGAGACATCTCAGAGGCAGACAGATGGACCAGAGCGGGTGGGGGTGGTTGGGAAGGCACCACTGCGGAAGCCAGCCTGGTAGCCCCCCAGCCCCGGCCTGAGGCGGCAGGAGGGGAGTGAGTCTCGGCGCCCCCACCTCCTAGAGCCCTGGCCCCGCCTCTCCAAAGGCGACAGCAGTGAGCCTGCCAGGACTCCTTGGGGAGTGGGAGAGAAAGGCGGCAGAAATGCAGAGAACTACAGCTTTGTTTGGTATCTTCCAACTTCCCAGGACAAACAGATGAGCAAGCAGAGCAGTAATCCAGAGACAGAGAGCATGCGCGTGCATGCACACATACACGTGCACACACACAGAAGAGCGCCCTGGCCCACTCCTCCCCAGGAGGGCACCTCCACAGAGCCCTGAATGCCCCACCCACCCGCCCATGACCCCCACCAGGACCCCCCCACCACCCCCAGGCTGCCTTTGGAGAAAGCTGGCTGGCTGGGTTCTTTCTCCAGCACGGCCCCCTTTCCCCAGGGGAAAAAAATTTCAGATAATTTTCTGACTATGAATAACATTTCCTGCTCTGTCAAAAGAAGATAATTACGGAGCTTACCAAAATCGCAGGATCCCTGATTAACCGACCCAGGACAGGCAAGTCTGGGAAGTCTGGGAACCCCGCAGGCGGGGAAGGTGAGGCCCGGGGCTCCTGGGAGGGCGGGGGACCGCGCCTCCTGCCCCCCGCAGCTCCGCCACTCCGCCAGGGGGGAGCAGACCTGTTTCCGGGGCCCACACCTCAGAGTCTCCCTCTCCCTCGGGCTTCCCTCTCTCCCCACTGGAGCGAGAATTCGCACTGGCGACCCGGGAGGCGCCCGGTCCTTAGGGCCAAGGGAGCCCGCCCTGGAAGGCCCATCGACTGCGCAGACCCACCCAAGCGTTTTTTGAAACTGAAAGGCCTGGGTTTGCTCTCCCTCCCCACCCCGTGCAAGCACCCCGTGCCTTCTCCCACTAAGTGCACATAACAAGCAAAGAAACTTGACACTGGAACCGACAGGAGCCATCGTTTGGGAGCTGTCAGACGTGATGTCTCGGAGACCCGGGATCCGAGGGCCCTTCCCCCTGTATTTAATAAAGTAAAGCCCTGAGGATCAAGAGGCTGCAAGCCCTCCCATTCCTTCCTAGGCTCGCGCTGGAGTTCTTTAAAGCCTGCCTCGCGTCTGTCTCTCTCTCCAGAAAGCCTTTCATGCCGCCTTGCCAGACTGACATTTTGACAAGTTGCCACGAGTGACATCTGATTTGTACAAATTTCAAGACTAATAAATCTACCTGTCAAAGCGGAAACTTTAAAAGGAGCTAAGCCCAGCGGGTATAGTTTAACAGAACTCAAGTTGATGAAACTGTAGGATGGAGAAATTATATCTGTCACAATCCACCCACATTAGTTCTGCAGAAATGTTGGCATGAAACAAACGTCTTTCACGGGCGTTACCGAAAAAAAAAAATTTTTTTAATAAAAAAAAATTTTTAATTGAAATAGGAGATTAATACCAGGAGTAACAAGTAACAGTTCTATTTGTAAACTAACAAATTTTATTTATTTAATTTTTAATTTTGTTGCAGATGTGAGAAGTGTCTCTCCTCCTCCTACCTCTTAAGCTCTCTCCTTGGAATCTGGACTTTCCATTCAGGCTGGGGCCAATCAATCATGCAGCAGCTCCCCAGCTCGCTGGCTCTGGGGGTGAACGGGGGCCTAGCGAGGTGTGCAGGGCCGAGGTGGACCCCGCTGCCCACAGCCCTGCATCCCAGTCCTGGCCGGGCCTCCTGGCACTCTGCTTCTCCGTCCTGGCGCCGCGGGCCACTGAATCACTGCCCCCCACTGCTCTCTAGCCTTGACCTGGAGCCCGAAGCCTGGCCCCCAGTCTGGGCTTTGCTGTGGGATTTTTGTTTTAAGGATGTGAATGTGCAGGGCAGGCGGCGGGGGGGCATGGGTGGAAAAAGTAATGATGTCTGGCTAATTTTTATTTTATTTTGTTTTATTTTTATCTTATCTTCCCTTCCTGTTTCTGACAAGTCTGCTTTTGCCCCAAATCGTCACATCACAAATAGAGGAGCCACAATCCACAGATCAGAGAGAAAGGAACCAGAGGGAGCACGGAGGCCTTCTCAGGGTTCCCATACTTCGAGAAGCCAAGAACGTAAATGCATCTAAAGCAGACCCCTTTCCTTCTGTCCTGCCCTCGCCCTGGCTCACCCTCAGCCAGAGGGGAGGAGACACTGCTCCTGCTCCTATAAGTGGTCTCCAGCTGCCCCAGGGGTGAGCTGTTTTCTGTTTGAAGGCAGCCAGTAACCTCCAGTTAATAGTTAGTATTACTGCTGTCTTTCCTCCTGGGAGCTCCAAATGGGATCTCATTTGCCCTCTCACTCATATGGTTAAGAAGAAAGTAGGCGGGACAGAGAGGATCTTTGTTCTCAGTTCGTCCAGGAGCAGTCCGCTGAGGTCACCCCGCTGGGCAGGATGGAACCCCACACTTCAGGGCAGGCCAGGCCCCTGCGACCACGTGGTCCTTCTGCCTTCTTCCCCACCTGGGCTGCCTCTTCCCTCCAAATCCAGAGCTTCTGCTTGGTATTTATTGGGCTGAGACCATATCTAGAAGCGAACACCTTCTCTCACATATCTCGGCCCACTCTAGGAACTCGGCGAGTGACGATGGTGATGAGCAGGTTAATGGTGTTGCAGCTGAGGACTATGAGACTGCCTTAAGGCTGTGGATGGGGTGGCGGTGGGTCAGGTGGTGATCGGGGATGATCCCAGAGAGCCAGAGGAGCAACACCCCTCTGTCTGCCCACCCTGGACTGGGGGGTGCCCCCAGTTCTACCCAATTCCGTCTTTTTCCCTGTTAGATACTTGTTAAGCAGATTCCCCATACAAGGCAGCTCTGCTGTACACCATGTGAGTTACAGAGAAGTACAAAACATGATCTTTGTCCCAAAGGCGTTTGCAGCCCATATGGGGTGATGTAACAAGACAACACAACAAAATAGATCCCCATCAGGAACAAAGGGATTTCGAGTATAAAAGGAAAGCCTGGTGTGTGAAAGCACTGGACCCAGCCCTGCCACCCGCTGGCTGTGGGATTGTGCTAAGAACTTCTCCTCTCTGAAGTAAGGGTGACAAGATAATATGAAGGCCCCAGCATTTTCCTTGGGTTTTTGAGAAGAGCATTGCGCGATCTAAGATGGGAAAGCTTTGCGGAACAGTGAACAGTTTAGGGGCTGGGGCGACCCAGCCTGCCTTCACCAAGGGATCAGTTTAGGATGCAGCACAAACACAGCTGATGAAGGAATCAATGAACAAGCAAATGAAGAAACAGGCTGGGTCTCCAAGGAGGGATAGGTTTCTGCCGTGCTCGGCTCCCACTCTGCCTGTGGCACCCACAGCCTGAGCTGGGCCCCCAGCCTCTGAACACCTCACGTTGCAGGACCTGACCTATCCCATTAGAAGCAGGCCAGGCTCGCAGACAGCCGTCCAGGGAGGTAAGAGCACAAGAGCAGCCCACGAGGAA
The DNA here is from genome assembly GCF_003254725.2 of Canis lupus dingo. Classification (NCBI taxonomy): domain Eukaryota; kingdom Metazoa; phylum Chordata; class Mammalia; order Carnivora; family Canidae; genus Canis; species Canis lupus. The sequence goes on along the minus strand of NC_064258.1, from coordinate 28,809,454 downwards.
ACAGCAAGACCACTTTTTCCAGACTGTGCTGTGGCAAAGCCATAGATGAGGACAGCACTTCTTGAAATGAGGAGGCCCTGGAGCAGGGACTAGAAATCCTGTGGTGGGTGGGACCCCAGGTCACTAAGCACTTCCTCCTGGCCAGCCTCCCACCCCCTGCCCCTGTAAGCTTAGAAAGCACAAGATACGGAGAGCATGCAGGTATGTCAGGCCTCACAGGTAGGTACTTGTGTCAGAAACGCCTGTGACAACTCATGCTCTGTAACATTAGGATTGCTTCTAACACGAATTAGCCCAACTTCTTTGATTCATATATTTGCCTGTGATCAGAGGTGGTTATGAGAAAACCAAAGCACAGAGAGGTTTGGTTCTCATGCACAAAAACACAGCCAGCCAGCAATGAATTTCAGAACTGCTGGGTTGAGTTTTCTTCTGAAACAGTTGCTTTTTCTCTTTTCCCTCGGAAAGATGGTCTCTCCAGGGAAAGGTTCAAGGATGCCAAATGTGACTAATAAAAAAATTGTTTAAAGGGTTTTTTTTCTAGAATAAACACTTCACTTTCTATTTTATTGGATTAGTGTTTGCTAACCTCCGAAGTTTCTCGCCTAGCAAATTGGAGACCATTTCCCTTATATAATGAGCTTCCTCATTTGGACGAGGTGAGTCAAGTCTTGTGAAAAGCAGGAGGCACACTGCAGGGCAGAGGTAGCTGCCCCAGGCAGGCCCAGGGGACTGAGGCCCAGTCTGGGAGCTACAGGCCCATTGGGCTGCCTTTCCCTACAAAGGAAGGCAGCGTGCTTTGCCCCCGGTCTCAACCAGTCCCTGGGGCAATTGTATAGCCCATTGACTCCTGTCTGGGGCCCATTACTCACACGGCAGGAGGAATCTGAGTTAAGAGGAGAACAAGGCCCATCTCTTCTATTTCCTCCAGGCAGCATTTTGGGTTTTACAACCAAAGAGGAAAGAAAAAGAAAGAGAAAGAGAAAAAGAAAAAAAAAAATCCTGAACTGTTTTTCAAATGTTCTGGGTCTTGGCAAACCCCAAAATGCCTTTTGCCAAATGCTTTTTCCCTTAATTTTCAAACCTCGGGTGTATTTCCAGAACAATCCAATCCATCTGCTTCTGATTCATTTACACTTAACTCATTAGGAGGCTGTTGCGTAAGGAGCGGTTTGACGTCCCCAAGATCCCCGGGTGAGGGATTCTTCTTCCCCTTTGAATCACAGGGAGGCATCCTGCCAGCTGGGTATGGAGCACAAACCCAAAAAAATTGAAAGCCTGGCTTGAAACCCCAAGTCCCCAGGATGAGAATAAGGTTCTCTTGTGTCCCACCCATCACTCATTCTGCCCTGTTCTTCCTATCAGATTATCACCATTATTGCTGTGATTGTCATCAGGATACAACAAATGGCCACATATTATTGTTAAAGGCCTGGCATTGTATTCCACTGTGTGCTATTCCTCATTCATGTGCTCTTGACTCATCTGTTGAGACATTAAATAAACCCTTCCAACCAATGGTGAACCACCAGCAGGGCCACGGCCTGGGACTGGTTACAAGACGTGCCACCAAGCACCAATCCCAGCGCGCTTACCTTCTGAGAGGGCTGCGAACTCTACCAGGAAGCCCAAGAGAAGGGATGTGGGCAAAGAACAGCTTCTAAGGGCAGAAAGCAAGGCTGGAGAAGTGGGGGGGGGGGGGGATGGCCCAGAGGGAAGCACTGAGAGAGAGACTGCTGGTTTCCAGGGATGTGAATGACTGGCCTACCCGAGCCACAAGCTTCTGCTGCACCGCGGAATCACCCCTTCTTTACTGGGAGAGAGGCCCTTCTCCCCCACCTTCCATTCTTCGTTATCATGATTATCATTTCCACCTTTACTCAACAAACTTAATTTTTTAAAAAAATGTATTGAGTGCCTTCTATATATTTCACCCCTGCTCTAGTCTGGGAACCCCGGGGGACAGAAGAGGTGCATAGAGTTTAGCCTTCCCTTGAGAATCTGCAGCCCACCTGGGATAGGGAGCACTTTTTTGTTCTTCACAACAGTAGACTGCTAGCAAGACGGCACTCGGCCAAGTGGAGTGGCCCAGGGAGAGTCCGAGACCTGTCCACGGAAGCGAGAGAGCCCATGAGCCGGACCAGTCCGTCCACACAGAGGAGGTGGGTTTCGGATGAGCCAGCCTGGGAGATTAGTGTTCGGCCAGATGGAGAGGAAGAGTAGGTTCCTGGAGGAGGGAATCGGGCTGAAGGCTCACGAATGGCAAAGAACATAGCATGTTCGTGGAGCAATAAGAACATCCATGTTGAGAAACAGAAGCAGATGAGAAAGTAAGATGTAGGTGATTCAGCTAAACAGTCTGGATTTCATCTCAAAGGCGAGAGTGAGTCACTGGAAGGTTTTGAGCAAGGAAGTAAGATGGAGGGGGCAGTGTTTAGGGGGAAATAATCCAGTGTTAATGTATGAGGTAGACTGATGTGGAAAAAGAGTGTAGGCAGGAGACCAGTAGGAGTCTGTTGCAATAATTCAGGCATGTCATGACAGTGCTCTAGAACAGTGTGGTGGCAGTGAGCAAGGACAAGAAAGAACAAATAGAATGAAGATAAAATCAATTGGACTTGATGACTCAGTGGCTGGAGGACCCCAGAGAAGAGGAAAGAGTTGAAAAAACACAAAAACCCAGGGGTAAAAAAAACAAAACAAAACAAAAAACAGGGGTTTATCAAGTGAGGAGAGAACATCTTTTCACACAGATGGCATGTCTGTGGCATGTGCCAGGCACCGTGCTAAGCGCCTCCCGCGAAGTACGGGATCCTCATCACAGAACAGTAGAGCAGGTACTAACTATCGTTATCCCTGTTGTACTGATAAGGAGCTGGGGCTTAGAAGCGTTCGTTCGTTCATTCGTTTGCCCAAAGTCACAGAGAATGGGTGGGGACTCTAACATGTAACCACACCAATCTGCTGCGTCTTCTTCCGTAAACCAAGCCTCCATCCTGTCTTACTCAGCTCCTCACTGACCCTCACACACCTCATGCTCACTCTTGCACCTAAATCCTTCCTGAGATGTCTTCCCTACGCCCCTTTACTTACATAAATCCAGCTCAAGCCCCAACTCCTTCCAGAAACTTCTGTCACCACCTGAGCTTCCACAGATCTTCTCTCTTTACCACCTCCTCTAAGATTTATTGTCAGAACCACAGCCCTGAGCATCTAATCTCACACCCTCTTCTGTTGACTTAGTCAATTCCTCTGTTCACATAGTTCCTGGTCTGGGGGATTGGCGCTGGAGCCAAGCCTGAGTCTTAGCCTTGCCTCTTAACTAGTTCTATAGCCATGGGCAAGTTACTCAACCTCTTTAAAGCTGTTTCTCCTTAGTAAAAGGTTTACTGTCAGGATTAAATGTCAGAATGCCTGGCGCATAAAAGACACTCAAGGAATGGTATCTGTCAATATTATTACTGTTGTTTTCGTTAATGATCTCATGATGGGCAATGTCATGTCCAAAGCTGTGGATGTAGTCAATGCTCTATGAATATCCTTCCCTCCACTCGATTTCTCCATCATTTCGACAGCTGTGTATAGCACGTCAGAGTTCACTGCTTACAGTCTTAAAATTATTACCTGTATCTCACCATATTTAGAACAAATGTACGGGATGAAGTATCCTGTCATGACATGCTTCCGATGGAGCATCTCCAAACCAGGGTCAGGACTTCCAAAAGCAGGCCAGACAACCACAGTGTCAAGTAAGATGTGCTAAGCCTCCCTTTCTCCTCCCAATGAGGGGATACAGGACTCGGCCCTGCTGACGACTCAGCTAATCCGGGGTAGAATCAGGGCCCTGCCCCAAACACTGCCTTCTGACCCCTGTCACCCTGGCCCAAGGCCACTCTGTGAGAGGAAGAGTCTCCTCCTCTTCAGTCCCACTAGGTCCTTCCTGCTTTCCTCTTATCACCTGGAAGGCCAGTATTGGGGTCCCACGGGCTGTTCAGAGTACCCACCCAAGATGACTCCCCAGGTTGTCCTCTCTCCTCTCCCAACAGCCCCATCAAACTGCTCTAAGATGACAATTCACCTTGAGTGCTAATGCCCAACAGCTTATAAGCACTCAGAGCAAAAGAGCCTACAGCCCTAACCCTCCCCCCAAAAATAACCAATGTGGAAAATAGGTGAAGAGATTAATTTGAGGGCCACTGGGACTTCAGTAGAAGATATCTAAACACCCTACCCTTGCTTTTCATTCATTCATTTTTATTCATTCATTCTCTCTCTCTCTCTCTCTCTCTCTCTCACACACACACACACACACACACACACACATACCCTCTGACAAATCACAATGAGGAACTACTGCACAGGACAGAGATGGAGATTTAAAGACCAACGCAAGGGCCCCCAAGACTGAAGGGCCCAGGCCAGCAGTGAGGAGCTAGCTGCAAGGAGCACACTCAGGACGCATGCTGAGGTGGCCCAGGACCCTTCCTGCAGCTGGCTCAGTGCTTCGGACCCTCAGGAGCAAGTAACAGGGTGGGTAGCCGGTCGCAGTCATGGGCACCCCCACACACACAGAGACCCCAAGGGGCCTGGCTGCTGGGAGAGGGAGGGACTGAAGAGGAAGACACCAGAATGGGATGGCACCTAGGACATGTTTCCCATGGCTCTCTGGGGAGATGCCACCCAGGGGGAAGGGAGGGATGGCCCGGGTCCCTGTCTTTCCCCAAGCAGGGGAATGTGCAGGAGAAGCTCCCCACAGCTCCCTGACTTCTCAGAAGAAGAGAGACCTGCTGGTGGATCTGCCTCCATCAAAGTGCTGCCTGCCTTAGGGACAACAGGGCAGTTCGTTAGGCCCTGTGAATTGCCTCTTGATCCTTGGCCCCAACAGTCTTCTCTTTTTCTTTTTAATGGGGACTCAAGGGCAAAAATACATTCTCTCTCTCTCTCTCTCTCTCTCTCTCTCAAAGGGAGGGTGGCAGGAGGAGTCAAACCCTAAAGCGCATCTCAGGCTTTAAACATGCACAGGCTGTGCTTAGGGAAAATGTCACCGCTTGGCTGAGAGCATGGGTGGCACTGGCAGGCAGGGAGAGGGAGAGAACGGGGAACCGAATTTAGGAGTGACTGGAAGGTCGACAAGAAAGAAAAGCCAACACACAGCATATATACATAGAAACGAGAAGCACTGCTGAGTGCGTCTGTGGTGCTTTCGAGGCAGCCCCAGTGGCCTCTGGGCATAAAGAACCTACCCGTGGTCTCCTCCCTGGACATGACACGTAGTGGACACCTCCTTGCTCCAGAGACCCCCTCCACCCATTCCTGCTGAGGCCAATCCCTGGAATGTCGCTCTGTCGCCTCCGCAGCCCTCACCTGCGCATCCAGCCTCCCAGACTTGCTCCAGTATCCACCTGAGCTCACACACTGATCTGTCCTCTCTCCATTGCCCATGCCCTGGAATATTTGATAACTTGAGCCAAGCCTGATGAAGCCTTTGGTCTTCATCTGCCCTTGTGATGTTTTCTAGAGGTGCAAGTACGTAGTGGCATGCTCTCCAAGTTCAGACACCGTGCCATTTGCTTCTCTTGTCTTCTGGCCACTGTGGCCCGCACGATGTGGTATAGAGCCAACGCAGAGACATGGATACAGGGGCTGACTCAGTTTGGACCTCATGTTACTGACTGGCCACCAAAGGCTTGCGTGACTACAGGGAGGCCCCAGGCCCTGCAAAACACCTGCACACACCCCTCTTTCTTCTCACAAGCAAATGAGCTCTTCCATGTACATTGTTCTGCCCAAAGCAGTTTGGCTGAGGGTCCCTTCTTTTCCAGTTGAGTCCAATTGAAACCTCTTTGCCTGGTGCCTAATCACATCCAGTGCCCCAGAGTTCCCATATTATATCAAAAGATGTCGAAAGCTTCATACTCAAAAAACCACAGCACATGGGGGATTAAACCAGGATAATTTAACTCACTTAGCTGCGATAAAGTCTGGTTAGGGAGATTACAGCTGTTTACCCGAGAAGTAAATATCTCTGGGCTCTGACTAGGCCGAGAGGAAGGGAGGGCTTGTCTGGTAATTTTATCATCTTGCAGGAAGAAAAAGGAGAGGAGAAAAGACGGAATAAAAGATGAGAGGTGATAATCTCTGAAGTTGAGCTCACTCTTGTGCTGCAGCACATGGCAGAAATAAAAGATAACCACACTGGCAATCTTGCTGAGAGATGGTCTGCTCGCTCAGGAGGGTCCACCTGCCTGCTGCTTCAGAGCCAGGGAGAGCCACAGGCCGCCTATGGGGGGCACAGAGAGAGAACTGGTCCCGGCAGAGAAAAAAGAGGTGATGGGGGGTCCCAGGAAGAGAGATGTGCAATACAGAAAGGCTGCCTCATCTCCTCTCTTCCAGAAGATATATACACTTAGACTCCAATAATCTTACACCTGGAGCAAAATTCCAAACCATCAGAGTGATTCTCAACTGTAGGCAGGATGGCAGGATAGAGGGAGGAGCACTTTGCCCAGAAAAGGAGTAGAGGGAAAGAGGAATGTGTGATTTTAAAAGCATGATTTATGACTTACCTCAAAATTTAAAAACATAATGATAATAGATTGCTTTTATAATATAAATGGGAGCAATAATGCTCAACAAACTCTCCCTAGCTGAGATGGCATAAATTTTAAAAAGAAATAGTTAGAAAACACTGATTCTAACCCATCTTCACCATTTCACAGGCCAGGAAACTGAGGCCCAGACAAATGGAGACTTACCCACGACCACACAACTGGCTCCCAGGAGAGCCAGGAAAAGAAACAAAATCACGGATATGTGTATTCTAGAAGAATTATTCTTATTTCACCAATGGGCTCCTGGCATACCAAAAAGCTTCACCCCAAAAGCATCATTCCTACACTCAGCCCGTGGCTGTGGCCACCTGGATTGTGTCCTCAGTATAATCCAGGGCCAGGGTCCTTCTAGGAAGTCAGGGAAGGAGGAGGAGGAGGGGGAAGGAAAGAAGGAAAATGAAGAAGGAAGAGGGAGGGAAGGGGAGATGGAGGGGAGAGAGGGGAAGGGGTGGGGGGAGGGGGAGAAAGATTGTATGCATTTCCTTTTGCTGCCGTAACAAAATGCCACAGATTGAGTGGTACAAAATAACACAAATTTGTGATCTTATACTTTTGGACGCCACAAGTCCAAAAAGGTTCTCCCAGGGCTAAAGGCAAGGGGTTGGCAGAACTGTGTTCCTTTCTGGAGCCTCCAGGGGAGAATCTTTTTCCATGCCTTTTCTAGTTCCTAGAGGTTGCCTGCATTTGTGGGCTTGTGGGTCTCTTCCATCTTCAAAGCCAGTGCTATCCACTGGGCCTTCTCACATCATATCACTGACTCTGAGTCCCCCATCCCCTTTCACTTATTAGGACCCTTGGAATTTCTTTGCACTCACCCAGATCCATCCATCAGGGTCATCTTCTCAGGGTCTGCTGTCTGCAATCTTAACTCCCCTTGGCCATGTAACATAATCCGTACACAGGCTGCAGAGATTAGCATGTGGACCTAATCTTGAGGGGACCATTACTCTGCCTCCTACAACACTCGAACCTCCTCCCCACTGGAGTGACAGAAGACATGGCCAGCTAATCACAACACCTGCCTCCAAAACCCTTCTCAACATTGCTTCTGGCAGTCGGGTGTGAATCAACTGGACTTGGCCAAGTAACAAAATCTACTTGCTAACCCCATCTACAGAGGTAAACTCTAGAGAAAGGGCAAGATTGTGGATGAAATGTTGACATTTGCAGGCCATCTCAGAGTTTTGGTGCAATCCCAACAAAAGACAGACATTCGCAGACTGCTATTCTTTCATCCCATTTCTGACACCCAGGCAAGTCTGCTGGTTGCGTGGACCTCTCTCTCTGCCTGCCACTGGGGGCCTCAGCTGATGGCAGGACATATCCTGGGTCAGGTTTTCTTGGGGATTTTCTGTCTGAGGACTAAGAAGTTGCCCGTTTGTCCCATGTGAAGAGCTTTGAGAAATGCCTGCTGCGGCTGCCCCCATCAAACCGGTTTGCACAGTGAAAAACTGTATCTGTTTCCCTTTCTCCTAGAGGGTAAAAACCAAGTGTGGCTCACAACCGGAAGACAAACCTCTGTTGTCCTGGCCAAGAGAAGGTGCGTTTGAGGAGGTGTACCCAGTCCCCGGCTCAGACCTGACCCAGTGGGGGAAGTCTTCGTTGAAACAGAGAGTAAAGTATATTTCTGTAACTTGGGGGCAGTCTTTGCTCTTCTACTGACTGGGAACACAGAGTTGGGGCAAGTCACTTCACATCTTTGTGAGCCTTCATTTCAAAAAATGAATGTCAGGCCATATTCATTCGATGATTTCTTAAAATTCTTAGAGCAAACAGTTTGGGTTCTCACAGCCTGGAGTGGTTCAGAAAAGAGAAATGAGAATAGTGGGTGACCTCAGAACCATGGGTCTGAAAAGTGACCAGAGGAGAGTGGGGTGTTCAACCAGGAAAAGAGAAGCTGCTGGTCAGTGCCCATGGCCTACTAGGCCTACCTGTATAGAATCGTGTTAGCAACAATGACATACTTTTTTTTAATATTTTATTTATTTATTTATTTATTTATTTATTTATTTATTTATTTATTTAACAGAGAGAGAGCATAAGCTGGCAGAGCAGCAGGCAGAGGGAGAGGGAGAAGCAGGTTCCCCACTGAGCAGGGAGCCCAATGTGGGGCTCAATCCCAGGACCCTGAGACCATGACCTGAGCAAAAAGCAGACACTTACCCAACTAAGCCACCCAGGTGCCCTACAATGACTTAACTTTTACTGGCTCACTCAGGGTGTCAGTCTTTCCACGTTTACCTCCCCCCACATGTCCAGGTCCTGAGGAATTGCCTCATATATGATCAAGACACACAGTTTTCTGACTAGCCACCATTTTGTTCCCACTGGCCTGCTCTAGGCTCTCTACCAGGACCCCAGCCACTGCCACCTCCTGCTGGGTGCTGCTGTCACTGCCATCACAGAGATTCTAAGGCCCCATGAGGCCAAAGAACTGCTGGGTTCTGCGATGCAGTGAAGGAGAGTGCCTCTCCAGCCTTTGTGTTTTCCTCTGAAGGCAGTCCCAAAGCTGGCTCCCCAGTGACTAGCACACACTCATCTACACCATGCTTCCCATTTGTATGTATAGCCTTTTTGCTCTCCGGAGGCTTTGTAAAGAAGCCCAATGGGGGCTGAGCTGTGAGCCAAACCCAGTTGTGAGCCATTCTCCAGGCCAGGCTCAGAATTATGCCCACCCTGCTGCAATCAAAGCCCGGTTACCAGGTCAGCTGTTTGTACTGGTTCTTTCTTGCACCCCTTCCCAGGAGGCTCCACGGCCTCTCATGCAAATAGGCTTCGAACAGACCCATCCCAGCAGTTCACTGGGCCTGCTCAGACATGCCTGACCAGGCCTGGGCTCAGGCTGGGACTCCCTGCACTCTTCGTGTGTGCCAGCCTGCCACATGGGAGAGGCACTGCCCTTATGCTTCTCAGCCACAAGAAGGCTAATACTGGAAGCTATGTAGAGCCAGATATTGTTTTCCTTATGTTGACCCAAAAATCTCAGTAGATGTAATGAAATTCCTCAGGTGGTCATGAGTGCCCTGTAATATGAACTGTTTAAGTTGGATGGTACCCTAATAGGGATGTCATGAAGAAGATGCCCCAAGTGTCAGTCACTTCCATGAAATCTGTACATCCATCATCTCTCACTATATAATTCTTGCTAGGAAAGCACCTCTTGAATTGCCCTGGAGAAAGATACCAGGCTTAGCAACTGGCTTCATTGGGCAAGGAGGATAACCACCCCAAATCCCCCCTTCAGAATCTAGTTTCCAAAGTTGAGACCCTCCTATTTGCAGATGGAAAAGTGTCGTACAGTAGCCACACCCTTCTGCAAATTGCAAGGGCATTGCCATGTGATTGCATCCAAGGCAGACCAGTTCAGGGGGGATCAAGTTTATCCCATGAAAGAGAGAATCCAGGGAGTACATTAGCATCCCTCAAATGTACGAGGGGTTGCATGAAGCAAAAATACATTCATATTTTCAGCCTGGGGTAGTAAAAGTAAACACTGAGCAGGAGTCAAAAGATGAGACTGAGCTGTGGCTCCCTCACGTGCAAACTATAGGATTTCAAGCAAGTTGTACAAACTCGAAGCCTCCATTTCTCCAACATGCATGTCATAGGACTGTTGCGATGAGCTAAGATAATGATGTGATAGCACATCACAAACTGCACTGCTGTTCCCGGCTGAGCTTCCCATGTGTCTGACTCAGCTCTCTACACCCGGTGCCTGGGTCTCTCCCTGGTACAGCGTGCCAGTGTTCAATAAATGTCCGCTGAATTCTCCTCTGGAGAAACATCTCAGAAGGCAATCAATAAAGGTTCTAAGAAGCTAAATCCATCTTTAACTTGGGCAAGATCTATGGAATAGCCAGAGCAGTCTACCAGGCTGATTCAGAGGCTGAGAGCTCTTCTCCACAGAGGCATTCAACTCCAGGAGGCTTAATAGCACGTCAGAGGTACTCTAGAATGATTCCTCCCACAGAACATGGGTAACGGCGGGTGGCAGAGCCATGCCAAGGTATAGGTATTTCACTGGAAATCCACCTCACTCACCAGCCCATGAACCTGCCTTATGCACCAGCACCTTAGCGCCCACAAGTCAAACTCTGGCCTCGCCACATCACAGATCACTGTGTGCCAGGGACCTCTGAGGCACTCACAAAATGACCAGGATTGTGAAAGCTGGGCATGCCAAGGCTTTGTCGAAAACCATGCTCTCTCCCCAGACCTCCAAATCCAATGTACTACAACATAGTGACACTTCACTGATGCATTTGCACCTGACAAGCAGAGGATAGGTGCTATCTCTAGGGTGGGCAGGTGGTGGTGGTGGCCGATGGGGATGACAGCAGGCAGAGGGTACAGTATGCACCACCACGGATTTGCTCTGCCTCAGGGGGTGTCCATAGCTGTCTGGTAACACATAGACGTATTACCTATTACATAACCAAGCAGATACACATACACCTGCAAAGTGTGATCTGCCATGAAGGAAAGGTAAAGGGGCCATTGAGGGACTGTAAGGGTGCCACAGTGAGAAAAGACTTCTCTGGAAAAAAGCGACGTTGAACTCGGCCTGGAGGCTGAGACCAGGAAAGCCAGCTGAAAAGGGGTAAGAGGTGGAGGTGTTCGTGAAGGCCTGGGGCAGGGACATGAGTGAGACCATCCGAGAGCGGAGAAGAGGTGTGTACAGCTGCAAACGGGGTGCCAGTGGGCCGGAGGGACACAGCAAAGGCTTTGTCTGTCTTCTCCTAAACACAAAGGATGACCAGTAAAGGATGTTCAGTGAGGACTGAGGACATCAGATTCATGGCTTTGAAAAGATCACTCCCACCCACACCCCAAAGAAGGGAGTGAAACGGACTCAAGGGGAAGCTGTTGAAAAGCTGTTGGGGGGCTGGGGGGCGTCTGACATGCACAAAAGCAGGTAGCAGCACAGGGGTGCTAGCAAGCATTGATTCTATTTGAGCTGCCCCTGCAGGAAAAAGTAAAAGAGCAGGAGAAAAACAACGAGGCACACTCCGGGGAAAAAATATGGGCATAAATTTAAAGCAACCCTAAAGTCTTAGAGAGTCCAACTACACATAATTAAAGTCAAAAGATAGATCTTAAGCCCAGATCGTTCACATGGCCTTGGGCTACTACTTAAAGAAAAAAAGGATAGAAGGAAATACACCAATATGTTAACCGCGGTTAACTTGGATTATGGGGGCTTTTTACAGCCATCTTTGTGTGTTCCTGTTTTCCAAGTTTTCTACGGGTCATTTGTGTGGTTTCTTTGTAATTAGAAAAAAAAAATCCATATATTAAGAAATAATAACGTCATCTTCTCACTTGCTGGGGGTGTCTCCAGGAAAGAATGAAAGGTGTCTGCTGGGATTCCATCCTCCCATTGGGATGGTTCTCCTTCCTACAGAAAAAAAAAGAGCGAGAAGCATTCAGAAATGGCAGTATCAAATTCTCCCAGAAAGTCCTGGATCCTTAGGACAAAAGCATGCACCTGTAATTACTTTCTTCAACTGCTCTGGTCCAACACACATGGCTCCAACACACATGGCTCCTTTCTGGGGCTGACCCCCTAAAATTGCCTCCCGGCCCAGCCTCTCCACCAGGTCCCTGGAACCATACCACCCAGGCCCTAGCTCCCAAGCTGCTGCCCACCAGACCAGAGATAGACATCTGACTCAAGTTACGCCAACTGGATTCACTCTCTCAGGAATTTGGAGCTGACACAATGAGACTAAGTGGAGAAAGATGATGGTATTTGAACAAAAATGTGGTCGTGTAGCATGGGGCACAGCTGATACAAGCCAAGGCCATGAGGAAGTAAAAATGACGAACCTCCTTTCCCTTTTCAAGGGTTTCCTTGGGAACAGAAACAAGAGAGAGGAGGCTCACAGGAAGCACGGCTCCATGGAAGGTAAAGGAAAATGTTCCAGTCCTGGCTACCCACCCCATTCCCCAGATAGCGGGTCTCTTCCTAGATGTCCATGAGGACAGTTGTGTCCTTTCAATACATCCTGATCACTTGAATTTGTTCGAAGGGTTTCTCTTCCTTATAGCCAAAGAGTTTCCACTAAGAAATTCTCTTCCTGTTGAGCTAATAGCCCAATTTCTCATTGTTTTCAGCAGATTATCTACCCTGCTGGTCATCCAGCTTCTGCCCAAGTTACCTGCACAAGGCCATGTGGTAGGGTTTCTTCCCTTCCATGAAGTCCTCTCCAATCAAAGGCCCCACCACCCAACCAAGTCAGGCCATGCTCCAGCTCCAAGCTGGGTATAGCATCTGTACTCGGACCAGCTGAACAAACCCAGAGCAGACTGCAGCCCCCTCGAGGCCATCCCACCTCTCTATCTAGAAGCGCTCAGTACCCTGTGACCTCATGAACTTCCCCAAGGCAGAGGTTTGCCCGTTGGGGTGAAGCCCCTGCAGGAGGGGCTATGGGCCCAGCAGCCACTGCCTTGAGCCAGAGGAAAGAGGGAGTTTGACAGCGCCAAGGTAAAGCCTCTTTTTATTAAGACAACACAGCAAACTCTTTTTAACCACAGCTGACATCACTCTAATAAATCACCATCATGTCTTGTAGGATAGAAAAAGCCAAAACACTGTCACATTTGATTTTGCTGGCTACTCGCGTCTCGAGAACAAACCATGTGTTTTTAATCAACAACACTTTGTTTTGCATTTCTCAGACCCCAATACTCTTTAAATAGTTGCTTTTTACCAGAGGGTTATTTTAAAACCAGGGCCAGCTTCTTTGCAGAGGACATTAAGAAACAGAACACCACCTTACCGGGTCACAGGCTGATCCCGGGCACTTTCTCTGCTGGGACGAGCATGTCTTATGTGCTTCTATCTGTTTCAGAGGGGGCTTTCCTCTACCCTCTTTGGGAATTTAATTAGATGTCTTCCCAGAAAGTTGGAGTTTTTTGGTTTCTCTAACAGGCAACCCGTCTGGGTTATGGGAAAACAGCAAATTCCCAGCCAAAGGAAACAGAGAAGTCACATCTGGGACTGGGATCCAGAGGAGTGAAAGAGGAGGTGACAGAGGAGGGGGGCTGTCAGAAGGGAAAGGAGCAGTAAAATAAGATTTCCGGAATGGTACATGTCGATTTCTGTGTGCAAGAGGGCCCCAGATGTCTTGGAGGCCGATATGCTCGGGCAAGCCCACTGAAGCTTGCCTGGGGCTCATCCTTCGTATTTCCGGGAATTAGTGTCACCTCGAGGCAAGAGTAAACTGTGCAGGAAACTTCCCCTAAAAGAGGCTCCTTACCTGACTGCCCAATGTGCCAGGATCTCAACAGTGATAGGCGCCTGAGTTTATCTTGTCCTGACATACGTCGCCAACAACACCTAGCTTTAGAAAGATAATCAAAGGAATGGAGAGAAGGTCCTGACCTAAACTACAGAAACACTCTATGCTATTTGCTCAACAGTGAACTTGAGCCAATTGAATGATCCAACCAAAAATATAGGGGTGGCTACCATGTGGTTCTGGAATCAACTACCATCCCCCAGCCACACAGCAGAATGTTTGTCCTTCGTGATCAGTGAAATCCTCCGACACAGGTCAGGTCAGGGCTTCCTTTGTCCCTGCAGTCCTAATGGCTCAACCTGTGCTGATCAGATCATGCATGCCACACAGGGTGGTCCCAGGCTGATACACCCAGCCTCACGCCACGCATGTCGGACTCTTCACTTCCTGGGTCTGAGCTGATAATCTAGCTGGAGAGGACTTTCAATTGTCCAAAGTTCATTCTTTCATGAAGAGTCTTCTTCAACCACGTAACTCTGGTTAAGCCTTTCTCTATTATTCCATAAACTCCTGAAATACGGGATAAGCGTAACACCCCCACGGAAAACCCATTCTGTCAGAGTCCTTTGCAATAGTGCCTGCCCCTAAACACCCCAATTTTCTCAACTATATTGGGAGAAGGCAGTAGTTTATATACATGCCTGTCGTTAGGAGAAAAAAATCTTCTAGGCTGAGTGCAATCTGGAAGACCCTTTCCCACTACTCAGAAGCCCTTTGTTCTAGCCAGTTCTATCTCTCCCACCAATTCATCCCCTGTTTCATGGGCCAGCATTAGTACCTGTTTACTTGCAGTCTCACTGGGATCTGCTCTATAATTATACTCACCTATGGGGATTTCTTTTGGTCGTTTAAGGGTCTGGGGCTGACTCTTTACAAGTCCAGTTTAGGGATTACTTTTCCATTTGGGTATTTCAAATGGGTATTTAAACTCATGTCCTGGTCCCTTAATATTCCATAGAAAATGGCTCCATCCATTTGGCCATCTTCATGGAATAAACTAGGAAACCTGAAAAGATACTGAAACATTGGAAAATATCGTCTGGTTGCTACTTACATGGGTGTTCAAGACTGGATTCAGAAGGAGGTGTGGGGGGATCCCTGGGTGGCGCAGCGGTTTGGCGCCTGCCTTTGGCCCAGGGCGCGATCCTGGAGACCCGGGATCGAATCCCACATCGGGCTCCCGGTGCATGGAGCCTGCTTCTCCCTCTGCCTGTGTCTCTGCCTCTCTCTCTCTCTGTGTGTGACTATCATAAATAAATAAAAATTAAAAAAAAAAAAGAAGGAGGTGTGGGTGTGTAGGTGTGTGTGCATGTGTGTGTGTGTTGGGGAGGACTACAGATTTCAGGACAGTACCTGGTGAGAACACCCTTCAGCAAGCCTCCAGACCTGTGTCTCAGATGTCTTCCTGTGTTCACTTCCACCTGCTTCCCAGGTCTCCCATCCATGGCCTTGGCCACATGCACTGAGCTATGAGGATTAGGGAAGGATAGAGCCTTGCCATCCAAAGTGTGGTCCCTACACAGGCATTGACACACCTATCAGCAATGCACAGGTTCTACTGCCCCACATCTACTGACTCAGAATCTTCATTTTTATAAGATTCCCCAGGTGATTTTTTTTGTATGAACATTACATTTGAGAAGCACTACTATTTCTGAACCCTGGCAACACATGAGAATCCCCTGGGATTTAATGCTAAGGCTTAACTCGATGCAATTGGAATTTCTAGAGGTGGAGCCCAGGCTTTGGAATTATTCCTTGTCATTTCAATGTACAGCCAGGGTTGAGACCACTGGTCTAAAAGAATAATCATTAATTGAGCGTCAGCTAGGTGCCAGATGTTGATTAGGAGTTTACACAGGAAGTCTTTATCCTCACTGCAACCATTGAAGAGTAAGCATGGCCCTCCCCATCTTGTCCTATGTCCCATAGGTCTCACATTTGAACTAGAGCCTGGTTCCAGGCGCCACACACCCAGCCTGTCTACGGTAGCCATGTCCCCACAAACAGAGAAACAGCCATGAAGCTCCAGGAAGCCCAGGCTCAAGGAATACAATGGTTTTCTCACAAGCAAAACAGGCTGAAGCAGGACAAGCAAGATTTGACAGATGACACCACACCATGGAGATGTACAGGTCAAACTGGCCAGGTCTTCCCTAGAAAGGCCAGGGACAGCAATTCACAGACCAAGAGCCCCACCACCCGGAGGGTGCTTCCAGCAGTTCCTGCCCTAGTCCTACCCAAAAAAACCCAGTCGGGGAAAGGATTTCAGCTGGATTTTATGGGACATTTATGAACAAAACATACTTATTAGTAAATAATAATTATAGAAGAACAGGTGCCCCGGGGAGAGCAGGTAACATGGGATCTCATTTTCTAATGCCCTCCATGAGCAAACCTTGTTTGAAATTAAAACATCCTTGCTGTCAACACGAGTGTTTAAAGAGACCTGGGCTTCTGTAATGTAAGCAGCAATTCTAATGCCTGCTGTTAATTGAAGGCTTCATCATTTACAGGGTGCTTTCACATATACTAATGTGTTTAATCCTCACAACAAGCCTGTGAGGCAAGTATTTTTTTTTATCCCATGTTATAGATGAGGAAGCTAAGGCCCCAGGGATACAAAGTGGCAGGCTCAAGGTCCAGAGCTAGTCACCGAGCATAGTGCTTGGCGTTCATTCACATGCAAGGTCAGTGCCTTCCAAACCATACCAATGTTGTACGGTCAAAACTGTAATCCCACCAGAAAAATCGTCTTCCTTCACTTCTGGAATTCCCTTTGCAGCTGGTCTTCAGAGCCTTTGGGGTCCTAACTGTCTCTGTTCCAGGCTGAACTCTAGGGAGACATTCTTGCTGTCCTCATTCTTGTGTCTCTCTGAGACTTAAGGCAGCTATGAGCAGGAGTTTTGTGCCCAAGAAGAGAGCTGGGACATGTAAAGCTGAAAAAGCTCACACACAGGCACACGTTCACATTCACAGACACACACACACACAGTATTTCCATAGCAGGACATTTTCAGGGTAATGTTTTAAGTCACCCAAAAATTCAGTGTGGAAGTTGTGAGCAAAAGAAATCATGAACACTTCCAATATGGCTACCAAGTTATAAACGTCATCACCAACTTGCAAAAGATTAAGGAATCTGGGAACAAATTAGCCTGGTGTAGACAGTGACTTACAGAGAAGTATCAGAGAGGAGTCAGAAAAGCCAACAACTTTAAATCCTGTAAAGTTTCTTAATCAAGTTACACTATTATTTGAAATTGGCAGAACACCAATGGATTTAGTCCAAAGACATAATATATGACTTTTTTTTTTTTTTTTTTTTGGTTTTCTTTTTTAAGGGCATTAGGGTTTTAGTTCCTTTTTTCCTTCTTCTTGAGGGTTGGTTTTTTTTTTTTTTTTTTTTTTTTTTTTTTTTTTTTTTTTTGGCAATATGTCGCTTTCTTTTCTCAAATCTGTTTCCATCCAACATGCATAAAATGGAGCCAGTTCCAGGGAGCCCTACAGCTCCCTTCTCCTTGTGCCCCTTGTAGAGCTCACTCCTTGATTAAATTGGCTAGCCCCATAGCCAGAAGCAACAGAACACAATTCTGCCCCAGTGGCTCTCTGCCTGGTCCTCCCTCACAGTTCAGCTATCTCTACTCAATGGGGTGAGAAAGAGGGGGAAGGAACCCTCACCACAGAATCACCCGGAGATTATGGGTGAAGCTTCTCCCCCACCCCCAAAAGCTGTCTCTCTTCCACATTCCCTCAGCTGACCTTCCTCTCAGGGGCTTTGTTCACAGCTCCAGGCTGGCCTGCCCTTTGTACAGCCTTCCTGTCTCCCCCACCCCTACCCCCTCCCCCACCCTCACCCCCACAACCACCACTGCCCTGACTCTCCCAGCCTCTCCAGGGCCCCCTGGCTTCCTACTCAGGGAGCCCCCAGCCAGGCGAGCAACTCCCCTCCCACAGGCCCTGAGAAACCCTGAGATCAAAGAGCTCAGCAGCAAGGCCAGGTGTCCATCCTCCTCCACAGGCCACAATTAATCAAGCCGCCTGACTCACAAGGAGATCAAACCGGGCCCCCCGCCAGCTGTTGGTTAAAGCTGGCCTTCAAGTTGCCCTCATTAAATTTGCTCTCCCTCTCTCTCCCTGCTGACTCCTGTCCCGTGATCATCTATCTCTTGGATCTCTCTCAGCTCTTCCTGTCCCTTCCTCTCTCCTTACACCGCCCATCAGTTTGTGTTTCCCTCTATTTCCTTGCTGCACCAGCCCCAAGCCTGCACCACCCCCACCATCGCCTGCTGGCCGTCCCACTCTACTCTCTCTGTTCCACCCGCTCAGAAATCCAGAGTCCCCAAACAACCTCACCTGGACACCCTCTCCTGGATCCCCTCCTGAGCCCCTGAAGTCCCAAGAGGAAGTCTGGGCCAGGCCATGGGGCTGAGAGCGGTTTCCCCAGTCCTCAAGGCCAAGGATGGATCCCCCAACACTGCACTCATTTCACCTGCCACTCTTTGCAGCGGACACAGGCCTCTTCCGCACCATTGCCACAGCTAGGCTACTCTTCACTCCCTGTTTCCAGAACACCTCTGTGCCTTGGGAGTGAGCTTCCCAAGGCAGCTGTCCATGAGCCAGCTAGCTGGCCAGTCTACACCTTAGCAAGCCTAACGGTTTGCAAGCCTCTGCTGCAAGAACTATTTCACCCGTGAACAAGAGACAGGGAACACCACCCAGAAGTTGGAAAACAGGCAGAGAGCCTTTCTTTTCCTCCCAGCTCTGCCCAGAATGAGGACGGATGGAAACATTGGATCCTGACTTCTCCTCGGCTGATGTGTTGAGAATATTTACTCCAGTTGTCTAGGGTTTGTTTTTATACATTTTTTCCTACAACAAACACTGGCAAAAAATAAAAAAAATAAAAAAGAACAAGAACAAGAAAAAGAAGAAAAAAGAAAGAGAAAAAAAAAAGCGAGTACAGGCTGCAGAGTACTGCCCTCTCTCCGTCTCACTATATATACATCCATGTATTTTTTAACTTGTTTTCCATTTCAGTGGTTCTTAAAGCGCACAGGCGTGAGAAAACACAGATGGAGTGGAACAGGCAATGTTGTAGCTGTACGCAGAAGACATCACACCATGCTGGAGATTTTTAGAAGTCTTGGAAGACCTCAGGATACGGAGAGGTTTTTTGGTTTGGTTCCCCCCACCACCACCCCTTTCCTTATATAGTTGGAATTTTGCTTCCTCTCTCAGCTCTATTTCTCTATCCCTGGCATCACCTGCTGCCTCTGGGAACACAAAGTCCCTTGGCCTGGGTGACTGGGTCACTGTGGCTGCCCCGGGTTTGACCTCCGCTACCTGCCCGCGCTCCCCCAGCCGCGGCGAGGCCAGCCCCGGGGGAGGAGAGGCCATCCATCACCCGGGCAGCAGCACAGGCCTGAATGAGGGCGCGAAGGGTCAGCGCCGGTGCGCGCACTTGGGCAGGTCAGAGGGGGTGGGGGCATTACAAATTGTGGGGATCTCGGTGCCGGGCTTGATTGATGGTGCCGAATGAGGGGCAAGACGCTGGCACCAGGACAGGCCGCACTCCAGTCCTCCACCGGCTTCCTCCCGGCCCAGCCCCGGCAGCCCTTTCTCCCCGCTTCCTTTTGCTTGCCTACTCACAGCCCATCCGTCAAGCCATGCCCCAAAGCTGACCTTTTGCAGAGAACAGCCAGCCTAAGAGAACCATTTCTCTCTGAAAAACCTCACCAAGGGATTTTATTAATGCTGGCAGGCCCACAGTCAACGGCGTGCCACCCCTGCTTCCTGTCCCCGCCGCCTGCCACCTCCTCCCCTGTGAGTGTCAGTAGCTCTGAGCCAGGAGGGAAAGGGGAGTGCGTGAAAACATTTCTTGAGCAGCACCCTAATTTCTCTCTAGACCCCCAAACCCGCTTCTGCCACGGGCTTGACGGTCACCCGTGGAGCCGTGGGGTGCTTGTCTTACTCTGCCCGGCCTGGCCTCTGGAGAGCATCATGGGTGTTGCAGGGAAGGCATTTCCGCCACCTCTGGGAGAAAAGCAAGAATGGGCTGGAGAGTCCGGCTAGAACGGGAGGGCACGTGCTCGGAGGCCGGCAGGGTAGGGGTGCGGGGGTGGGCAGTTTCTAGCTGGCAGGGGGACCTGTCCATCTCTTTGGAGACCACACAGGTTGCCAGTCACACCACTACAGCGGCACAATAGAACAGAGTGGGGACGTGTTGGGGCAAATGGTGATGGGAGATGTTTAATAGAATTACTATTAGGCTTCGAGTTAATGAATCACAACTGCAAGAAATCATGATAATCCAGCAGGCATTAATGACAGATTAGCTTCAAAGCTGCCATAAAAGTGCCATAATGCTTACCTAACGGCATGATTAATTCTCCCAGTACATAATGGCTTTATGGGGGAACCAGGCACCAACAGAGGCTTGACAGAAAGCCACACGGAGATCCCGAGGGCGCCGGGGGCACCTCCACCCTGCCTGGACCATGTGGCTTCCGCTCTGCCTGGAGGCAACTACCCCCACTGTATTGTGGGTAGACAGGGCAGCTGCTCAGGCTCACCCCAGAGCCACCCTGGGAGGGAGGCAAGGAGCAGTCCCCTGGAGTCCCTGCAGGGCTTTGCCCCTTACCAGGCAGCAGCTGTCCAGGGGAACCAGGGAGTCCTATCACCCAGCCTCCAAGATAGGCAGCTCCTGTGACCAGCTCTGGTGCTCAGAGAGCCCCATCCAGCTGCCCAGATCAAAGGATCAAGCACAGAGAACTCTGGAAAGAGTACAGACATACCTCAGTTTATTGCACTCTCAGATATTGCATTTTTACAAATTGCAGGTCTATGGCAACTCTGCGTCAAACAAGTCTTTCCACACCATTTCTCCAACGGCATTTGTGTGTTTTGTGTTTTGTGTCACATTTCGGGGATTCTCGTCCTATTTCATATTTTTACACCATTGTTATATTTGTTATGGTGGTAGGTGATCACTGATCACAACTCACTGAAAGCTCCGGTGATGATCAACATTTTTTAGCAATGAAGCTCTGTACTTGTTTTAGACACAATGCTATTACACATTTATTAGACTACCATAGAGTGTAAACATAACTTTCATATGCACTGGGAGACCAAAAAATCCATCTGACCTGCTGTATTGGATCACTTGCTTTACTGTTGTGGTCTGGAACCACACCCGGCACATCCAGAAGTATGCCTGTATGGAACTAGGGAGCTCAGTACGGCTGCACCCCTCACCAGCTGTGTGACCTGGCAAGCCACTCTTAACCTCTCTCTGCTCAGGTTGTCAGGCCCTGAGTCTGCATCTTTAACCCCTAGTCCACCTCCCTGTAATAGCACCGGATAGCTAGCAAGCATCCACTTGTATTCCCGGCACAATGCAAATCTCCTTAGATGTATTATTTTATTTATGCCCGCCCCGACAATCCCACTATTATCTTCACTTCACAGACCAGGAAAACTGACGCTACACAGTTAAACTGGCAGTAAATGTGGAGGCACGCACAGTAAGACTCCCTGGTTTCTTGTTTCTCTATCAGCTGTCTCTGGCCCTAATACCACCAGTTTAACTCAGGAAAAAAGCAGCTTGCGGGACACTGAACATCATCTTTTATGAGATTTAGCAATCCTGGATTGCCTCCTCCTGGCCCCCCACTCCCCACTCCCCTTCCCACCACCCATGCACCCATAGCAGGGGAAAGTCTGTGAACTGGGAGGCGACCAATCCTGACCCTACATCCCCTGTTTACCTCGACTCTGTGGCCCCTGTTCTGACAGCGTTACTCTGGGCATGTAACCACCCTTGGTTTCTGTTTCAGTTTCTCTTTGGTACAAAGGAACAGTGATCATAATAATAGTAGCTTACCCACCTGACCACAGGAGCGACTTAACCCCATAAGGCTCAAGTCTACCTTTTCACAACTCCACGAGAGCCCGGCCACTCTCCTGAGCACACCCAAAGACTCCACTCACAAGGTTCTCACCGTGGTCTGCCCATCGTCCCATAAATATGGAGGCAATTAGCATGAAGCCCAGGTCCACAGGGAATTCTTAGAGCCATGTTCATCTTCATAACGTTGAAGAAAACCCCCCAGGAGGCCTGAGTCACTGCTGTGGCAGGCAGACTGCTTCTGGTCTGATTAACTGAGCTCCATGAGAAGCACGCACCCTCCCTCCAGACTTGCTCTCAGCCCACACCACTCCAGAGTTCTCTCAAATGGAGACTTTCACCACTGATGCTCCGCAATACAGGAGAAAACTGGCCCTTTCCTACCAAAGCATCAGCAGGCCCCAAGCTTCCCCCAGCGTCTATGCTTCTTTTAAATTCAAAAAAAATCAAATGGCAAACCATCACTCAATCAGCTAATATTTACTTTTATAAGGCACCATGGGAAAAGCCAAGAAAATTCACCCCATTCCTTTGCAGCCCTGAATCCCAAAACAGATATAAGGCTTGCAGGCTTGTGCTGCCAGTATTGGGCGGGATTCCTGAAGGTGACTGCCTTCTTGCAGCCCATTCTCTTCTCTGAGCTGGCTGCCCAATGTGTGTCAAGTGGATCCTATCGCTTTGGTTATAAAGTCATAAAATCACAAGGTTGAAAGAAACTTCAATGATTGTTTCTCCTATCCCTCCCCAAATCTACCCCCATCTGCTATTGACTCCTCTTGAGTCAAATATATAGTTCTTATTTCAACATGCTGTGCGCAGTGAAAGCTCAATAAATATTTATTAATGGTGGTGCCCATGATGAATTAACAGCCAAAGCTATAAAATTAAAGTTTCACACAAGCAGAGACCCTGGTGAGAAAGAAACTGCTACATAAAGTTTGAAATTTTTCAAAATGACAAGCATTCACACACACACACTCACACAAATACACTCACAAACTTCCACACACTCACACACCCACACGCTCTCACACAGGCGCATGCAGGTGCACATACACTGTCACAAGTACACACGCACAAACACACACACTCACACACACATACTGTTTGACAGACACAAGACCACAGTCCTCTTTCTCACCTACCCAGAGAATCACACTAGAAACCAGGAAGTGTCCTTAGAGAATATTCACGTCTTGGTAAAGGGCATGTTCAGCTTCTCAGAGGCCTATCAGCCCAGCCTGCTAGGATGCACCCAGCCCCAGCCCCAGAGTCTCTCTTTGCCTCCTTGCTGGAATCAAGGGCCAGTGCAATTCTTGAGAAACAAAATGGTGCCACTGAGGGTTTTATCAGATGTCCTCGCTGAGCTAAAGTGCATGAAACATATACATATGCACTTCTAAGGATGCTGAAACTTTAAGGGAAAGACAGGAGCCTAAACGAGAATTTTTCACATGATAGCATATACCTAAAAGGAAATGCTAGGGTGTATTGCCATAAAGAAGTCAGGTAGTGGGTAAAGATTAATCATCGCCAATGGATCAGATGGAGCAGCCCCTGACCACCCCCATCCCCGCCCCCAGTGAGTTCATATGCATGAACACAAAAACTGTGGTCTACAAGCCTCCCATGGTTCCCTTTGAGATCTAAGTGACACAGCTAACTGTTCCCCTCCTGTGGAATGCCAGAACTCCTGGAACTGTGAGCACCGAGGCACCAAGACTCACAGTGGTCCCTTTCCATCTCCGTCCCATTTGACCCTGAGAGTAAGGTCCAGGGGCTAGCTATACGTGGGGGTGAGGGCGGGGCTGCACACCCAGCCACGGGGTTCCCTGGAGGTCAGGCAGAAAGGAGCCCCTGCCCCTCCTAACACCACACAGGAGAGAAGCATTTACAGGCTGGTAAAGGACGTGGGCTAAAGAAAATTTCAGCCAGCTCGAAAGAAGAAATCAGAGATAACCTTGAAGAAATGAATTTGAGTCTGCACTAACCTCCCAGTGAGATGGATGTGTGACCCACTTCCTCTTAGATGGTCTGTACCCCAAGGTTCCCTCACGATGGAGGACGCTGGCTCTGATGCAGCGTGTGGCAGGGCGCGGGAACAGGACAGAGCAGGACAAGAAGAAAGGGAAAGGCCAGGAAAACTGAAGACAAGTCTTAGAAGGACTCTTCCACCTTTTCCCCATTCAGCCCCCGTGGGCAGTATAGCAAAAGATCCCCCAAGAGAGGTGTGAAGAGAAGTGGTGCTGGCAGCCCTCAGGGAACCCCGCTTCTGCTTTTCCCCAGGACTTCATACTGTTCTCCCTCTTCCAGGTCTTGTTCCCTGCCCAGTCCCCAGGAGTTCCCTATTTGGACCCTATGCTGGTGACTGACCAGGCATCCCGGGAGAAGACAGAGTGGGAACCCACCGGTGACCACCAGCATTTAGTGGCACCACCCCGTGCCACACCGCTGGGCAAATTCCTCCAGCAGGAACATCACGGTATGTCCGTGGACAGAGAGAACACCCACAGTCCAGCTGGCAGGGCTCCTTGGCCCCCTCCCAGCACAGGCCTGTCTTCCCTGGCTGCTGAATCCTGCCTCATGATTCTGCTCTAGATGCTGGTGTTTGTTCCTGCCCAGATGGGGTGTCTGATCTTGCCATGGCCAGTGTTTTCTGCAAAAGGGGACCTGGTACACTTTTATAGGAACCCAGTGGTTCCCTGGGGCCAGGCTCTAATGCTGTCCAGATGCAGAAAAACAGAAGGGCCATTCAAAAACAACCGAAATATCAACACGCTTTGAAAGCGGTCTGTTAGCACTTGTCATAAGCACAATAAACAAAACAATGAAACCATCAGAAAGTACCGTGAGACAGTCAGGCTTTAGGAACTTGGCTTTGATGACTTAGAAAAGCAAAGAGAAGGGGCAGAGCCAGTTCCCACTTGGGCTGAGGCTTGTTTGTTCTGCTTATCTGAAGTCAGAGCTAGCAATCCCCATCATGATGAAAGGATCTACAAGTTTCCCCTTTGCAACTGGCCCCTCTGCAGAGAGGTTGAGGGTGGGGGCCCGGGAGCTTGTCGCTTTGGGCAAGCGGTCAGTTTCCACACGTGACCCATGAGACACCCATCTGTGTAACACCGCTCCCATCTGCTGAAAGACCTTGTTCCCTCCGCGTTCACTCAACAAACAAGTGAGCTCAACAAATGAGATCGTTTGGTGGTGTTCTTACCCCGTGGGTTCTAGAAGATGAGACGTGGGCTTTAGGGACACAGTTGTACCCACTCCCTCCTCGACATTGTTAGAGACCCTAACTAATGCCAGGTGAGTCAGTGAGGACCAGGGTCTGTTGATCCTGCTTTTGGAGGAAGAGGCTGAGACAGATATGGCAACCGTCCACCTGGCACACAGAAGCCTTCCAACTTGAGCTGTGAGGCTGGGGCTGGGGCTGTCCCTGGGTGAAATGAGGCCACCCGCTTACCAGTCCCTCAAGCTTGTTTCCCACTGTCTCCACAGCTCGGGCTTTGCTTAATTCCCACAGTGGGCGCCAGCCAACTCATCTATCAAATTACCTGCCAGTGATTTAAGTGAGCTTAGTTCTTTTGGGTGCAGTCCTGCATTTTGACTCTTACTCAAGCAAACTAGGGGAATCATCAAAGGGGGGTGGTGGTGGGAGGGTCCTGAGGCAGTTTCCTGCTATGGGAGACAAGGACCTGTAAGGGAACGAGGTTGATGGCATGAGCGAGAAGGTGGGAGGCCTGAGTGCAGGCTCTGGGCTCCTGTCCAGCTGGGTGACCCAGAATCCATCCCTTGCACCCCCTCTCCCCACACATACACCCAGATGGCCATTCCACAAAGCCCTATGATGTGGGCAGGTGAGTCAGAAGATTTGATTCTCATCTCCTAAATGGAAAAGCAAAAAGAAAAACAACAAAACCAGATGTCAGAATAAAGGAACCAAACATACATAAAGCAGGAACACTCCCATGTCTGCTCCAGGCCCAATGACAGAAATCCGCTCTGCCATAATCCTCCACCCTCTATAGCAAAACGCTTACAGTATCTGCCACTTTAGTCTGCATCTGGCTGTTTCTCTGGAACAGATAACAATTCTGCAACAATTGGTAAAAATTCACTGAACATCTTCGATGTGTCTCATCACTCTCTTTACCACTTCGAACATCTTAACAGGCAGGACTCATCTTGGAACCAAAGGCTCAACTTCACCAGCTGCCTTTCAGCCTGTCATGGAGGCAGCCCCTAGCACCGCAGGCCCACCCTTCCTCATCCTCCTGTGGCACAGAGGAAGGGGTCCCATCTCCGGCACGTGATGGCTGCCAGCCTCAGGGTAGTGACAGCTCATTCACCTGACCCTTATAAGGACAAGAGGAGCTCATGATCAGCAAGGACCAAGGCACAGCCCAGTATAGGGTATGTGCAATAAATATTCGCTGCTTTATTCTCACCCTCACCCACATACACCTGTCAATCAATCAATAGACAAGCATTTGTTGGAAGCCAATTAAGTACCCAACACAATGGGAGTTCAAAAGACAGGTAAAGCCAAGGTCGCTGCCTTGGGGGAGCTCCCAGGATAATGGAGAAAATGAACAGATCACTTAAACAGGGAAAGACTGCTTCACTACAAAAACACAGAGTACTCTTATCATAGGGAGGCAATATGATCCTTACAGGCTTTGAGCCATCCTTCTTGGCACCTGTTTACTGGCTAGATGACCTTGGGCCGATTGCTTAACCTTCTGTCTTGGTTTCCTCATCTGCAAAATGAGGAAAATAACATCTATTTCATAGAGCTGCTGTAAGGATTAAATTAAATTAAACTAAATTAAATTAAATCAAATCAAATTAAATATGCTCCTTATCACCTATGCAACCTCATATGTAAAATGTAGCTAGTAATTGACCTAATCATAGGGATGGTCTGAGGATTAAATTTGTTAACACATGTAAAGCACTTAAAATAGGGTTATACAATGGTTCTCTATCATTACCACCTAGAATATAAATTCCCTGAGGGAAGATTTGGGTCTGTTTTATGCACTGATGCTTTACGAATACAACAGGACCTGGTATATACCACACAAATAGTAGTTGATTGAACGAGTCATTAAATGCTACTGGAGAACAGAGCAATGGAGCAGATTCCATTCCCAGAAGGCTTCCTGGAGGAGGTGATTCAGAAGGCTGAACAGGTTATTAACCAGGCTGACAAGTTGGGGAAGGACATGCTTGCAGAGAAACTGGAGGGGTACAGGAGGGGTACCAGGGTGGGTACCAGGCCCAAAAGAGCCTGGTGTGAACAGGAAACCTCAAGCAATCTAGTATTTGTAGAATAAAAAGTACATCAGGGAAAGGCAGGAGATGAAAACTCCTCTCCCCCTTCATGGGACTAAATCTACCCTGGAAAACAAACCAAAAAGTGAGCATTTGAAAAAGACAGCTTCTATCAGCCCCTCCCAAAGGCCTCCAGACCTAATCCAGGAAAGCCCCAGAAACAACATTTCCCATGAGCCTTCCACCCCTGGGGAAAGTCCTATCCACATGGGACCCTAACCCATCTGTCTGCAAGATTTCCAGCCCACTTGGAGAAGCAGGCAGCCGTGCCTGTGAACCCTGACCCCATCAATCCCAACAGGGCCTGGGGAAACATTTACATCTTCAAAGGTCCTGGTAAATGTTAGCCAACAGCCTCCTTCCAGGCCCCAAGCCTCACCTCCTCCCCCTCCAAGCCACCAGAGGTCAGGGAACCGGGTCACACCTGGCCAGGCCTCGCCCAGACCCAGTCCAGCCCAGCACCTCATCCTCAGAGCT
Source organism: Canis lupus dingo (assembly GCF_003254725.2). Classification (NCBI taxonomy): domain Eukaryota; kingdom Metazoa; phylum Chordata; class Mammalia; order Carnivora; family Canidae; genus Canis; species Canis lupus. The sequence goes on along the minus strand of NC_064258.1, from coordinate 28,781,816 downwards.
GTCCTGCTCTGTCCCCACTGCATCCCTTTTCTTCCCTGTATGCACGGAGTCCCAGGGCAGGGAAGCTGTAGGCCAACAGAGAGGGGGCCCTAAGGAAAGCCCAGGACACCTTCCAAGGGGTCTTCAGACAAAAGAGGGGTCAGTTCAGTCACTCTGGGAGGAGCCCCGGGTTCTGGATCATAGGAGGGGACAGGACAGGCTCATAGACCAGCATCAGCCCCAGTGACTACTTGATCAAGCAGGTTTCAATGACCTCTCCCTGACCCCAGTAAGCTCCAGTTGTCTCTCTGATCTCCCGGAGGCAAGGAGGCCTGTTAACTTTTACCAGACTCCTTTGACATGGAGCAGCGCTAATAAGAACCTAGGAGGGAGGTTCATTCAAGTGTCAGGGGCTCAGCCAGCCCTCCATGGCCTCACCACCTGCACCCAGTCCTACAGCTTAGGCTGGAATACCTGCCCCTCCACTCACCCCAGGACATTCAAGGAACAGGGCTCAGGGCCCAGAAGGAGCCCTGGCCCTGGGAGTCTGTCTCCATACTTAGCCGCTGGCTTTGGCCCCACCTCAGACTTCAATTTCCCCTACCCATGGCTCTCGTCACATGATGGCCTCAGCTCACAGCCCAGAGCAGGGACAGTCCTGGCCACTTTACAGATGGGCATGTAAGAGTGTGCCTAAAGAGTCAGGCCCTGCCATGGCAGAGCCAGGACTAGAACCAGAGATCAGTAGCTCTGTGGAGCTAGGCTCCTTTAGGGACAGTCACCCAGCCAATGCTGATAATACAAGCTGGTGAGGCAGGTGGAGAGTATGCAGGCTGGGCCTCCCGCTACCCCTTCCGTCCCTGATCCAAGCCAAGTTTCCCCACAGCTCCTACCTGAAGGGGAACAGGTACCAGCAGGTTAGTAGACTAAGGATCAGAGGCTACATTGTCACCTCAGCTCTACAATAGTCATCTGTGTGGCTTAAGAAAACCACCTACCCTTTCTTTGCCCCTGTTTCCCCATTTGTAGAACGTGAGTGGAGGGGATCCCAGATCCCTTCTAGCTCTTCTCTAAATCCAAGTTTTCACTGCTTCCAGTTTCTTCCAGAAACTGCTCCCCTCCCCCCCACCCAGCCCAGAATCCTCCTCAAAAACCCTATCAGAGTCTTGATTTTACTGCCGAATTTGTTGCCAGAAGGGTTCACCTAGCCTCATCCTTTTATTTAAAAAATGAAGCTAGTTGGAATCCAGAGAGATGAGTGGCTGAGTCACCTCGAGCAAGACACCTGAAGGCAGAGCCAGGCCTGGAATTCAGGTCTTCATGCTGTCCCAGCTCAAGTCTCCAAATCCCCCAGGACCCCCAGGACTCCCCAGGATCCCCCAGGACCCTCCTGCTCACATTGCTCTGCCCTCCTTCCCCGACCTCCTGCAAGCCTCACCCCACTCTTGAAGGAACCCCCTCTCCACCTTCTCCACACCACCTGCACTTGAAGCCTGGCTCTACCACTCACCAGCCACACGGGCAAGTTACTTTGCCTCCTTGTGCCTCAGTTTCTTTCTATGAGAAGTGGGGATAATAGGAGCTTCCACCTAAGCCAGTCTGGTTAGTGTCCCTCTAATACATGCATATCCTTAAAGCAGCGCCTGGCACATAAGATACATAGGTATATGTAGGCTACTATTATACCTTATGCTTCATGTATGTATTTTTCTCAATGGTAAGTGTCTCTGAATGCAAACATTGTTGTGTATTTCCTGATAACTTCCAGATCTGTGATGATGTGGGTCAAGGAAGCATTCAAAACTTGATGGATAGAGACATTTAAAATATACATCTAGTCTTTTGAGGGTGGCTCAACATCGGAATAAGCTAGATAGTTCTGGGACCTAGAAACAGCATATCCTCTCCTATCAGAGTATCCCCCAAACCATGGAGATTCACCCTAAAATTGGTAATGCTCCTTCCCCTCTCCTGCCACCAGCAGAGCCCCTTCAATTCTGTTGGTTCACCCTATTTGCTTGGTACCCAACCAGCCCCCTTCCCACTCACCCCCACAAACCAAAGGCTTGTGGTGATTGATGGTGACAGTGACCTGCCACTGACCCTTCCAATCTGGGCTTGCTGTTGTCCATGAGGCACTCAGCAGCCTCCACGACTTTTGAAATGCAGACCCACCTGATGAGGCTTCTGGTTTTCTTCCCCTTGTGAAGTGGAATGTTTGATTTGGAGCCTACAAGGTTCTCCCCAAATGTCTGAGCCCTGGAATGACTGCCCGTCATAGCCTGCCCACCAGACTGCCTTTGTGGGTTCAGGGCACAATGCTAGACAGACCTGGGTTCAAATCTTTACTCTGCCACTTTCAAGCTTTGTGTTCTTCTGGACTCTGAATCTCAGATTCTCATTGTGCAGAAGGCAAATAAGGCATGTTCCATGGAGCTGCTGGAAAGATTACATCAGATAAAGCATGAAGCTGCCAGCACCATGCTGGCACATTGTCATGACTCAATAAACAATAGCCGTGGTGAGGAGGAGGAGGATTATAACAATGTGAAGGCAGATGGTTGTACATGAAGATCAACTTTGACTCAGTTACAATGACCTTCTTGATCTCCCTCCCTAGAATGGTGACATCTGAAGCATCTCCTTCTTTTGTTTATGCACACATGCACACACACACAAGTGCATGCACATGTGCACACATGCATGCACACACAGAGAGAGATAGATGCACGCATGCCGCACATGTGCGCACACACACATACACACACAGCACATCCTATCCACGGCATTTTTTTTTCTCCCTGCCCAGAATGCCTCTAGCTGCTCTTTGAGGCAACCTAACCCCCTGGAGCTGTCTCTTCCTCGTCCCTTCATCACTCCTCATTCGGGGCATCTGCTGACTGGGCCCAGGTCCCCTGCAGCCGAGCTGAGGGAGACCTACTCTCCTTACCAAAGAGTCTGTTTCCATGAAACCACTGAGCATTTCACATGTCATCATTTTAAAGCCATTTATTTACTCATTTTCTTTAGTTTATTTGCTTAATCCTCAAGAAAATATTTGATTGGAGTGACATATTAGAACCAAATTTGGGTGCCCAACCAAAAGGTATCGGGCTATCTGCACTGAGAGCTTAGGCCGCCACTTAGGCCAAGCACCATTTTGCAACAAACTACAGACCAGAAGAATGCTCACTGGGGCCTACCCCCACAACTGTAAACAGATTTCAGGGCAGCAGGCCCCATGGATGGTTATCACAAGAGGTGAAGCCCTGGAAGCCCCTCAATGCCAGTGAAGGCCCTGGTTCCCGTGCAGGGGTGGGGAATAGAGGACACACAGAAAAGGGAACCAGAAATGAACCCATATTCCTGCTCCCCTGAGGCTACTCACAGGGTGTAAAACTTGAAGCAGGAAAATAGGATAGGTGTTTGCATTTGACAGGAAAGGAGATTTGGCTTACCTCAGAGTTCCAGCTGCTCTCTCTCTCACTCTTTCTCTGTCTCTCTGTCTCTGTCTCTGTCTCCCTCTCTCGGAGCCTCACTCCTAGCACCTTTAAGGGCCTTCAAAACCAGACTTTGATACTCTTAATTGTGTGGGAATGCAGTGGGCCAGTGGCTCTCCAGGCCAGAGAGCCCAGGAAAAAAGGAAAACTGGGGACGCCTGGGTGGTTCAGTGGTTGAGCATCTGCCTTTGGCTCAGGGTGTGATCCTGGAGTCCTGGGATCGAGTCCTGCTTAGGCTCCGCTCAGGATCGAGTCCCTGCTCAGTGGGAAGCCCCCTTCTCCCTCTGCCTGTGTCTCTCCTTCTCTCTGTGTGTCTCTCAGGAATAAATAAATAAAATCTTAAAAAAAAAAAAAAAAGGAAAACTGTAAGCCTGGAATGAGATAAGCCTGTTTAAAGAATGTGAGTAAATACCTCTGAACCACACGAGGGAAGAGACTTCCAGGCCTCGGTTCCAGGCAGCTCCTGGGCCCAGGTGGTCTCCCAGGAAGCACCCCGCGGCCAGGACTGCGGCCCTCCCTGGGTTCTCCCGGCCTGGCCCGGGGTGTTCGGAGCGGGGGGGGGCAGCCGTCATCGGGGGAGCGGCCGTCTTGTGGGTGCAGGTGAGGAGATTTAACAACCGAAACACGGGGATGGGCACCAGGGGGGCTCATCTCTTGCCCCCTGAGCCAAACCAACTGAGGGAGAAGGAAGACAGGGGTGGCGGGGGCGCTTCCACGTCGACCGAGTCGCTGAGTTAAATTACAGGGGCCGGGGAGGGATGATTAACAGCCCTCATGGTTTTCTGCTTCACAGCCATTACTCACCCCAAACCTGGGGCTTCTCGGTTACATAGCCCCGCGCAGGCCGACCATTTTTTCCATTGACTGAAAACACATTCTGACTGAAAACAAACTTTGGCTCCCCGAGGCTTGGCAGGCCCCGGGTCCTTCTCCATATTTAATCAACGGGAAGCTAAACACTTTCAATCTGTGATGGCTCATTTGGACGGGGTCTCGGGGCTTTTGCTTGGTGCCAGATATAATAACTCTCCTCTCTCTTTTCTAAGGCCTATTTTATAATTTTGCTGTTTTTCAATGTCAAGCCCATCTTTTGAAGAATTTTTATTGGATTTCCTGCTAGACTTCAATGAGGATTTTTCTTGCTTTGGCAGAAATATCAAGCAGAACCGGGGAAAAACTCAATCATCGTCTTGGAAAGTCATGATGGTGCATGGTTTTTTTTTTGGGTTTTTTTTTGTTTTTTTTTTTTTTTTGAGGGGGGGTCCTTTGTCTGTTAGCACACAAACAGCTTTCTAGAAGGATGGAGGCCCAGTGGCCTGCTTTGGGAAGTTCTCTGACTTTGATTCATGGGGTGACAATTGACAGGCAAGGCAAATGGATGTGGGAAGAGGGGACGTGGGGACAGGATCAGGGGAAGAGAGGCCTGAGTGTGGGAGGGCCCGAGAGTGGGTGAGTGGATTCCAGTCAACGGCTTCGGCACAAGGCCTGGCACCACCGCACACACCGGTCTGTCCCTGTTTGCAAGAGCTGCTGGGACACTGAGGAACAGGGACCCAGCACCCAGTCAGGCATACGCTTAACCAACAGCACGACTCCCTCAGAGCTGCTGTTACCCTGAGAATAGGCAGGAAGTGTCCGTCCGGGAGGCTCCTGGTTTACCAGCCACTGCCGTGGTCTCTGCGCCTGCTCCCAGGCAACGTTCAAATCTTCAGTTTTTCCTCACAGAGATTATTCCCCAGAGGAAGCAGCTTGCCAGTGAGTGACAGCTTTTGTTTGCTCATGTTTTCCTCTCTTCTCAGAGTCAACTTTCAGAATATACCAGGATGTTCCCTCTTACTCCTGGACTTTTTTTTTTTTTTTCCTTTTCGTTTCTTTCTTCCTTTTTATTTTTATTTTTTATTTTTGGCAGGGCGGGAGGGGAGGGAGTCTCTACAGAGTATTATCCAGAGAAGAGAGGTGGTTCTTTTGTCCAATAGTGAAAGAGGGAAAGAGAGAGCCCTTTGACTCTCTTTTAATGTTTTGTTTTCATGCTTTACTTTTTTGACTCTTCATGTTGAGATGTTAGTAAACCGCACTTCATACCGACCCCTATTAGCTCCATAACTTACAGGACATTTCCCCATGGCTCATCTTTTTATTCCCACAGCAACCCGTCAAGAGAGACACAGGGCAGTTATCACAATTGCCATTTCAGAGGTAAGCCAACACAACTCACACAGGCCACGTGACTTGCTCGAGTCCTGTGGGTAGTAAGTGGCCAAACCAAGGTATGAACCAAGATGAGCACTATTTTCTACTTTACCACAAAATGTATATGCCACGGGGGCAGAGGACGTGCGCCTTGGCCCCCTTTCATAAGACGTCTCCCTATGCTTGGCACAGCTCCCCAGGGCCACTCCTTGCAATAGAATACATTGAGAGTTGAGACGTCATGACAATTTTTACCATATCCATCGACTGCAGAAAAATTTCCCTTTAGGCCGGACTACAAGACTAGGCTTCCAGTTCCAGTAGGAAAAAGTATACAAAAAGGTCAGGTAAACAAAAGTTCCTATGGAATACCCACTCAGGGCCCAGCAGTGGGCTAAGTCAATGCGAAGAAAAGACAGTGTCCTGCTTTTGAGGAGTTTACAGTCCGGAAGATGAAAGGAGACAAACAGACACAGTATGCTAGGACATAATAACTGCAAAGGGCCTTAGAGGTCATCGACCTAAATCTCTTGTTTACCAGCAAGGAGATGGGACAGTCCAGAGAAACAACAGATCAACATGGTCAATTTGGAACAGTATTTCAGTTCATGCTAAAGAGAGCAGTGGGGATTGGAAGCCAGTCAGAGGAAGCAAAGTGGCCAGGGGCATATTCTAGGAGAAAACAAAGGCTTGACCTCAGCCTCAGAGCCTGGGTAGAACTGGATGGATGGACAGGAAGAGAAGGGCCACACAAACCAAAGAGACAAGGTGAATGTGAGTCCTCTGTGTTCTGGGAAACCACGCGGGGGCCAGAGTTTGGTGCTGCAGGGGCAGGTAAAAATCAAGGCAGAAAACCTGGTCCGCACCAGCTAGTGGGGGACATGCAGTAGTCACGAAAAGCGTGCACACGACACTAGTGAGAAGTCTTGGGAGGGTCAGGGCTGAGGCTCTTGCTGAGCAGCCAAGCCCGCTCCTGTAACCTTCTAAACTCCATACCCACACCTAACAACTCATCTGAATTGAGCCCACAGACAGAGATCCCAATTGGTGCTATGGTTTGAGTCTGGAGAGAGTGGAGACTCACCTGCTACTCAGGTCATCCTGCCTCCCCGCCGACCCTCCTCATTCCTGCAGCCAGCATGTCCATGGTCCCTGGGAGGTCCCCGGCTCCCAGTACCTGGTCCAAATGTTAGGAGTGAGTTGGATAGTTAGGTAGTCAGGACCAGAGTCCCGAACAAGAAGGTAAGGAGTCAGGACAGCTAAAAGAAAACAGCACTGACATCCTGTTTTGCAGCTTAGACAGGACCACGTTGGCATTCTGCTTTGCAGGGCCTTTGCAGAAATGACTTCTGCAAAATATCCTAAAATAAGACAATTAATTGCAAAAGGATTTGTCAATATCACGGGCAAAGGGGAGTAAAGACCTAAGCCCCCAGATAACAGCAAAAAAAGATCATCAGCACATGGACCTACCTAACAGGTGGATAGATACTCATCCAAAGCCTTGATTGGCACAACTCAGCACCCACCCCCCGATTGCTTAAGAAAGTTCCACAAAAGACCTTATAAAAACCCATACACTTAGAAACTTCAAGGGTAACCCATTCAGGTCCCCCTCCCTCTCCGAAAGCTTTGTGTTCTTGCCCAAAAAACTTCGCTTTGCTGCCCACCATTCTTCGGCTGGTCTTACCTCTTCCTTCTTCGAAGCGGTGGGCCCAAGAACCTTGGGCACTGGAGGGACACAGATCCTGTAACACATGGCTACCCAGTAGGTCCCAGGCAAGGACAGATGTGCAGAGGCTAAAGAAGCAAAGAATAAAGAAGCAAAGAAGGGACACCTGGGTGGCTCAGCGATTGAGCATCTACCTTTGGCTCAGGGCATGATCCCAGGGCTGGGGATTGAGTCCCACACTGAGCTCCCTACATGGAGCCTGCTTCTCCCTCTGTCTGTGTCTCTGCCTCTCTCTGTGTGTCTCTCATGAATAAATAAAATCTTTAAAAAAGAAGAAGAAGAAGAAGAAGAAGAAGAAGAAGAAGAAGAAGAAGAAGAAGAAGAAGAAGAAGGAGAAGAAGAAGAGGGAAACTATCTCAGAACAGTAAGAGCTCATATCAGATGATGGGAAATTAGAAAGAAAAACCTCTCCAAGGCATCAGAGAAACTCCAAGGAAATTGGCAATGGGTGCAGAATTTTCTCTGGCCCTTGGGGATCGTAAAGGTGTGAAAGCTAGAAGGGACTTCCCCTGTGTCCCTGGCCCCCTGCTGCACCCCATTGCTTGGACACCTCCTTCGACCTTTGTTCCTTTTTGCATTCCAACTTTGTGCCTCACTTTACCCCTGTTAACCCAAAAACAAGAATCCCAGCCCTCTTCCTCCTCATCTGAGCCTGGAGATGAAGTCGAGTCAGAAGGGGAAGAACCAAAATGCTGCAGGGGGTGGGTGTGGTTGCTGTTGCAGTAATACAATAATGTCATTGTTACTCTGCCTCCAAACACAAAGCCTGTCTGCCCTCGTGAACAAACCTTTGTTCTTCCAGCAGCTCCCATCTGAAGGGGAAGCACATCTTCCCAGAGGTTAGTTGCAGTAGCAGCCAGCCTTCCACCTTCCTGTCCTAAAGAATCACCGCTTGGAACCTCGGGGCCCCAGGTTCCTGAAGCCCTTAAAAAAAAACCCTCCTGACTGACTTCCTTCAGAGAGGAAGGGCCAGCCCCATCTGCCCTCATTTCCTGCTCGAGGGCACCACGGAATGAAACTTGCCCACCCAACCGCGCAGACCGCCTCGGCCCCTGAAGACCCACCCAGCAGATCCGGTCTGTTCTAAGAAATTCAGATTCCACGTTCAAGGCCTCATCCCCTGATTCTGAACCATCAACTCCTTCAAGTTGTCCTCAGGCCAGGCCATCTGCAAGCATGATGCCCACAGCCCCAGGAGCCCACGGTGCTGCCCGGGGGCATGGTGCTCCAGGCCGGCAGATGCAGGTGCTGTGCCCAGGGACGAGGCACGCCTGGGCCGGCTCCTTGCCTCTCTCTGCCTGTCCCACTCTGGACCACTCTTCCACGCACCTCTTGTCACCAAGGTCTTCCAGGGCTGCTCCTTCCCGGATTTTCAAGTTCACTGTCTTTCTTTGTTCCTGCCTGGGCCCCCATCTTCACCTCCCTCTGCTGTTTGAGGCTTAGAAGCATGCTATGGTATTCCATAAATTACTCGGCAAGAGTAGATGACAAAAACAAAATGTAATTCAGATTAAAGTCACCCTCCAGCTGAAATGATAGTTTATTAAATAAACGGTGATGCTGCCAATCAAACTTGCTGGCAACCGGGCCCCTTATATTAATCTTTCTGGGGGTGATTTAGGATCCACCTGGGCCCTCCGAGAAGATTCTCCCATCATTTCCTTCCCATCTCTCTGGATCAGGCTGCTGGGCTTGGCGCAGTTGACAAATTCCCCAAGTAATCCCTCAAAAGATTGGAGAAATGCTCCGAACGCTCCATTAAATTTATTTTCCATGCTTTAAGAGACCCAAAACTATGTCCAATAAATAAGTCTTCCCTGTGATTTACTGAAATGCTCCTCTGATTTAAAGTTATAGGGGGAAAAATATGGAGCCCCTGGGAGCCCAGGACCAGCCTTGCAAGTGAGACCAGATGTGAGATTTCTGCCCGGGGAGGGGGAGGAGGGGGAAAAAACAGCCCAACTGGTGGAGGTTTGAAAGTGACAATGTCTGAACCCCGGTTCTCGGCTTTAACATAAAAGGTCCCCAGTTGAGCATTCTTTCTCACAAAATTTATTGTGGTTGTAGTTAGAGGGGGAACCATCAAAAGAGTAATTCTGGCCCTTGTTTTGCAGAGCTCTTTTGATAAATATGATACTTAGAAATATGCCTCCCACTAGACAGAAAAGCCATATAGTTAAAATGAAGTAATCTGTCAGTAAACTCGCTAGAATCAAAGCCAAAATGAAACCTGTAAAAGGAGAAGGGAAAAAACTCCACTTAGAAACGCTTGAGTCAAGCAGGGGAGAAGGTGGAGATTAAGAATTGTCCTTTATTCAGATATTTTTATCTACAGAGTTAAAAGCGGAGATTTATTTTTAAAGGGGGCTATTTATGTTCCAATCTCCAACAGATGGGCCTGTGTTCCTGCCTCTCCCAAGCAGCCCAGGCTCAGCGAAAACAGCTTCTCTTGTGAGCTGAAACTTACCCAAACGAACCAGGAATAAAAACTTTTGGAAGCAAATGTAACCTTTGGAGCTGCTTGGTAAATATTGGTCTATCTACTACAGAGGCCCAGATGTGCCAACACCAAGAAACAAACAGGAAGGAGGGAAAAGAGCCAATGTTAAGACTAAACTGTATGTCACTATGTATCATACATATACTGCATGTGTATGTGTGTGTGTGTGTCTGTGTGTGTATACGTGGTGATTCCCAGAGGCTAAGAAATGTTCCCGTGGGAAGTGACGTTGTCAATGGATTGTCCCAAGTTGTCCTATCTTCAGAATCTACTCTGCTAAGAGTGCCCCTCCACCTGATAAATCACCTGTCTGGACAATGCCTTTTGCATGGCTAGTGCTGAAAAATATTTGATGTAATTGCCCTAGCGAAATGAGCCCCAACGTGTTTCTAACTCTTCTTTATCCCCGAACTCAAGGAAACTCCACTCCATGGCTCCATAGGCTTCTGGGTGAGCCACTTAGGCAACCTTCCAAGGTGATCAGGCCATTGCAGGAAAGAGCTCTCCCGCCTCCTGAGCAGTGGGGCGCTGGGCCCGGTGGCTCCCCCAAGGCCTCATCCCAGGAAAAGCCTCCTTTTGTTCTGTCGGCTTCCCACAGATTTCCCCATTCCAGTCCCCAGAACAATGCCCTAGGCAGCCAGCCTAAAAGAATAGGAAGCCCCCACCACTCCTGTGCCAGAATGGAAGGCACCAAGGCCCCTACCTGTCCTTTGTCCTGCGCTCTGCATTAAGATCCCTGGTGTATCTCCAATTGACTCAATGGGAGAAGGACAAACATTATATGTTCTCATTCATTTGGGGAATATAAATAATAGTGAAAGGGAATAGAAGGGAAGGGAGAAGAAATGGGTAGGAAATATCAGAAAGGGAGACAGAACGTAAAGACTGCTAACTCTGGGAAACAAACTAGGGGTGGTGGAAGGGGAGGAGGGCGGGGGGTGGGGGTGAATGGGTGACGGGCACTGAGGGGGGCACTTGACGGGATGAGCACTGGGTGTTATTCTGTATGTCGGCAAATTGAACACCAATAAAAAATAAATTTATTATAAAAAAAAAAAAGATCCCTGGTGTATACACAGCCTGGGACAAATTGCAAGATTCAAATTCACCGTTCCCTTTACTAGCATTTGTACGATGGTGACATGTGTCTAACATGAATGTGGCAGGAGAGGAGAGAAGAGAGGTGTCACGGAAGGGATTTTAGGCATCAGACGACCCCAGGTCTGAGCCCCACTCTGCCATTAGGCATCAGTTTGACCTGAGACCAAGGCTTCCCCTTCGAGACCTCCATTCCTTCATCTCCCTGGTGAAGCGTTGAACCAAATGACCTCCCACCTCCTACTCCCAGAGGGCTCCCTCTCTCCATGGCACCCATGCTGGTCTGGACAGAGCTGGAGGGGTAGAGTTTGAGCAGCACCTGTGTTTACACTGTACAATCTGCAGTTTACTGTAATAAAATCATTTAATACAGTCATAATTTTTTTGGCAAGGGGTTGTGTTTATGGTGAGCAAGACGGAGAGGGAATGATTGACTACCACTGATTAAAACGATAAATCAAAAACAAAGGAGGGAGGACTCGAAGAGCACAAAGCCACAGGCAAATCCAATTTAAGTCTCAAGTTCTGTGCCTTTGTGGGAACAATTGTGTCTGATGATGAGCCAGCCCTGGAGGTGGGGGCCCCCGAGGCGGGGGCTTGGGGTAGGCGAGGTGGAGGCAGAGACTCCAACAGCTCCTCTCACCAGGGCTTATCCTCTTTGGGTAGAAAAATAAGGAAATGGTTTTACAAGAACCAGTTTTACAAGAACTAGTTTCCTTGGGCCTCCATCTTCATAAAGGATTTGGAGGGAGGGCTCGGGAATAAAGGAGTGTGCGTGCACCCGTGCATGTGTGTGTGTCTGCATGTATGCATCTGTGCACGTGAGTGTGTCTAAGCAGAATACGTGGAACAAGACTCAGAAGGACTTCTCACATTCAGAACTATCCCTCAAATACAGTATGTGGAACTCCACCACGAAGCAAGGATTACTTAAGATGGCAAACACTTCTGACCTTGCAAACACTGTCCTTCAACAGCAGAGTGCCCAGGCCAGGCCAGGCAACGCCCCGGGGCAGGAAGTTTACAACAGATTGTTCATTCACCAAATGCAGAGTGCCTCCTGTGGTGCCAGCTCAGTCCGAGGCCCCAGGGTGACAGGGCCGTAGAGAAGACTCCCTAACCCCACGGAGCGGCTGTTCTCCTGGCATTCGCATCCTCATGAATAAGCCCCGCGTTGACCCCCAGAAAAGAAGACTCACAGGCAAAGAGTACTTCACACTGGAGTGTGATTAAGGCTGTAATCCAAGCCTGTGCAAAGGGTCGGGAACACTGTTGAGGTGACTTCTGAGCTGGCTCCTAAAGGAGAAGAGTCATCCCCTCCCAGCCACCAGGTCATGGTGCTCCAGGCAGGGGTCACTGCAGTGGCAAAGGCAGGGGGTCACGCAAGAACCTGCTGAAGTGGTGAGGGAAGAGAATTCAAACTCCAGGAAGGGCTGGGCGGTGAGCGATTGTCTGGCCATCAGCTGATAAGTTAGGTAGTCATTTAACTGCTCTCTGAAAGCACTTCTTCAAAGAATAGTCAGAGGCCAGCCAGCGCCTGGAAGGGAAGAGTCAAGGCTTCAGGAGGCTGAATGAAGTCAAGACCGACCCCCCATCTTCCACAACGCTGCTCAGGACGGATGCGGTAGAGACAATGACTGCCCTAAAGGTTCAAGCCCCCTTTGACAGATAAACATAGGGTAGTGTTTCTGGGGAGTGGCCTTTGAGGCCAGGAGGTTCAAGTCCCACCCCCCACCCCTCCCCGCCCTGAGCATCCAGGTCAGTTCAAGTGGCTTACCAACAGAACAGGAGCCAAGGGGCTGCAGTTATGTCCAGGCCCCTGTAGTTAAAGACCCTGTGTGCCCCCTGGATAGAGACCCCTTCCCAGAGACAGTGGAGGCCAGGCTGTGAGGATGGGGCCCACCGTCTTCAAGGACTCAGGGGAACCAAACCACCCAAAGCAACCTCATCAGGGTTTGCATTAGTGATAAAGACACTCATCAGAATTCTCACTGGTGTTAAGCCACCGAGATTTGGGCATTGTTTCTTACAATAGTTAGTCTGCCTTTATACAGTGAGCACGGTTCCCAGGGGAAAATCAGCCTATAGACATTCTTATCGTGGACCAGGGTCCCCAGGAAACATCTGAGACTGTGAATGAGGTGCAAGGTTTATTGAGGAGTGGCCTTGACACTGAGAGCCGTGATGCAGTGAGGGAAGCAGGACAGCGCAGAGGGAAGAGCTGAAGTCTGATGCCATCACTGCAGACGCCTGAGCCAAAGCCCCAGGAGCTCCTGGAGCCAGAGCCAAAGCCCCAGGAGCCTTCGGTGATGCCCTGCATTCAAGTAAGGGGTCCAGGCTTCATTACCCCGTCTTGACCAGTCATTGAATGCAGGCCACCACTGACGAGAGGGTGTAACCTTGGGTGAAGCAGGACCATTCAGCAGAGGGCAATCTCTGGAGCGTGAGACCCAGATAGGAGGCGGCAGCCATGAACAAACCAGCAGGAGTGCAGAGTGCACACCAGAGCATCCACTAAGGTCCACCCATTCTGCTGCCAGCTTTCACATGCTTAGTAAAAGTTCACCCCTCCAGAGGTTCTGGTTGGTCTCCTTTCCCAGGGAAACCAAACTATAGCTCCTATCACTACACCTGGTCTTAGGGCTGCAACTGATACTCATCATCTCCCTCTGCTACTACCCATTCACAGATTCCCTCACCCCCTATTAGCACTTCTATTGGCTTAGGAGGCTTTTGGTGGGGTGACCCAAACCTTCACCTTTGAAGAGTCTAAGCCCCTGGTCACCAAGCGCTTCTCGGGACATGACTGCTATACCTGTCCACTTGCCGTCAAAACTGGACAGGGAAATACCGAGAGATACAATCATGTCCTTCCTTGTCTTCCTTGTCTTCATTGTGTAATCAGCAACCCTGCCCCTGCTGGTGATCAGGGTCAACCACACCTGACAGGGTGGTGAATTCTATCCTGGCCTTCTTGTCTCTTTTTTTTGTTTTGTTTTTTGTTTTTTTGTTTTTAGTTTCCGAGGTAGAATTTAGTGATTCATCAGTTTCATACAACGCCCAGTTCATTCTGTCATGTGCCCTCCTGAATGCCCATCACCAGTTACCCCATCCCCCCATCCACCTCCCCTCCTGTAACTCTCAATTTGTTTCCTAGAGTTCAGCATCTCTTACGGTTTGTCTCCTTCTCAATTTTCATCTTTATTTTTTTAAGATTTTATTTATTTATTCATGAGAAACACAGAGAGAAGGCAAAGACATAGGCAGAGGGAGAATCAGCCTCCCTGAGGGGATCCTGATGTAAAACTTGATCCCAGAACTTCGAGATCACGCTCTGAGCCAAAGGCAGACCCTCAACCACTGAGCCACTCAGGTGTCCCTTCATCTTATTTTATTTTTCCTTCCCTTCCCCTATGTTCATCTGTTTCTTAAATTCCACATATGAGTGAAATCATAAGGTATTTGTCTTTTTATGACTGACTTATTTCACTTAGCACCATACCCTCCAGTTCCATCCATGTCATTGCAAATAGTGAGATTTCATTCTTTTGGATGGCTGAGTAATTCCGTTGTATATATAATATATCACTTCTTCTTTATCCATGCTTGTCTCTTGATATAAGGAGTAGGAAGTGCCCAGGTAGTAGCCATTAGTGGAGCTCAATGAGATTTTGCTTTGTTTCCCAGCAGAAGCACTTCTGCTCTAAAGAGCACTACCTTGAGCCCCACATAGCCCAAAGTTGTAGGGATGTGAAGCAGATTCCCCAAATGGGTCACTAAGAATGATGGCAAGCAGGGTCACTTCTATGTCGCCTGAGTTCCTAGCCCAATATATTCTACCTATTGGAGACATGTACCACCTAACGTCATTAATTTAGGGTACATACTGCATCCTAGAGAATGTACCTTATACCCACCGGGTATTGGCCCCATGGCACCTCAGCTATGCCTTCAGAAGGTTTTTTCCATTTCTTTATCAGGTCAACAATTTCTGGATTGTGTGACCTGTAATAGGAGCAGTTGGTATCATGGCCACGTGCCCACTGTCATCCCCTCCTTTACTAGAAGTGGGTCTAGGCCCAATGCCATATTGTATAGGATACCATATGAATCAGACTTTGCAAGCCCTCAGATACTCATAAGGTGACGTCTCATGGGCAAAAAAGTTAAACTTATGGCCAGAATACATGTCAAAGCCTATCAAGATGAATCACTGCCCCAAGGTAGAAGAGCCCCAATATAATCAACTTGCCACCAACTTGCCAAGACATCCAATATAATCAACTTGCTAGACAGGGGCTCAGTACTGGAATCCTCTGCTGTCAGTGTAGACATTCAGCAGCAGAAGTTCAATCTCGGTGAGTGGCAACCCATGCTGTTGGGCCATGCATAGCCTCTATCTCGGCCACTGTGGCTACTCTGTGCATGTCCTCATTGTGCTAGCATAGAAAATGAGGTCAAGGAAGGCAACTGATAAGAAAGAACAACTGGCTGAGTGGTTCTGTCAACCTGGTTAAGTGCTTCTTCCATGATGGGCACTCCCTAATGGGCTTTAATATGTGATACAAAGGTCACACTTCATGCCTGCTTCCCAGGTCTGCCCACACATCTCTTCCCTAGAACTGCTTGTCCCTCATCTCCAATATTTCTCCTGCCAGGCGCATGACCAACCAGCCAAGCTATTCGCCATTCCCTACGAATCATAGATATTCTTACTTCAGGCCGCTCCTCTTTCCACACAGAGTAAGTCGCCAGGTGGCCTACCCAGAGGCCCACGCACTGGGAGAATTGCTCTTGGCTGCTGTCTCTCAGGCCTCCCCCTGAGTGGCACTGCAATTCAGTTGCCATCCAGGTCTGGCTTACACACACCTAACAGGTTAACCCATCCATGAACCAAGCTCAGCTTTTTCTTCCTCTGTCACTGTCATAAGGGAACCGTCTGGCCCCATGTAGCCACGAATATGAGGAGGGAGAGATCACTAGTGCAACAACAGCAGACATGAGAGTCTGGGCCACCTGCTCAAGCAGCCTGCTTGTGTCCTGCGGCCCTACCCATGCCCACCTGCAGATGTCCCATTACATCTCATCTTGGATTGCTGGTGACCTCTCCAACCTTTGCCTTGATGCGTCTGACAGAACCCAACTCCTGATGGCCAGGCTCTGTGTCTTTCTTTAGCACACCAAGAGCTACTTTTTAAATGGTGAAGATGGCATGGCCTGCTCCAGAACACTAGAGATCTATATTATGACTCTCCTATTAAAAGAATGACATCTGTTCCCTTCATAAATACCTCTAACATCATAAAAACTCTCAGGTCATATGGCCCAGAAAACAGGGATCTTGCTCCTTGGATCTTCTGCAGAATTGTCTCCTGTCTGGGTCTACTGACAGCCTAAAGCCTTCTAGGTCATTAGGTAAATGGACCAGAGCTATATTCCCAAGTATGAATACTTGGAACCCAGAGAGGCCTAGTAGGTGTTGTGCTTATTTCTCAGGGATAGAGAGTGAGAGATGTAGTAATCAGTCCTTTACTTTGAAGAGAATCTCCCAGCATATGCCAGACCACTGGACCCCTAAACATGTCTCAGATATGATGGGTCTTAAATATTTTCAGGATTTATCTCCCACTGGCTATAGTATATGTGTCTTACCAATGCTTCCAATATACTTGCCACTTCTCGTTAATCCCCTGTAAGATTATCAAAATAGTGTTAATATAATGTATCATGCTGATATTCTATGGAATGTCCAGATGGCCCAGGTCCCTTTAGACTTTATTATGACAGAGAGAAGAAGAGGTCATGTAGCACTGGGCCAAGACATAAAAGACATATTATGACAGAGAGAAGAAGAGGTCGTGTAGCTTGGCCCAAATGCTGAGCCAAGCAAGACATGCTATCTCTATCTCATGTGAATGTGAACTGTTTTCCTCTTCCCCGACAGCTATGAAAAAATTGCATTCATCGAATCATTGGCTACATACCCCGTACCTGAGGCCATTCTAATCTGTCTAGTACCAATACCACTTCTGGCAAAATAGTTGCAATTGGGACTCCCATTTGGTTGGGTTTTCAGTTCACTGTCATCTACCAGGACTCACTGGATTTTGTAGAGGCCAAATTGGTGGGTTAAATGAGGATGTGATGGAGATGACCACTTGGACAATCTTCAGATCTTCAAAAATGACACTAACTTCTGACATTCCATCCTCTCAGGATGCAATATTGGGTTTTATTTATTGTTTGGCCAGAAAGTGAGGGAAGATTCAGGGGCCACTTGGCCATTCCCACTCCAGTAGTTCTTACTCAACATGTTAAGGAACCAATGTTGTAGTTCTGCTAACTACTGATTCGATTCCAATTACACCCTCAAAGATCAGGAAAATGACCATTGGATGAATCTGAGAACCCAGTGGGTCCACTGTGAGCTAGACTTAGCCGAAGGGACCATACTGACACTTCAGCTTCCTGGGTGTCAATTTTAACACAGATCTTGTATCCAAAAGTCCTTGACAAGTCTGGATATTCCCTTCTCCCCGGTGAATGATTACCCAGGTAAATAGCTGTACATACCTTTGGGGAAAGACTAAAGAAATTATTGCTATTATATATTTGCTATGGCAATACAGGGCCCTTTCTTCAGGAGACCTGACCTTTCTTTACTTCAGTTGAATGGGTCCCTGGTCTACATACTGACTCAGATCTAGAAACTAGGCAAGGAATAACTTTTTATTAAGGGCAACTGCCCTCAGTTTCCTGAGCATTCATCCATAATTTCTTTTGGTTGTATAGCTTGAGCAATACCCATATTAGCCTCCCACCTATTGTGCCCCTAGGGACTATGTTCTATTAACTATGTTCATCATTCTCTGCAGGCCAGGCCCCCCTGGCTACCACTCTGTCCTCAACACTCATAATAATTGTGCCTACCTTGCTTCTAATGATTAAGTGATGCCAGCTGGCCTGTCTTATTTGGGAATCCTACCATCCCTACTGCTATAAGGGAGTGAAATTCTGTGAGTGAGTCTCCCATGGTCAGCCCTAGCCTACAGAGGACAGCTCCCACTGAGTTTCTCAACAATGCTTATGATGAGGATATGATGAGGATATGGTCCTTCTCATTTTCAGAAAGGAGGGTTAGGTTGGGGGAGTCCTTTGGCCTTCTTAGAGAACAGTCAGTGGTGGATTTTTCTAGCCTTACACGGTAAATCTACTCTAGCATGCTCACTTCTTTAAGCCTTTCCATCCATTTGTCCACAGTCTACCATAACAGTTCTGGAATTTCTACTTCTCTGAGTATAGGTCTCTGCTTTCTCCAAGCTTCCAGGAGTCCCCTGGCAGCATGCTAGCACCAGCCTCCAGGGTCCTTGCCATGTGGTGAGATCCTGAACAAGAGGAGAGTGCTCCCATAGAAAAAAAAAAGAAAGAAAGAGAAAGAAGAAAGAAAGAAAGAAAGAAAGAAAGAAAGAAAGAAAGAAAGAAAGAAAAGAAAGAAGAAAACAAAAGAAAAGAAAAAAAAGAAAAGAAAGAAAAGAAAAGAAAAGAAAAGAAAAGAAAAGAAAGAAAAGAAAAGAAAAGAAAAGAAAAGAAAAAAAAGAAAAACACCAACAAAACTTTTTCATGCCCCCATGCCACTCTTGATTCAACACCTCTGAAGATAGCTCCAGACACACTCACCCAGCACCTGCTTCTTTGGTGTGTAGATCCTTTCCTTCCTTAGCAAGCCCAGTGTTTTCCTGGCCAGATTAAGTTGGGACTATCCCTAGGGGTTAGGCTGGTGGCTAAGAGGGGAGGAATGGCTGAATCTTGCGGGGCACAGGCGGTCTTCAAGGCAGAGGCCATTACACTGTCCTCAGGCTGGGGAAAGTGTTAGTCTTAAACAGGGAAGAGCAGGCTGCTTCGGTGGGCCCAGAGGGGTCAGGGGAATCTGGGGGGACTCAATATTTTTTACTGTGTCAACTTCGCTGTTCCCATCCCAAATCCTAGGACCCTGGTGTTGGCTTCACAGACCTGCTGGGTTTGAAAATCTGGCCTTCTCTGGAGCTCTGCTGGCCTTCTCATAATATCCTAGCCCTAATCTTCACCTTTTTCTCCCCCTTAACTTCAGGCAAGGTGATTCTCTTTTTATGCTTCCAAGGAGGTGCGAGGTGTTCGGTGGGTGATTAATTAGCCTCAGCCTCTCGTCTTTCCCCAATGCATCAACAGCTCCCAGGAACCAGTTCCCGAGTCCTGATGATCACTGCTGCCCCGAACCTCTCAGACACCTGAGATACTCTACCTGAGAACATTTTCCTTCCATCGATATCCCATCTCATCTCACCACCAGTGAGAGGTTTAACAATTGAGCTGCTACCTCAAGCCAGGTTCGATTAGCACATCCCCCACCACCGGACAGCGGGCCTGGGTTGCCAGCAGGCTGGCAGGATATCGAGCTTCCAGACTGTATTTTATTTTTTATTTTTTCCCCAGACCTAATGCTTTACTGACAAATTCTACTTAATGTTTAAAGAATATATAACAATAATCTTTCACACAAATCTTTAAAAATAGAAGAGGAGAAAATACCTCCCAACTCATTATATTAAACCAATATTAGACCCTGATACCAAAACCAGAAAAAGCCTTCACAAGAAAACTACAAGCCAATATCCCTTGTAAATATTGCAAAAAAAATCTTGAACAGAATACTAATAATACATATCTAGCAAAATACATAAAGAATTATACACCATGACCAAGTAG
Source organism: Canis lupus dingo (assembly GCF_003254725.2). Taxonomy (NCBI): domain Eukaryota; kingdom Metazoa; phylum Chordata; class Mammalia; order Carnivora; family Canidae; genus Canis; species Canis lupus. Next base: position 28,762,075 of record NC_064258.1, on the reverse strand, counting down.
GGTTTATTTCTGGAATATAAGATTGGTTGAATATATGAAAAATCAGCCAATGTAATATGTCAGATTAATGTAATTAAGGACAAAACCACATGATCATTTCAATAGATGCAGAAAAAGAATTTAAAAAACAAACCCAACTGTTATTCCTGATAAAAATAATCAATAAACTAGGACCAGAAAGGAACAACCTCAACTTCATAAAGATCCATCTATAAAAATTCTACAGCTAACATCATGATCAATGGTGAAGGATTGAAATCTTTCTTTTCTTTTCTTTTTTTTATTGGAGTTCAATTTGCCAACATATAGCATATCACCCAGTGAAGACTATTTTAATGTGGGCTTCCCTGCACCCCTTCCCATACCAAGTGTTGGAGGTCTGTGTGCCCCCACCCCAACCCCAAAACAGACTTTGAGGTGGAGAGTTGCCAGCAGGTGATTTACTGAGGAGAGTCTTTGAGAGGCATGAGGAAGGAAGATGGCGCAGAAGCCGAAGTTCATTCAGTTGCAAGGCAGCCTGCATCAGAGGCTCAGCATGTCCCAGGAACACCCCTGGAGTGGGGATGGCCTCAGAGATGTCCCACATTAAGGCGAGAGGACCAGATCTCTATATACCACACTGCCCAGTCAGGGATGTGGGCTGCCCATGGAGAAGGGACACAATCTCAGGGTGGGACATGCAGAAGCATCATTAGTAGCAAGGTTTCCAGCAACTAGGGAAATGAATGCTTTCCTCCATAAGGGGAATTCGAGCACTTGACTGTGACATTTCCCCGGAACCCCCAAGCAGACACAATTATGAGCATTTATGGAACCTCTATCTAAAAGTTGGGCCTGCACTCCCAAGCTTGAGTGTATGACAGTTGGGCAAGGAGAGGTCCGGTCACTGACTGTCCTCACTCCTGCAGCCAACACCTTTGTGGCTAGGATAATCACAAGAAAGAGGGCAGTGGGGTAGAGGGGCCAGGGGGAGCAGAGGGTGTGTTTCTCTTCCATCCTTTCATGCCAAGAGCATCTGTCCTTGGAAATGATGCCATACTACTGGTTCTAAACCTCAAATCACAACCTAAAGTGGAGTGGTCAAATATTTATCAAAAACTGGCAAAGCGGGATCCCTGGGTGGCGCAGCGGTTTAGCGCCTGCCTTTGGCCCAGGGCGCGATCCTGGAGACCCGGGATCGAATCCCACGTCGGGCTCCCGGTGCATGGAGCCTGCTTCTCCCTCTGCCTCTCTCTCTCTCTCTCTGTGACTATCATAAATAAATAAAAATTAAAAAAAAAAAACTGGCAAAGCATTCTTAGACTACGCCCATTTGCCCAACTGCCCACCTGGGCACGGAGCAGGGCAGGAAATGAACAGAAGAGTTGTTGAGTGAGAAAGGCACCCCCTCAGACATGCATGCACACATTCATTCACATATCCACACACACATACACACACACATTCACTCACACACCCACACACACATACCACTCTACACTCAAACCCAACAACAGGAGAGGAGAGGATCCACTGGAAATAGAAAGGGAAACTACATTTGTTGAGTATCTTTTATATAACACCACCACTACGAAGCACTTTACACTATTTCAGTTAAACGTCACAACTCTGTAACGAAGGCATTACCTTTCAGAGGCAGAGAACGCTGGGGCTCAGAGTGGTTAATGACCTGTCCAAGGTAACACAGCTGGTAAGTGGAAGAGCCTACATTTGAGGCAGGTCCATCTTACTCTGAAGCCCATGCTCTGTCTTCAGGCAAAAGCCCCCCAAAGATGTCCACCCTGCAGAGATAACCACTACTGCCTTCATCTTGTCTCCTGTCTGGTGCCCAAAAAGCCACACTGGGCCACGTGCGATGTGCTGCTGTCCACAGCAGCTAACACATCACTTGTAGTTTCTGTTTTTGCTTTAAAGGTGAAAATTTTCTCCTTTGTTATACACTTGTCCTTGCAATAAGAAAAGACTGAGAGTGCCACAGAAGCCCCAAAATAGCCACTACAATAACGGAAGCATAATATCCAACGGTTTTCTAGTCTTATAAACTAGAACACACAAGTACTCAGAATTGGAAGTATCCTCACTCTGATCTAGAATGGTTTTCCAGATAACAGAGGAGTCTATTTCTTTAAGAAACATAATTTTTTGGGGTGCCTGGGTGGCTCAGCAGTTGAGCATCGGCCTCCGGATCAGGGATCTCGGAGTCCTGGGATCAAGTCCCACATTGGGCTCCCTTCAGGAAGCCTGCTTCTCCCTCTGCCTATGTCTCTGCCTCTCTCTCTGTGCCTCTCATGAATAAATAAAATCTTTAAAAAAAAAAGAAAAAGAAAAGAAATATAATTTTTCTATTAAGCTTTATACAGTTTCCACACATACTTTCCTACATCCTTAAGAAGCAGTGATAAATGATGGAACATTAATTAATGTTCATTATACAATAATGACTCCCAGGGTTCCTGAGCTAAGTGCCCCAGACTGTTGTGCTTTTGGAGCTCATGTGTCAGCTTCTTACGGTTTTTTCACCTCCCTGACCTTGATGGTGGTCATCCCCGACTCGCCATTTCTAAATAGAGTGGGCTTGGAAACTAAATAATTAGGTTTGGATTCTAGGCGAGCAACTGAGGGCCTGTTCTCTGAGACATCTCTGAAACTTTAGTGCATCGATTCATTGAGTGGTGATGTAGCCAAACGCTGACTATGAGCCACTATGGCTTGGGACACTGAGGGAAGCAAAAGAAACAAAAATCACTTCCTTCGTGATGTTTACATTCTCTTGGGATCAAGAAAACTGGCTTCATCTATTCTAAATACGCACAAGGCATTTGGCTCCCTTCTGGTTCCACCCTGTGTCCCACATGGGTGAGGGTGATGGCCACGTACCCCACAGGTGAGTTCTCGCTGTCCCAGCGGCAGCATATACACAAGGCCTGTGGCACCATGAGGGGCATAAAGCTAACAGAGAACCGTTAGTTCTAGAATCCCAACACACTGTGGATTAAATAGGCTTTTGTGGGCTGGTCTGGGAACCTAGCCACCACCCATACCTCTGTGTCTATAGGAAAATACATTCCAAGTTCCAGACAACTGACTTTCAGATGAACTTTTGGAACAGAACTCATTTGTAAGTTTAGGACTGCCTGTACTTCTCCATAAATGCTCCAAATAACCAGGGCATATTTGACCCAAGGGTTAGAAATGAGAATGTCTGGATACCACCCAGCATCCCCATTAACTAGCTCAGATGCCTCGGGCAAGTATGAAATCTCTCTGAATTTCAGTACAGACCCTTATATATTGGGTTTCATGAAGATTTTATTAAAGAGGCAGGGGTTCCGCTTAAAAAAAAAAAGTTTGAAAAGCATTACATAAAAGAATCAATAAATATTCTTGCAGTGAATGAATAAATAAGCAAATGAAGTAAGTCACTGAGAAAAGTTCATTTACATTCCTGATACACCTTTTTTTAAAAAAAGATTTTTTTTAATTTATTTATTCATGAGAAACACAGAGAGAGAGGCAGAGACACAGGCAGAGGGAGAAGCAGGGTCCATGCAGGGAGCCCGATGTGGCACTCGTTCCCAGGACCCTGGGATCATGCCCTGAGCCAAAGGCAGACACTCAACCACTGAGCCACCCAGAGACCCCTACATTCCTGATACACCTTGAGCAGTGCCCGCAAATGAAGAACATTTCATGAAGAATTGTTCTCTCTCTTTGTCCTTTCTATGACGGCTTCTGATCCGAAGTCCAAACATTTGTGAGAGAAATAGAATGGTTGTCCTCACTCCTGGGGATCTCAACTGAGAATCTGAGCTTGGCAGGACCCAAATGAGAGAGGTTTTGTTCGAGGCCACCTGATGCATTATTAGGGCCCAGAATGGTTGCCAATCACCAAGCAGTGTGTACTTGTTTGGCAAAAGAGGAAGAAATTGTGGGCCTTAAGGAGAAAATCAAACCAAGACCTCACAGATAACCATTCACCTCCTCCCCCACACACCCACCACCAGGGCTGGGATGGTCCCATTTTCCACCTGCCCTCCCCCTGACTGCAGGGCAGGGCAGAGCTGGTCCAGGGCAAGCCTTGCTGGGAGACCTCTGGCCTGTGCGTTTCTCGGCCAGGCTGCTGTTAAAACCCCCAACCCGGGATCTCAAGGTCATGCTCTGCCCAGGATTGTCTTTCCCCCACCTCCTTCTTCAGACCTCCACCCCTCACCCTTACCCGCTATTCCCCAAAGAAGGATGACTTCGGGAAAGACAGGCACACCAGGCCTTTCTTCCTGTAGGCAACATTAATAGTAAACTCAGTGAAGACAGTCCAGGAGACCAGGGGAGCTGTCACCACATGCACCAGTAGGGAAGATTTATACTGAGGACCAGGATGTGGACATACCAATGAATTATCCTTTTGTGCCAAGGTAAATTGGACCAGGGGAAAAATGTGTGTCAAAGAGGCCAAGCCTGGGCTTGGCTGGAATCCTCACAGCACCTGGGGAAGAGGTCCTCCCCTACATTCTCGTAACTACAAAATATCCAGAGCCAGTCATTCTTCTAGTTCTCTGACTCAAGAATAACTCACATGTGGTGAGTACTGTGTAAATCCAGCATCGTACTTGTGTTAACTCATTTACCCCTCTAAAACCCTATGAGGTCATAGTATGATTCTGCCCCCTTCAGAGGTGAGTAAACTGAGGCACGAGGAGGTTAAGTAACTTTTCCAAGTTCACACAGCTGGGAAGTGACTATGTAAAGACATGAGCCTAAGCAACTGGACTCGAGAGCACACACCCTTCCCTGCCAAACCACATTGTACCATAGCCACAGAAAGTGCGCAGGAAACCTGGAAGTGGGGGACGGTGATACATGCCCTCCTCTCATTAAAGAAAGATACTTCCAAGCTCCCCCACATGACACAAGCCAGCATTCAAGCACAAAGACAGCAAGGACTTCTACAAACAAGACATGTGCGCTGCTGGGTCACACAAGAGAAACTCAGCATCTTCTATAAGTTCTTTTTTTTTTTTTTTTTTAGGTTTATTTATTTGGGAGAGGGTGGCAGAGTGAGAGGGAGAGAGAGAGGATTGCTCAAGCAGACTCCCTGCTGAGCATGGAGGCCGATGTGGGGCTCGATCCCATGACCCTGAGATGATGACTGGAGCCAAAATCAACAGTCAGACACTTGGGGACACCTGGGTGGCTCAGTAGTTGAGCATCTGTCTTCGGCTCAGGGAATGATCCCAGGTCCCGGGATTGAGTCCCACATCACATCCCCGCAGGGACCCTGCTTCTCCCTCTGCCTATGTCTCTACCTCTCTCTCTGTGTATCTCATAAATAAATAAATAAAATCTTGAAAAAAAAGTTTTAACTGATTGAGCCACCCAGGTGATCCTCTTCTATAAGTTCTTTGTAGCCTGTAGGGAAGGACCAGAAACAGAAGAACCCAGGAATTCTGCATGCTTTTTATTTTTAATATGTTCAGGGGTAACCACTATAAAAATTGTGGTATATTTTCTTCCATCTTTCTCTGTACATTTACAAAGGTACCCAGAGATTCATAGAGATATGTTTTTATATTTTGCCTGATTATATCAAAACTATTTTCCTTCTTTCTGGGAGGTGATCAGGTCTACAGAAACTTAGGTTCAAATCTTAGCTCTAACACTCTGTGATCTATCCATCCTCTGGACTTCAGCACTTTGATTGGTGTAGTGTTATAAAATATTTCTTTGAAACTTGATAAATAAGGGGGAAGAATCAAGCATTCACCACTGCCTTTCCTGTATGAACTCTATGTCAAGTTAACCAAGTAGTTGTAAGGAAAAGCACTTCTTTCTAGAAGTCCTGCTAATAAGGATAGAAGGAATAAACTTTTAAAATCATCAACAGAGGGTTCTCCTGGCATCAGCTTCTCTCACACTATCCCTTTGATGCCTTTTTCTACCATCAGCTGGAGAAAATTCTCTGCCTTTAAAAGGTCAGCATGGGATCCCTGGGTGGCGCAGCGGTTTAGCGCCTGCCTTTGGCCCAGGGCGCGATCCTGGAGACCCGGGATCGAATCCCACGTCAGGCTCCCGGTGCATGGAGCCTGCTTCTCCCTCTGCCTATGTCTCTGCCTCTCTCTCTCTCTCACTGTGTGCCTATCATAAATAAATAAAATAAAATAAAAAATTAAAAAAAAAATAAAAATAAATAAAAGGTCAGCATAACTGGGTTTGGCCCACCTGGAAAGTCTCCCAATTTTAAGGTCATCTGATTAGTAACCTTAACTACATCTGCAAAATCTCTTTTGCTATGACAGGTAACATAGTCACAACAGTGACACCAGGGGGCAGAAGCCATTGAGGCCATTCTGTCTACCACCCCCTCCGGCCAGAAGTGTGACCTGGCCTCTTGCCCGCTGCCTCCTTCCCTTCTTCCTGGACCAGGAGGTTCCCACCTTCAGTTTGGGATGGTTGGTTGGTTGGTTGGTTGTTTTGTTTGCAGGAAGAGGAAAAGGGATTTAACAATATGGATGAAATGTTTATTTTTCTCTAAATTTTACATCTCTCTTAGTTTTCTTATTATGGTGTTCAAAGAAATGGAGCAGGTGATGCCTGGTGCTGGGCAGTGGTATAGCCTGAGACATCCAGTGCGGAGGCTAAGGGCCACTCTGGAGTGCAGCTATGCGGGTGAACCCAATTCTGCAAGTGGCTAGTATGACTCAGGGCAAGTTATTTCTCTTCCTCATGCTCATTCTGCTAGTCTGTAATGTGGGGTGATAATAGTATCTATTATACAGGGTTTCCACCAGCAATAAGTTGGCTGATTTATGTCAAGTCCTGAGAACACGCCTGGCACATCGTTACTGCTCAGGGTCAGCTGTCATGTGAATACTAATAGTAGGTATTTTATTGGATTGTTATGGAGATTAAATGAGTTCCTCGGTGCTAAATACTCACTTTAGCCCAGATCTGGGCACATCGTCCACGCTCAATGAGGGAGCTGTCAGGAAGTTAACCCAAGGGCTTCAGGGGTGTTGGACCCCAGGAGAGCTTCCTTGGCACAATCTGGAGGCCAGAATAACTTGCCAAAAACTCATCAATGGCAACCTGTTCATCTCAAGATAAAGTCTGAACACCTTAGGGAGTTTTAGAAGGCCCTAGAGAATCTAGCCCAGATCCCTTGTTTTATTTTTTTACATTTTCTGCTCACTCCCCATATGGGTCTTTGGTGATCATTCAAAGGTCTTCTTTTTTAATTATTTATTTATTTATTCATGAGAGAGGCAGAGACATAGGCAGAGGGAGCAGCAGGCTCCCTGCAGGGAGCCCGATACAGGACTTGATCCCAGGACTCCAGGATCACAACCTGAGCTGAAGGCAGACACTCAACTACTGAGCCACCCAGGTGCCTCCAAATGTCTTCTTAATGCCACAAATATTCCAATGTCCCCTTATCCTTTGGACTCGCTGCTAGGAGCCCACCTCCCTCCCCCTGCACCTGATGTATAGTCATCACTCAGACCTCAGATCTGACGGCCCATCCTTGAGTGCACACACACATACACACACACACAGAGCCTTCCAGGTGTGTTGTCTGTCCCCTCTTCAGTCTTCTTAGAGCCTCCTCTCTTCCCCTGTCACAAAGCCCTGAACTGTGATGTGATTGAGGCTGTTGACCCCATCCTGTCCCCACCTCTGTAAGGACTGACTGGTAACAATGTCCAGCACGTGTTTCAGCTCTTCTTCAAGTGAAGGACACAAGAAGGGGCATCGGAAGCCAGGGCTCTGGTCCCAGAGTTGACTGTAACTACTGTGCTCTGCGGACAAGCCAGCTCCCTGCAAACCTCCCTGCGGGCCCAGGAGACAGAAAGCCTTCCTGGCATCTCCACTGCCTCATGGGTTCTTAGGTGCCCCCACTGCTGGGACTCCGTCATGCCCCTCCAAGGCCAGGCTCTGGTGTGAAGAGTAGTCTTTTTTCCCCTCTGTTTTAACAGCTTTATTGAGATATAATTCGTATACCATACTTTCATCCCTTTTTAAAATTCGATGGATTTTAGTATATTCACAGGTAATATATCCTACAGTCCATTTTAGAACATTTTCACCATCTTTACAAGAAACCCTGTATCCATTAGCTAAAACCCCAAACCCTCCTGCCTCTCCTTCCCACCCCACTTTTTCTCCATCATTTGTTTTGACTTGTACCTTGCAGGTGAGGGAAATCCTGATCTGGAGAAGAAATGCACTTCTTCATGTGAATCTCAGCATCTTTTTCCACCCAAAGAGAGGAAGTGACTAAAAAGTCATCCACCATAATAGACCCAAGAAGCTGCTCAGATGAGAAGACAGAGAAGCAGTTGCCACATCCCTGTGCAGACCTTCCAGCCAAGCAGACATGCCCTGCTTTGGGGAGGGGACCGGGAGAAGATGGGGCCTGATAATCCCTACCCCCCCCCCCACTCTCCTGCTATTCAAACCATCAGGGCCCCTGAAAGCAAGCAAGGCCGTCCTTACTTCTCATACAAAACTCAAGCAAGACTTTAGCTTTTCTTCCTTAAAACTCTGTGTCCTTTGCACAGCACAAAATGTCATGTGAAGGAAAAACCTTGAGTACTTAAAAATGGTTCTCCACTGGTTGGGGGAGGAGCAGAGCGCGGCTGGAGGGAAGAGGCGGCCATCCAGCAAGCCGAATGAGAGCAGGAGAGGCCAGGCTGCCAAGGAGCTGTGGGGTCAGCTCCTGTGTCCTGGAGGGAGCCCTCCCCCCTGCCCAGCCCTCTCCTTCTCCCCTGTGTACCCCTCACCTCCCACCCGCCCCTTCTTCTTCCATCACCAAAGGGCCCAGCAGTACAGGGACTGGCCCCAGGCAGCATAAGCCTTGGAACAGCACAAACAAATCTGAAAGCCCCTCTCACCTCTTCCCCAGGGGACCTCAGCATCTTGCAAGTCACACCAACTTCTGTACGCGTGTGCTCATGGGTTAATACAAAGATACCGTCCACCTGTCAAGATCACTGAATCTCTGCTGCGCCCAATTTTATAAGTATGAATTGTTTCTGTTGGATAAGAAATAACTCTTCCTGTACAGGACAGAGATCACCAACCCTGTCACAGCCCAGTGGTACCCAGGGGCTCCCAGGAATGGAGCTTCGACGTCTGGGCCACGATGTTATATGTTCCCATGTTTTCATGACAACGTGGTATAAGAAGCATGGACATTTCTGGGCTTTCCTGGGTCCACCCTGCTTTCTATATGGAACCTGACAGGATGGCGTCCCTGAGAACATGGTGTGAACCCAGCATGCCCATGACCCTCACCGACCTGACACACCACGTGCCCGTGCAGGTTGACTTACAAACATCAGCATCCAGATCTCAGTAAGGGACGGTATAGGGTCTTGAGTGGATGGTGGGGTTATCCAAAGCAGTCTGAAAGGAAATGAGGGTCAGGAGCATGAGGCTTGAGGGGGATGAGGAGAACTGGAAAGGCGTGGGAGGGGTCCTAGGCGGGAGGTGTGTGGTGTGTGATCCTGGGGAGAAGCAGAATTTATGGTGATTTCCTGCCAGAAGCCCGACTCCAGCCATAGATGGTTCACATGCTAGATATCAAAGAGTTCTCAGTAACAAACGTACTTCCTGCCGAGGCTCAGAGAGGCCTCCTCTGCCAGCAAGGGAGCTTTGGAACTCAAATGGTGTGGGGCAAGGAAAGAAACAGAGTGGGTGTTTGTGTGAAGTTTACTCACAGGGTGGCAGGGCCCTCGTCACCTTGATGCATCCAACACCCCCGTGGAGAAGGCTCCAGTCTTCCCGCCCGCCCCCCTCTGCCTCCCCAGGAATGGAGGGCACACTTGGTCACAGGCTGGCGGCATTGATTCTACGGGAATCTGTGAAATGTTAGTTTGACATAGGGGGTATTTCTCCCCCTTTTTTGTCTTTTCCCACTCTTTTTCAGAAACAGGACCTGGGCCTCCACGCCTCTGTTACACATATTGGTTCTGACAGCTCAAATTAATATGTCAGATGCTATGATCCTCGCTGGCGACAGGCCTTTTGACCCTATCAGCGCAATCTGCCTCCCTGATTGAAAATCTCTGTGCCTCAAATTGATTCAGAGTTTTATAAACATCCTGCAGCCACGATCCAAGGAAGCCACCGATGAAAAACCTGAGAGAGCTTAATTTGCCCCCCTCCCACCCAGCCCCTCAAACCAGCAGGGTGGGACAAGCAACAAGGTTAAAAGGAAGGCCTTAGACTAGGCAACCTTGTAGGATAAGAATTCCAGGGATCCCCTCCAACCAAACTACCCCACCCTTGCCCTGTCTGCATTGGAAAATACAGTTGGAATGATCCAGTAAGACGGAACTTGATTTGGCCTCAGAAGGACTGGGTTGTCTGGCTCTGCTCTCACTAGCTGTGTGACCTTGGAAAACGTCCTAAACTTCTCTGAGCTTTGGTTTTCTCTTTCTAAAATGAATAATAACCAGTCTGCTGTAAGGATGTGTAATAACAGGACTACTGTAAAGATGGGGTGAGATGATGCTTTCTAAAGCACTGAAGAAAAGCAGGGAATCGTGACTAGTTTTTATAATACCCTGGGGAGAAGGAGGAAACGAAACTGGTAAAACGTTGATAATTGCAGATGCTGGAAGATAAATACTACAGAGGGATTCACTCTGCTTTTCTCTCTAATCTTATGTATGTTTGAAATTTTCCAAACTCAATTCTTTTAAACAATATACACGGAGTCATAAAGTATATACGTTTTAGAAGTGTGTGTGTGTGTATGTGTGTGTGCATGTGTGCACACACAGGCAAGAAATCATTCCCCTGCGAACCCTTCCCTTCTCACACATTTAGGAATCTTAAGAACTGTCCATCAGAGTGGATGTCAACTAAAAATGGTGATGAGATGAATTTAGATCTACATAGACAGAAGAAGATGTTTGTGGTACATGTTGATTTAAAAAAAAAATAGGCTGTAAAACATACGGGGAAATGGACGGTTCCCTATAAAGGATCCCAGTGGGCAGGCACAGAGTTCCTGGCACGGGATTCCCCATCTGTGATGATGCTTCCATGCAGAGCCCACCTGACTCCCTCTGGGTCTCCAGCAGTCACTAAGTGCTCCCGGTGATCATCTGTCTGCTTCCCTGCCTGCTCCTGCACAGCACCTGAGCCCTCAGAGCCTGGGCACTGGAGTGTGTGGTGGTGACCCTGGTACCTGTCACATCACATGGCACATTGCTGACTATATCTGCAAATCCACTCCTCATAACCACCCAGACACTCTGCTGGTATCTCCCACAGCTTCCAGCACCTTCTATCCTGCTCCTGGGAGCAGTGAACCCCCCCCCCCCCGCCCCCGCCGAGGCATCAGTCCCGTTACAGGTGCTCACAAAGGGTGCTCAGAGGCCGGGGGGGTTTCAGGTCCCTGCTTTTGCCCAGTGGGCCCAGCCGGTTTCGACAGGCACTCACTCTGAGCAGCCCTGACCACCTTCAGCAGGAGCACCCCCTTTACTTGTCGGCCTCTCAGACTGGCTCTTACAGCAGCAACAGAATGCCCCTCCACACACAATGGCTGCTCCATTGTCAGCTGATACCACAAGGGAAGAAATGCAAAATTTTCTCCAACTTCTCCCCAGGCTCCCTTTGGGCGTCTTCCAAAGCAAGGTGACTCTCCACCCACACCTCCTGTGGCTGTCCCGCCATTTCGTGCTTCAGAGGGAGCCAGCGTAGGCAGGAGAGAAGGAGAAGGGAAGTCCGTCACTAGGGACACCAAGCAAAGGCACACCCACTGCAGGGCCCCAACCTTCACCCCAGAACCCATCTTAAACCATGGGGATGTTCTCACCAACCTTAGCTCCTCGTGGTGGAGGCCGGTAGCCAAGAATGTCATGACTCAGCAGCCAGCGGACACCTCCCTCCCACTGGTCACCTCCCTGGGGCCCTGAGACATAATGAAGACAGGCACCTCCCTCACTTCCTGACCCTCTGCTTCCCAAGCTGTCACAGACCAAAATGCCTTCCAGCTGGTCTCCTTGTGCAGGCATGAAACAACTCACGGCAAGTTGTCTCCAAACAGACGACGAATAGATTCAGCATTTGTGTCTTCAATTCCACCTGGCTGGAGTGCTCTCGTTCTCCAGGCCTGCCTACCTGGTCCCAGGTGTGTTCAGTCTAGGGAGACGCGGGACCTGGGGCTCAGATGCTGGCTCTCCTGCTCACCAGCTGTGTGACCTGCAGCAAGTCACTTAATCTCTCTGTGCCTCAGTGTCCTCATCTATGAAATGGGAATAATGATAGTATTTACCTCCTAGGGATGTTCAGAGGATCCTAGCAGTATCTCACACACAACATATGCTCTGCGTGTCAGCCCTCATCACCATCATCACCATTAACTCTTGGTTGGGAACCCTTGCTTCTGGCTTCCTGAAAATGGATCATTTTTTTCTCTACTTCCAAATCAAGCTTCCTCATCTCTTCATTTACCAAGAAGTCGGTTCTCAAAGTCCAAATCATTTCTCAAAACTAAAATATGACTTTTCTTTCTCAAGCCCTCTTCCTTCCCACAGGCCAGACTCACTCATTCATGGTGTTTTATGACTCCTGAACACTGGATTTTTCTCCTACAAAGGCAACAAGATAGCCTTTGTTCATCCATGAGTGTGTATTAATAATCACTGCCAGTTTACAAAGCTCTCTCACTTACACCAGGCCGTTAATCCTTTGAGGGGGCCTGGAAATGGGAAGCGGTTGGCTTGGGGCCCTTTTTTTCCTGGTTTACAGCAGGGAAGTGGCAGGGCTACAGGTGGACTCCTGCCCTATGGACTCGAATTTCCATGCTCCACAGAGACACAGGGGTCCACAGGCCTGAGAGCAAACGCTGGGCAGAAAGGAGTCATTTCCCAGGGGGCATTTAGGGGTGCTGCAAACTGCCTGTTGGAAAAGTCCTAACTAAAAATGATGCTGAGGATGAATCTGGATCAATGCAAAAAGAGGTCTGGGACATGTTGCTGTTGTACAAAATAGGTTCGAAAGCATGATGCATGACAGGACCTCACTTTCAGGAAGAAGCAAACGCACCAGGAAGCTGGAAGGAGATAGGCATTCAGCGTTGACAATGGTAGAAATGGCAGAAAGTAGGATCATTTACCAATTTTTCCACAAAATGTGTGACTGCATTTGTAATTTAGAAAAATTGAGACTCAGGGAAATGGATCGAGTTGCATGAATGCATCATTGTCCACCTGAAATGCCCTGGGGTTGAAGCTTTCTCCTCGCTGAGGAGAGATGGCCCCCCAAGAGGAGCCTCAGGCCTCCACAGGCTCTCCACCGGTCCCGCGCAGCAACAACATCCCCCCGACCCCCCACCATTTCTAGGAAAGCCTTGGTTGCTCTTCCCCAGCAGAGTGACACCAGGGATGGATGGGCAGCAATATCCCCAGAGGGGAGAGAGACCCATTACCTTCATCGCCACCACCAACTCAGACAAAGCACTACACATTTTCTCTCGTAATCTGCCCCATAGCATGTGAAGTAAATTGGCATCATCCTCTCCATGCCACAGATGAGGAAACTGAGACCCAGGAATTTGCATAAGACCCGAGAACGGGAAGGACTGGGCATCCCCAGAGCCCAGGATTCCTGGCTCTAAGTCCACCTCATGCATACCAGTTCCCCCCACACATTGGAGGGCCCAGGCTCTTGTGGCAGGGATTCGAGAAGCTATACTAGACCTCCTGTTACCCACAAACCATTCCCTTGGGGTCTGCCTGGAAGCTTCTCGGCCCCTACCTGACCTCAGAACTTCCTGCCCGGAGCCACTCCTGAGCCTGAGCCAGGTGACCGGGGAAGGGCCTGGGTGTATTTGTTGGCTAGGGCTGCCATAACAACCACCGTAGACTGGGTGCTGATACAATGGGAGGGTATTGTCTCACCGGTCTGGAGGCTACAAGTCCAGGATCAAAATGCTGGCATGTTTTTTCTTCTGAGGCCTCTGTCCTTGGCTTCATCTTCTCCCCGTGTCTTCGCATGGTCTCTGTGTGTCCTTCTGTGATGCAATTTCCACTTCTTTAAGGATACCAGTCATATTGGATTCAGCCCCTCCCCCTTAAAGACCCATTTTATTTTTTTTTTTTTTAAGATTTTATTTATTTGTTCATGAGAGACAGACAGAGAGAGAGAGAGGCAGAGACACAGGCAGAGGGAGAAGCAGGCTCCATGCAGGGAGCCTGACGTGGGACTCGATCCCAGGTCTCCAGGATCAGGCCCTGGGCTGAAGGCAGTGCTAAACCGCTGAGCCACCTGGGCTGCCCTAAAGACCCATTTTAATGACCTCATTCAAAACCCTAACACCAAACAGTCATATTTTGAGGTACCAAGGGTTAGGATTTCAACCTATGAATTGGGTCGGGGACACAGTTCATCCCATAATACCAGGAAAACCCCCCTTACCTGGAAGGCTTCCCCAAACCTCTCCTGTTGGCACCACAGCAGGGATTGGATAACCACTTATGCTAGTAGCCCCTTGAGTGCTGAGAGGGATGAGGTCCCAAGAGGCATCAAGGATGAAAACTGGCCATGACAAGTCCCAGGATTTGGGGCAGGAGATGCAACATGAGGGAGCTGGGAAGATGGGTGCAAGGCAGGTCCCCACAGGATGGTGTGAAATGAGGAAGCAGAAAAGGGGCCTCTGATGGTCCATGAGGCCATGCAGAGAGTCATCCCAAGTGAGACAGGTATATCATAAAACACTTTAGTTTATAAAAGATGATTATTAATAGGACAATTGCTTTCCTAGAAAGAAAAACTATTTCAAAGCTCGGGGACTCTGGGCATGTCCTTCCTTATCAGTAAGAGATGGAGAGTAGACCACATGGTTTGTTTCTAGCTTCCCTTCCAGCTTGAATGCTTTCAGATTCTAAGACAATGATTCTCCCTCATAATTTTACTGGAACTGATGACATTTTGCCTGGAACTGGCACCTAGTAGGTGCTCAAATGATTTCAGCTTCCTTCCTCCATCTACTCCCTTCCATCCCCATGGCTGTCTTCAGTGGTCAGTTCCTCATCCTGGATTAAACAACAGAAGACAGGGAAAGAGCAGGGGCTTTCGGGAAAGCCCCAACAGTCTGTACCAGAAAAGACAAACCTAAACAGAGAAGAGAATAATATCCACACACCCTGACCAGGTGGAGGTGCCTGTCTGCTTCCAGAGAACCTGGGACAGACTCTTCCAAAGGCAGCAGGGTAGCCACAAGGGGAACCAGAAAGTAAATGTGTTCCCGGCCCCAAGGACCAGGCAAGCACTTCCCTTTGCTCCCCCAAGTCCAGGGTGAAGGCTCTGGACTCTCTGCAGAGCCTGACAAAGCTCCACCACTCAGCTCATGAGGGCTGGGGCAGAGAGAGGCAGGGCAGGATCAGAGGCCTAGCAGCTCCCAAAGGTGATCCTGACAGAGTCAATCTCATGCCCATGCTCACCAGCCGATTAGTCTCCCCAGATGAGCATGTGGGCACCTCTCATACTTCTGCAGAAGCCTTCCCAGTGCCAAGGGGCATGGGGGGTGGGGGACAGCTCACAACTCGCCCAGTGAGTCAGAGCTTCTGTCCCCCAACCTGGCTGAGCCCTCAACACACAACCTCATAGCTGGGGACCAAAGGGCTGGAGGAGGTGGTGCCCAGTAGGACAAGGAGGAGAGGGGTCTCAGCTACCCCTGCTGCCTGCACGAGCAGGGCGTGGGGCATGATAAGGAGGGAGGCAGACCCCCTAGGATCAACCCCAGATTCTCACTCCAGGTGAATGTGGTACATCTTTCTGAGAACTTGATGACAGGGCACTTTCATCTTCAAAGCATTTTTCTTACATCATCTAATTTGAGTCTCGCTATGATCCTGAGATACTCAAGGCAATTATCATTCCCATTTTACAGATTTGGAAATCAAGATAGGGGCCCTGTGCAGGACCACACAACTCACACAGAGCAGAGCTGGCACCAGAGCCCATGGCTTCTGGGGCCCAGAGTGCCTTTCCCACTCCTTTAAGGGGCACTGCTCTGAACTCTCTGGCCCTGGGAAGTTAAAATTAATAGGCAGTCAAAAGCCTGTAATAAATGAGTGCCCCGCGCATGTTCTCAGAGGCACCCTGGAACAGGATCAGGATCCCTATCCCACCCCATTCCTTTAGAAGCCAGGTAAGATATGACAGAAAAAGCAGTGGAGGGAAGGTCACCCGGACCCGGGCTCCAATGCCACCACTCACTAGCAGGTGACCTTGGACAAGTCAGTGACCCCCCTCTGAGCTTCGGTTTCCCTGGGGACTGTGTGAGATGCAGTGTGATTCCGGGGCGTCGTAGTGTCAAACTAAAGGCTGCCCGCGCGAGCTGGGTGATGAGGACAGAGGCAGACCCCCAGGGATCAAACCCAGGTTCTCACTCCAGGTGAACGTGGTATGTCTTTCTGAGAACGTGATGACATGGCGCTTTCATCTTCAAAGCATTTTTCAGAGTTTGGGTTTGAATCAGAGCTGTCACTTCTTAGATGTGCGACCTCTGGCAAATCACTTAACCTCTCTGAACTTTATTCTTCAAGTATATGATATTGATATGAACCACAGTCAGCACCTAGGCACACGTGTCTGTGTCCAGAGCTTTACAGAAATAAGCTCACTTAATCCTCATCACAACTCTGGTGAGAGAATGCTTGCCCTGTCTTACAGATGAGGGGTGAAGAGCTTGCCCAGGGTCACACAGCCTGTAAGTGGCAGTTTGGAGAATTCAAACCCAACTCAGTAGGACTCCCAGCCCCCTGCCCCGTGCCTTTACTGATACTGCAAGACTGTTCCATGCATTACAGACACAGAGCGAACTTCGCTGAACGGTGGCTAGCTGTTGCCATGAGGAATGTTGCAGTGTTTAACTCATAAACCACTTGGCTGGCTAGTTCCTGGAATGACCATCCAGGTGACTCCAGGTGAGGCAGATGGGTTGCTCCTGACTACATGCTGCTCTCCCTGGGCATATGAACTGTGCCTTGTGCCATCTCTGCACCTCCCACCATGGCTAGCACCTGTATCACCTTGCCCTCCTGGTTCTTGTCAACCACTGTCCTGCAGGCATTCACACCCTGTGCTCTATCCCATAGTCTTGGGCTCCAATTCCAGTGTCTCTCCACCCAAAGTGCTGCCATCATCCACAGTGACTTCCATCTCTGCTTCAGATGACCCATCCCCCAACCTGCCCCTCAGTTCCTTGACTCCACTGCAGTGACCTTTACGCCTACTCTTCTTTAGCCGCTCCTTTCCAAGACAATATCCCTGAAGTCATAAATTCACAGCCCATCCTCCTGACCACTCTCACCCATCCTTTCCAAAGCCTCTGGATCATTGACCACCCCCCACCCCACCCCTCACTCCCAGCTCATCAGTCCGTAATCACGACCACTCTGCTTTCTCGTGTGAGCTGCCCCTTCCATCTTCACTTTCTTCCCTTTCCAGGCCAGACCCAATGGCCACCGCTTCACCCTCTCTTGCCAACATGCTTCACTGGCTAACCCAACATGCTTAACTGGCACATCTTGGCTTTATCCAAGGTCCTTGCATACACACCTGTCCAAACCCTAAACCAGAGAACCCAAGTGCCCGGCCCCACCATGGCTGCAGTGGAGTCACCAAATACAGATAGAGGAAATCCTGCGGGGATATAGGCTTGGCTTCCCATATTTCCCTTCAGACAAAATCAAAAACCTTACCATGGCCTTCAAGGCCTTGCACAAGTTGATACCCACCTCTCCAGCCACATCTCATTAATCCATTCACCAGACAATTACTGAGCACCTACCCTGTACCTACCGGCACTGTGCCCCTACTCTTGCAATCTATCTCCAGCCATGAGAACCCTATGAAATGTAGTCCTTCTCATCCTAGGCTCTCTCTGTTTATAGGATTCTTTCAGGATTCTCCTGACCAACATCCTCTCATTCCCTCTGAGGTCTCTGCTTAAATGCGGCCTCCTCTGAAGGCATATGGCAGCATATCCAGCCTACACTAGATTGGCCAGTGTGTACACACAGCACTGTCCATTCCTCATCACAGCACTTTTTTTCTTTTTCTTAAAGTTTTTATTTAAATTCAATTTAGTTAATATATAGTGAATTATTAAATCCAGGATTAGAATTTAGTGATTCATCAGTTATGTATAACACCCAGGGCTCATCACATCATATGCCCTCCCTCATGCCCATCACCCAGTGAAACCATTTCCCCACCCCCCAGAAATCTTCAGTTTGTTTCCTAGAGTTAAGAGTCTCATATGGTTTGACTCCCTCTCTGTTTCATCTTATTTTATTTTTCCTTCCCTTTCCCTATGTCCATCTGTTTTGTTTCTTAAATTCCACATATGTGTGAAATCATATGGTATTTATCTTTCTCTGACTGATTTATTTCACTTAACATAATACCCTCTAGTTCCATCCATGTCTTTGCAAATGGCAAGATCTCATTCTTTTTGATGACCGGGTAATATTCCAGTGTGTGTGTGTGTACACCACATCTTTATGCATTCCTCTGTTGATGGGCATCTATGTTCCTTCCATAGTTTGGCTATTTTGGACATTACTGCTATAAACACCGGGGTGCAGATGGCCCTTTGAATCACTGTGTGTGTTTGCGTCCTTTGGATAAATACCTAGCAGTGCAATCGCTGGATCATAGGGTAGCTCTATTTTTCACTTTTTGAGGAGCCTCCATACTGTCTTCCAGAGTGGCTGCTCCAATTTGCATTCTCACCAACAGTCCTCATTATAACACTTTCTGATAAGATATATTCAATTGTATGATCTGAATTACTCACTGTTATATCTCCAAGTGTCAGGAAATTTTTTTTTTTCTTTCCAAAGAATGGAGGGACATGTCACAGATTTTAATGAATATCTGCAGAAATGAAGACTTTGCTGTGAAATCACTATGCATACATCTTGGGCCACCCATTTGTCTCTGGGGTTGGCTTGCCAAATCTAATGAGGCTGCTTTCTAATGCTACCCCAGGGTGTCCCTTCATCTGTACCCTTTACAAAGGAGGACCATTTCTCTGCCCCCTAAAAGAAGTCCAAAATCTTTCAAGGCCATCTGAGAAGAGTACATAGAAGATCTATTCCCACTTCTGCTTGGGTCCCTATTGGGTCTTAATTTGGAGATCCGCCTCCCTCCCCGCGCAGAAAAAAGGACAAGAGACCAGAGCATCCCTACTTTGACCTTCTCTCTCAAGAAAGTTAAAGCTAAAGAGAAGTCCCATGGGGCCCACCTGCCTCATCTCAATCTCTCTCCCACTCTCCCTGTCCATGAACTTCTGCTTAGCAGTCTGGTTTCCATACTGTCTCCTTGTTCTCCATCATTCACATCTGCTCATGCTTGTCCTTTCATCCCATTTTGTAATGACTAAAGTGCTAGGCTAAGAGTCAGGAACCCTGACATGGTAAAGTGCCAGCTTGAGACTTATTGTGAGATTTGGGACCAGTCCCTTAGCCATTAAGGGTTCTGCTATTCTCCTCCATGAGAATGAAAGTAATAACACCTACCTCATGCTGCTGGGTTGGGGGGGAGGGAGCTGGAGTGAGATATGTGAGACTCTTAGTGAAGTATCCTGTAGATGCTAGACAGTACAAGCCACATTCTTCATCTTCCTTCCCCATCCTTCCCAGCCCGTTCTTAGTGACGTCTTCCCAGATCACGGTGGCCCATGTTCTCCCTCATTATCACTGTTCTAGGGGTCTTTTCTTATCCATTGGGATTAGGAGGATGTAAATAAATGTTTCAAATGGAAAATACAGAGTAAAGTGTTTAATCGTATGTTATATGCTCTGAGAAGTGGGAATGATAACGGTACCTACTTTAGGAGCTGTTGTTTGGGGATTAAATAAATTAATATGTTATATATAGGAACAGGAATTAATCCATATGTATATGAATTAAATGAATTAATGTGGACACTTAAAACCATGCTGGGCACCTGGTGAGTCTAAGTGAGGATTAGTGATTTTTCTCACTGTCATCATCATCATCCTTGTACACAGTACCCCAGACTCTGAGACAAAGGAACAGAGTACTCAGAGGCCAGGGCAGGCAGTAATTTTTCTTTTCCTTTTCCATGCATATTTCTTTATACCTTTTAACTTTTAAGCCACTTAGATGTATATCACCTATTAAATATTTTTAAATTTTTAAAAATTGTAAAAAAACAGGATAACCAGCATACATGGAGCCCAAGTTAATGACAGCCATTTGGCTGTTGGTCACCTCCAGGCTGGCTCCGTCTGTAGGTTCCAGCTCCCCATCATCATCACCACATGTGCGATACTGTCCTACTGAGCTACTGACCCAGCACGGCACTGGCCTCACACACCAGATCATTCACCTTCCAAGAATCCAAGCCAGGAACCCCCAGGGAGTAAGTGACAGAGCAAGGATCATGCCAGGTGCACCCGGCTCCTGCTGCTCTAGTCTGGACCCTCAGCCGTGGCTGTCCCCACCCCTCCTGCCCCCACCCCACTCCCACCAGCCAATGTTGGTGTATCAGGCACCTCAAGCAGCTAGAGAAAAGGTCCTTGTCACCTGGGTGGCTCAGTGGTTGAGCATCTGCCATTGGCTCAGGTCATGATCCCGGAGTCCTGGGATCGAGTCCCACATCAGGCTCCCCACAGGGAATCTGCTTCTCCCTCTGCCTGTGTCTCTGACTCTCTCTCATCTCTCATGAATAAATAAATAAAATCTTTAAAAAAAAGAAAAAAAGCTCCTTGTCATCTCTCTTCACCTTCTCAAGGCCTTTCCCTCCTTCCCCCCCTGCTAAATAACAATAATAGCTTTCCTAGCCCTCGGCAAGAATGGGCACTATTTAATTTGCTGAACTGAACTAAATTAAACTTGTCCAGGCCACAGTCTTCCTCATCACTCCCATCCCTGGGGTGTCTACATAGTTTTAGGTTCAGGAGAAGATCCATGACATGTAAGTCCTGACAGATCTAGAAAGAGCTTCCAGACAACACTTCGGGGAAAGGAGGGGGCAGGAATTTCCTGAGCACCCCCGGAAACTGTCTCCAGACAGTCTGTTCTCCCTCCCCATCCCACACACACCCAGGTACACTCAGATGAAATATGCTCAGTTCAGATAATGCATTTTGGCCATAAATCTATCCTGGGCGGTGGGGGGAGTTTTATTGAGCAATTACAGAGCTGCTATCGCACAGCAGTTACCAGTACAAGGAGGAAAAGCGCTCAACCTGCCCATCATCCTTATCACCAGCCTCTGGAGATGCCTATCAGAACTGGAACCAGCAAAGCCAGAGAGCTGCATTTCAGGTTTGACATCTGTGTGGCCCTGCTACATGGGGCTGACCCTTGGGCCAGGCACAGAGCTTGCACGCAGAGCAAGGACCTAGCAACCTCCTCAAGTGGAGGGGAGTGTGGCGTGGCTTTTGGCAGACCACACCGAAGCAGGGGACTCTTCTTCACCCCCTTGATCCTTGGACAAAAGAGGCCCACCTGACCCTATGACCCGGGGATCTGGTCCTTCCAGGCAGGGGTCAGGAGCATTTGCCCCTGGAGCTTCCTCAGAGAAGGGGGCTACTCTAAAAGAGCTTCTAAAAGAACTTGGAAAGTGAGCCCGATAACGGAGTAGGAGTCCTCATCATGGGAACTGACTTGCTCCTATCACCCTAAGGTTTACAAAACACCTGCCATCCATTATCCTATTATAGTAGCCCTTACTACCCAAGCACCTGACCAGTGGGCAGGTTCCCAACCACCCGACAAGGTTATGTGTGATACCCGCATCCTTCACGTGAGTCACAATGAGGTGAAGTGAGCTGCCAAGATCACATAATTGGTTAGCGACATCTATTAGCTCAGGCCATCTGAACTTGCCTGTAAAGGTGGGGGACCACAGGCCTTCCCCTCCCTCTGAATTCGGGGGGGCAAAGGTAGGCCTCACCTTGGCATAGCCCCATGGGAGTGGGAGCCAGTCAGTGTGTGGCAGGACCACACGCAGCCAGCAAAGCCAGAGGTCCCAGTGGGCTCAGGGGAGGGGGACAGCAGCGTCTCCACTGCAGTCCTTGTGCATCCTCCACTCCTCTCGGTGCTCCAGGACTGACGGCCAGCTGGTCAGCAGCGGCAAACTCTCCAATGACCACCCAGCGTGGACCTGAGGGAAGAGACCAAGGCCACTCATCCTCCCAGCTCCCCTGTAGCTGCCCACCTCTCCTCCCCACGGAGATAACCTCTCTTCTCATGGCTTCAGGCACCACCTGTCATCTCCAGGCTGTGGCCCTGCATGTCCATCTCCGTCCCAACCCCAGGCTCCAGGACCTTTCTCTAAGGCCAGCAGGACATTCGCATGTGGCTGATTCATCTCACTGCAATCTACACGCCTAAAACCAGAGTCATTCTATTCCCCTTCAGGTCCTAGCCTGTCTCTGCTTTCTCTTGCTCTCATTCTCTCTCCTCGAGCTCAGTACCCGGGATCATCTCCAAACCCTCTCTGCCCCCTTGGCCCAACCAGCGAAGAGCCCATCAATCATTTACCAGTGTTAAATCTCATCGCGTTCTACTAGAGGTTCAGGGTGACCTACAGAGAGAGCACTATTGTTCACCTCGTGGGCAAAAGTGGGGAGGCCCAGCATATCTGCCACAGGGAAAGTCTCCCTCTCCCTTACCTGTGGCCCTGACTCTAAATCTGAGCTCTGCAGGGTTAAAGGGGGTCTCTTTTCCTCACCACCCTGCACACAGACCAGTGTCTGGCACAGAGTAGGGGCTCAGAAACTCTCCTTGCACCTGAAACTTGGAACTTAGAGTTCTTGACACCAGCCTGCTTGCTGGTACTCTCCCAACCATGGAAAAGAAAGAAGAAAACAAACAGAAGGGGCAGGTGTTGTGTTTAGGGACCACATTCACTCTGTCTGGCTTCTTCCCATTTTTAAATCTGTCTGCTGGTTTTCCATTTTTAAACCTGCCTGACTCCATTCATCTATGCAACCCTACTCCCTGACAGGTCCTGAAAAACACGCTCTGAAATATGAACACATAGATCTTGGTCCAGAGCAGTGCAGTTCGGGAAGCAGTGCCCAGCCCTTGCTGCCCTGCAGAGTAGGCAACTGGTGTAATTTCAGGGGATGAGAATCATGAGTCCTTGCCTCAAAAATGCATTACCTCTCTTCTCTTCTGTGCCAGAAACTTTATTGACAGGGAACAAAGCCAGCTCGATGTGACCAGGGATGAGGCTACAAAAGCAAATACATCTGAGAGAACTAAATATTGCCTTCAATTCACACTAGCATGTAAATGACTGCTAGCAGACCCTTTCCTGAAAGGTAATTGATGAGGGGAGGGGTGAAGTCTCTTTACAAAGGAAGAGAAAGAGCAACCAGAGTCAAAGCTATCGAGGTGCTTCTCCCAGTGGAGAAAGCACTAGAACAGAGTCAGAAACAAGAATCCTACTCCCAGCTCTGCCTATTGTTCACCCAGTGACTTTGGAATGTTGCTCTACCTCTTAGAGCCTCGATTTACAAATCTATAAAATGGGATAATTAAACTGGCCAATCTCTAAAGTCCTTTAAGGATTTGGCAAACTGCAATTTCATTATTTCAAGTTTGCCTCCAGCCTATTCTGTTCTGTATCCTTAACATAGCAGCTTACTTATAACAACTGTGAGTCATGAACATGCATGAAGATTTCCCATTGTTCAGATCAAAAAGTCGAACAATGCCTTCCAGGTAGATTTAGAAATAAGGGTCGTCATGACCTTGAGAAGGACAACGCGGAACAGGAGACTGAATCTCAACATACTTACAACCCTTTGCAGTAACAGGAGTTGAGGCTCCTTCAGCCGTGAATTCAGACCCTGCCACGGCCCATATGAAATGACAATCTCCTCAAACATGCGGAATGATTTACTATCAACCATCTTCTCTCGGGCCCGTTATCTGATATGATCCTCCCTAGAACCGCATGAAGTGGACAGGGCGAGAATCATCACTCCATTCTATGAATGTAGAAACCCGGTCTCCAGCCAGTAAGGGGTCAGCCAGGACTCAGATGACCTATTCCTCCCCTTCTGCTCTGCTCCCCCTCCCACCATCCACCATCCCACTGCTTCCTGCCTTTTCTGTTCTTCACCTCTAGTTCCAGATCCAAAAGTGAGCTCATAAAAGGCCAAGGGAGGTCAACTCTGGAGAGAGACCCAGGCAAGCTCTAAAGGCAGTGGAAGCTCTGGTAGGCCGGCCGGCAAGTTTGTCTTCTCTGCTCACTCCACCCAGGCCTGGGGAGCCAGAAACCACCCCCACCTCCCCCACCCCCACCCCCCACCGCAGCTCCTGCTTTGCGTTGCCTGGCCTGGATCAGTTCATCAGGCCCATGAGCCGGGCTAGCTCGCTGCAGCAAGAAGCAAGGTGCTCCACTCGCCCCCTGTCTGCTCTCCCGTGAGCTCGGCCTAGCCAAGGCCTGCTTTACTCGGGCACGATTGCCACGCAGGAGGCTCCTGCCCGTGACTAATCAAGCAAGTGAGACAGAGGTAAGAACAGACCCGACCAGGAAAAAGAATGGGGCGGAGGTGGGGGGGGGGAGAGAAAGAAAAATAAAGAGAGAGAAAAGAGAAAGAAAGAAAGCCGTTTTAATAATAGGGTAATTGCCGTGTTTAGGATTACAATCTGCCAGCATTTCACTAAACTTTATGACACATGATGACAAGTTAATAAGCCAGATACCTCACTGTGTGCGTTAAACAGATGCTCCAGCCTCCTTAGGCAGGGAGATAACCCCCACAGCACAACCCTCCCCCCCCCCCCCCCACGCAACAACAGCAAGGTGTGGGGGGAGGGGGCCGAGAAGGTGGGGAAACTGGTTATTTCTGTTGTCAAAATGGCCCCAGCAATAAATCACCATTAATAATACTGTCATCTATCAAAGAGGAGCTCTGGTTGCCAAGGCCTTTGAAGTGGCAGCACCTATAATTTCCCACCTATAAAAGGTACCTTTGTGCATATGTCATGCTGGAAGCTGACAGGAGCAAGATGCCGAGGAGTTCAGGGCTCCCCCACGCCCATCCCCACAGCGAGCCCAGGACGCTCGCTTGCTCACTCGCTTACTCCTGCTCCGCTGCAGCCCGGGCCGCCCGTCCCCACTCACCCCGCCACAGGCCTGAACGCGGACGGGCCTGCGGGGAGCGCAGGCGGGGAGAGCAGCGTCTCGTGTCCAGGCAGATCCGGGAGCTTCCAGCCCCGCCAACGAGCGAGCCTCCTCAGACTGGGGAGTCACGTCCCCCAGCTTCCTCCTGGTAGCAACCCCCAAGACGGAAGCCCTGGGCGGGCTTAAGGGCTAGGGCAGTGCCCCTCAAGGGGGTGGCCCCTGTCCTCAGAGTCACCAGGGAAATGCCCCCCACACACACTTCCCCGGATGTAACTGGATAAGCCTCCCCGTGGGGAGTCTGGTCAGGGAATCAGCATCTTTTTTTTTTTTTTTTTTTGCATTTTTCCATAGCTTTCCTTTTTTTTTTTTTTTTTTTTTGCATATTTTTTTATTGGAGTTCGATTTGCCAGCATATAGCATAACACCCAGGGCTCATCCCGTCAAGTGCCCCCTCAGTGCCCGTCACCCAGTCTTTAACAGGCTTCCCTAGAAGAGATTTTCAAACACACAAAGGGCTGAGGAGCACTGGCCTGTGGTCCCCTCCCCTCTGCCAGGCCGGAATCTGGGAGCCGCACAAGGGCAGCCAGGGGGGCTGCTCCAGGTCTCAGGAGGAAGACCGCGCAACCCGAGTTACTCATAGTGGGCTCTGGCTGCCCGAACCACATACACAGGCAGAGCGGCTTGAACAACTGAAGCGCATTGACTTCCGGAGTCTAGACCTCCAGGATCAAAGGGCCAGCAGGGTTGTTTCTTCTGAGACTCTGCGCTTGGCTTATGGATGGCCGTCTTTTCCCTGTGTCTTCACAGGGTCTTCCCTGGGTGCCTGTCTGTGCCCAAATTTCCTCTTCCTATAAGGACACCAATCAAACTGGGTTAGGACCCACCCTGATGACCTCCTTTTAGCTTAATTACTCATTAAAGATACTATCTCCAAATACAGTCTCCTGAGGCACTGGGGGTTAGGACTTGGATGGATAAGTTGGAGGGGGGCATAATCTAGCCCATAACAGAGCCCTAAACTTCAGTGTAGGGATGAGCCCCCCAGATTGGAACAAAGACCCTAAAAGCCACCAATCCACTGGCAACATCTGAAACTGGGATGAATCTTCTGAACTGATTGAACCCAGCTTTCTCATGTCGTCCAATTGTAGGTAATTTTTCCCTAGATTTCAACAGACCTACTGTGTCCATATCTTATACAAGGGGGGAGAATCCAGAGTGAGGTCCTTTACAGTGTGACTTAGATCAAGACCCCAAGGTGCCTCTAAAGATGGACATTTAGTGGCTCAGTCAGTTGAGCGCCTGACTCTTGATTTTAGCTCAGGTCATGATCTTGGGATTGTGAGATGGAGCCCTGAAGTGGGCTCAGGTCTGAGGGTGGAGCCTGCTTAATATTCTCTCTCTCTGGGGCAGCCCGGGTGGCTCAGTGGTTTAGCACTGCCTTCAGCCCAGGGCCTGATCCTGGAGACCCAGGATCGAGTCCCATGTCAGGCTCCATGCGTGGAGCCTGCTTCTCCTTCTACCTGTGTCTCTGCCTCTGTGTGTGTGTGTGTGTGTCTCTCATGAATAAATAAATAAAATCTTAAAAAAAAAAAAAGATTCTCTCTCTCCCTCTGCTCCTCCCCACCCTCTCTCTCTCTCTCTAATAAACAAATTAGTTGATTAATTAATTTAATAGAAAAATAAAAGTGGGCATTTTTTGGGAGCACATACTATGAGCTCAGAGCTGCTGTAAAAACTGACATCATTTCATTACTACGACTACCTATGAGGTAAGTACAAATGAGAAACTGAGCTAATTTGGCCAAAGTCAACAGTTAGCAAGAGCCCTGCCTGGCCTGGCCCCCAAGTCTTTGTGACTCCAAATCCCATTCTTCACCTCTTTTGCTCTTCTGTATCCTCTTTCCACAAGTAGATCCTGACTGTTGATGCACCACTGCCGCATTTGAGGACCTGCTGAGCAGCTAGGAGTTAAGTACTGTATTTTAACATTTTATAGGGGATTTAAAGCTACTTTTATCTGCAGGACATTTTTCTGAAATTGTGGCCATATATGTTTATGTGTCTTATATAAGCACAGATGTAGTTTATCGACCCTGAGGCTTATTGCGTGCACTTGTTCTGCGAAGCCGCTCAGGCTTGGGTTCCTAGAGCCTCACCCTTGACCAGGGCCTTCCTTTCTCTGGGCCTCATTTTCCACATGAATAAATGAAAGTCTTAAGCTAAGTTACTTCTAAAACCCCTTTCTTCACCGGCACTTCTGAGTCTTGGGCAAGCCCTAAAGAAGAGAGAGAATGGTGATGGTTGGCCCAAGCAGTCCTTCTAATCTTTCCTGAAGAGCTAAAATAATTAGCTCCAAATTCTCCACATGTCCAGAGGCAAATAGAGGCGCTTCCAAGCCCGAGTATCAGTACAAGAAACTCCTAGAGGCTGTCATGCCCAGGATGAGAAAGGCTGTCCAGGGAGAGGCACACTTGCTGTTGCTCCAGCCCCTTGCCATTCAGCTGCCCGAACCACATACACAGGCAGGACATGAGACCCTACGGCTTCATCTGTCTTCTTGCACCAGCCTTGAATTTCTTGAGTCACATGATCTCTGATGTGTCTATGAAAACCCACAAGCACTGGCTCCCAGTGAGCCTTGGTTGTGGCTCTGCGAGCAAGCCCATCATCCTTCTGGGCCTCAGTTTCTTCTTTAAAATGAGAGGTTTGGGTCCAAAAGCTTGTAGGGGGCTTTTGGTTCTGTCTCCCTTTCCCCCATCCGCTTACAAAGGAACCCATAAGGCATTTCATGCATGCACAGGTGATGGCACACTGTGCTCCCCACAGCACGCAAACATGCACAGGGCCTCCCTCCCTCCCCCTTCCCCTGCTTCTCTGTCCTCTGCTCTGCCCTTTCTCCTCCACCACAGACCAGCCCTTCTTGGCCTCCAGGAGCCTCTCCCAGGAACTGAACTGCCCGGCAGTGGCTCCTGAGAGGACAGCTTCTTGGCAAACCTGGGGGTGGGTGGAGTAAAGCGAATTTTTTCCTTTGAGGCCCAAAGGGCTGTCAACCCTCTTCAGCTGCCCTGGGGCCTGACAGCCACAGAGAGAGATTTACGACCTGGGCAGCTTTGATCCAGGCCTCTGATAAACATCAGGCACCACCGAGGGGAAGGCAGCCTCCCAAAGAAGGAGAGCCCAGGAGGGGGTGCCCGGGGATAGGTTGGGCCTCAAAGTCCTGTCACAGAGCAGAGCCTCGAGCATGAGCCCCCCACCGCCAAGGAGAAGGATGTAGCCAGTATGTGATCCGAGGCCTCTACAACCACAAGCAAACTGCTCAGAGATGCAAAGAGCCAGTGTGAGGTTCAACCAGGAAGGGGTGGAGGTGCTGGCTGGGGCCTCAAAATTCCCTCACACTTGCTCACCTGTTCTTCCAAACACGTTACCTGTGTTTCTCCAAACATACAGAGGCCAGGGAGAGAGAAAGAACCAGATAAGATTTGAACTGAGAACAACACGTTTCACCCAGCAGGCCCTGTGGGTTTTGTTGTTCCTGTTCTTGTCCATGCTATTGTTCTGAGCAATGACAGGGGTGGCAAATTGCTAGATTGTATTTCAGCCCTGCCTCCTTTCAGGAAGGACACAGGCCAGGACAACCTCCGCATGGTCTCAGAAACCCTTGGACTTGCCCCTACAGCAGGGCAGAGAATCCACACACCCTCATGGAACATTCCCAGCTTTGCCCATCAAAGCGATGTTCTTGAAACAGAGCTATCTCCAAATCCCTGGAGGAGCCAGATAGTTTCATCTGGACCCTTCTGAGACGGTTTGCCTCAAGCTTACAGTGTCAGCCACCTGCACCAAACTGTTCCCATCCAGACAGTGGCCTCTGCCACGGAGCACTGTAGAGGAGTGCTCACAAAGCAAGCCAACCAGGCCGGGTCTCCACCCTCCGGGCTCCTCCATGTGACACAGGAGACAGGTCCAAAGAGACACCCGGAGAGACTTGCTGCTGTTCCTCATGCCCAACAAGCCAGTCTGCGGCCTCGCATGCAGGAATAAATACATATTTGCTGAGCACCAAATTGGGTCTAATGACCCTGGCCTGTCTCACAGGGTCATCTTGAGAAATAGCTGATGTCAGACGATGAGTGTGAGCAGCTGTTCTCCATTTGCACTCAACAAGAGGAACGGGCCTTAAATTACAGCAGGAGGGATTAAGGTTAAACATTAAGAACAGCTTCCTGGCGAGGAGGGTCGTGAAACTCTGTAATGTGTTACCCAGGGACCGCCAGAGACATTCCTTTTTCAATGAGACTTTAAAACAGGAGGCTGGTGATCTGCCCAGGCAGTTTTATTAGGGACTTTATTAGGTCATCTGGCCCATCCTCCTGAAGACAAGGGCCTGGATTAAACACCCACCACTCAAGACCTTTCTGGACACAGGATGACCTCAAAGGCTCTAACAACCCAGAGTGCTGTGGTTCTGAAAATCTCCCCCACACCCCATGAGGTGAAAAAAGGATCCAGAGGCATCCGTGAGGCCACCTTCTGGGGGTTACTTCCAATGCTGACCTTGTGAGCAGTTGTCAAGGTTAACAATGAAGGGGAAATAGGGTGACTTCTGAACCCTCCAGAAACGACATATATTTGGGGCACCAAGAGAAGCCTCCCCCATCCCACCCCCAGGAACAGAGAAGTCAAAAAATCATAACATTTTACTGCCAAAGGGGCAATCCACCCATTTTACAGATGGGGAGACTGAGACCTAGAAATGGGCAGTGCCTTCACGCAGTTACATTGAACCAGAGCTGGGGTTGGAAAAACCTGATTGGGAGCCTGGCTTTGTCACCAACCGGCTTTGTGAGTGCAAACCCTCAGGAGCCTCATCTACAAGATGGGAATGTGTAAATATTAAACATAATGCACAGGACACCATCATCAATTCTAGAACACTCTAGATCTAAGGTTACTGCTCTTACTATCATTACTCCCAATTTGTGATCCTTTTTGATACTCCAGCTGCCTTACCTGTAGACGTCTAACTTGTAGGTGACTCTCCTAAGTTTCCAGAGTAATAGAAAAATAAAATGTTTGATCTTTAGGACGAGGGAAGTTATATAATTAGCCTTAGTCATCCTGTTATCCAGGTCTGCTCGTTTTACAGATGAGGAGATGGAGGGTGCCTACAGACCCTCAGAGAAACACAGGAGAGAACATGCCAGAAGCGGTCAGGTAGGGAAGGGAATGTGAGCGTAAGCTTGTGGACCTTTTGGTGCTTGCAGAGAATGCCTGCTCCCTGGCCATGGGTTTGATTTTCAATTTGGAATCCCAGGTAGCTACTTAGTAGCCTCACTGCATAGCCCCCAGTTACCTGATCCAGGGGCCAGCACCCAGACGGTCCCGGAAAGCCACTGGCTAACCTGACGAACCAGTGTGGGGGTCTGGCTGGCACCAGGGTGAGCAGGAGGCATCCCAAGGTGGAGCCTTCTCAGCCCTTTCCTCTGTAGCCCTCCTGCCTCTGACCTGTCCCCCCCACTCATTCCCCTTCCCCTCTAGACCCACTCCAAGATCTATCTCCATCCAAGGCAAGAGCAGCTACCAGACACACAGGACACCTGGTGAGCCCCTCTTATTTGTAAATCTCCATGTGAGCAAATATTATGCGATTTGATCACCCGCAAACCCTCGTGCAAGATAGTTATCATCACCCACCTTTTAAGATAAGAAACCAAAGGTCAGAGAGGTTAACTGAGCCCGCTGTGATCACACAAGGAGCAAAGGCAGCAAATCCAGGGATTAAGGCCCAGACTCTGGGTTCTGAAGTCAGGCCTCCTTTCCTGAGGCAGCTGTTCCCAGCCCAGACCTGGAGCTTCACATCATGTCCTTCTTTCTGAATGCTTCTGGCGTGGCCTCCCTCTTCTGATGCCACAGCCTTCACTTGCTCCGGGACAGAGAGTCCCCTTCTCTGAAACTCCATGCCCCCTCTTGCCCAGGTCCTGGAGTTCCATGATGAATCACCGCCATCCCGACATCACTTGCCTGTCCGGACGTTCAGGTTTCCAGAGCCTCTATCACTGTGAGCCTCCTGCCTCTCTGGAGGGACTGTCCCCTCCCCTTGTTACCTGGGTGTTACCGTGCCTGCCACCAACGACACCCTTCGGGTTATTCTCTGGGCCTGCACAACAGGACCCCTCTTGAAACCCACCCGTCCCAGAGCGCTTGTCTTGCCTGCTCTGGACTCTGCCAGAAGAGCCCCAGCCATGCCCGGACTAAGCTAGCAGCCGGCCTCCTGGAAACGCCGCAGAGAGAACTGCAGTAGCGGAGCAGTTCGGAGGACAGGACCTGGAGGTGACTAGCTGGGAGCTCCTGGCTAAGTCCCTTCTCTCGGCCTTGGGCTCCCTGTCCACAAAACAGAAACGTGAGTGCCCAGTTCAGAGGCTTACCATGAGAAGCAAAGGTGCAGGTGTTTGTGAGCAGTTAGAGCCTGGCACTCGGTTAGAACAACATGAATGTTAGAATAAATGCCTACAGCCTCCACGTTTAGAATCACAGACCAGGAGGCCAGCCCCAGGCTTGAGGAATCCCAAGGCTGCGAGGAGCCATCTCCCTCCCGATACAAGGGTCCTCACGACTGTGGCACCCAAGGGTGAACATCAACCTTTGGAATAACTGTAAAGACAGGGAGCTCACTACCTTACAGCAGAGCCTCCCAGCGTTGAACAATCTTAACTCGGTTGTTTTGTTTTGTTTTGTTTTGACCCTGAGCTAACAGCAGCCTGCCTAGGGCTTCCACCCAGTGGCCTGAGCCCTGAGCCTGCTCCCTGCCACATGACAGCCTGGCCCCACATTCCCTTCTCACACGCACGCCCCCACCCCCGCTCTGGGCACCTTCCGCTGTGCACCTTGATTTACGGGCCGTTCCCAGGCTGGCAGGTAATGCAAACCAGCCTGGCGCAGTCCTGCCTGCCTCCCGCACCTTTCGTCTCTGGAGCCCCCGGGTGACATACCAGCACGCACACCCGTGTTGACAGCTCCGGGGGCAGCTCAGCCAGGCACGGCGTGGCCTGCAGCCAAGTGGATGGTGCCCAGGGACAAAGTAGAGAGTGTGGGTTCTGAGAAAAGCCTCCAAACACGTGACCAAAGACAGGGAAAGGAGAGATCTTTCCAGAATCTGCCTTAACGTAGGCAGAATAGACAGTTGGGGGCATCTAGGAGGCACCAGAAAATCTCCTGCTTCTTTTTCAAGTCTCACGCTTTGGGGTGCTTCTAGTCCTTTATTCAACGTACAAATTGA
Source organism: Canis lupus dingo (assembly GCF_003254725.2). Lineage (NCBI taxonomy): Eukaryota > Metazoa > Chordata > Mammalia > Carnivora > Canidae > Canis > Canis lupus. The sequence continues at coordinate 28,729,658 of NC_064258.1, read as the reverse complement.
CAGGAGGGTTCATGCATGAGGCCCATGGTACTTTGGTGCAGATGAAACTGACGTTGCAGGAGGGGACGTGACAGGACAGGGTACCCGGGGAGAGAGAATACTTTGGAAAATGAAGGAAAGGTCAAACTCCCTCTACCTCTCAGCCTGCCTAGAATGAAAGGAGGAGATAAATAATATTTATTTTAGGACCTACCATGTGCTGAGCGCTGCCCTTCACCACTGACCTAAATGAATATATATAATCTCTATAACAACACCAGCACTTAGTACCTCACCTTTTATAAATACGGAAATTCAGACTCAGAGTAGTCAAGCAGTGTGCATTAAGTCACACAGCTAATAAGAGGCAGAGCCAGAAACCAAACTCAGATCTGACTCAGCGCTAAGCCCTTTCCACTTCCCTCTTCGGTGTGACCCGAGCCCGGAGAGTCTCTGCATCAGGCTGGACAGATTCTCTCAATCTCTCTCTCTCTCTCAATCTCTCTCTCTGTCACACATACACACACATATGCACACACTCATACACACACATATGCACACCCACATGCATACACATAGGCTCACAGAGCCCAGCCTGAAGCCTGGAAGCCAGGGCTCGGACCAGAACGGGGTTCAGTTCCTAGCTCTGCTTCTCCAGAGCTGGTGACCTCTCTGAGCTTCAGCTTCCCCATCTGTATAATGAGGATAATAGCACCTACCTCATAGGATTTGTGAGATGATAAAATGAGTTACCATTTGAAACACACTTTGAACGGTGACTGAGCATGTGTCACACACGCATGCAAGCAAGCGCAGCAAGGAGCCCAGATAGGCCACGAGAGGTCGAGCTGGGGCTAATCCATGTCTCTGAGTTCCCATCTCAAAATAGGAAGGTTGTTCCAGATGAAGACTTCATGGCTTTTCCAAATCAAATATTCCAGGCCACGGCCCTGAGTGCTTCTCTCTGGGGTAGAGGGGACCGCTGAGCAGGCTGCAAGCAGGTCACTGGGGAGCATGGGGACTTCTCAGCTTTTTGAGAAAGTGGAGCCAACGATATCCCCCACACAACAAGGCAGTCCGAGTAGGTCACCTCTGCAGAGGAGCGCCTAGCCTCTGCGAGCCCACCAGCCCCTACAGCAGAGCACCGGCCCCGGGGATGAGCAGGAGAACAGGATGCCCCCAGTGAAGCCAGTAAGGAGAACCAGCTGCTCTGGGTCTCACCAGAGGCAGGACACAGGAGGGGCAAAGGGAAGACACTGCAAAGGGGGCGTCAAGCAAGGTCCTGGGAGCACCTCCCCCTCCAGAGGAAACAGCAGGGCTAGGGGGTGTGCAGAGCTTGGGGGTCATCATGCCCAGGGCCCACCTGAGCTACTGCTCCTTCAGACCTCTCATTCCTCCACTCTGAAATAGGAAATGCAATTTTTTAAGAAAAGATTTTATTTATTTATTTGAGAGAGAAAAAGAGAGAGAGAGAGCACAAGGTCAGGGGGTGGGCTGGGGGAAGTGGAGGGAGAAGCAGGCTCCCTGCTGAGCAGGGAGCCCATCATGGGGCTCCATCCCAGGACAACTTTTAAATTGGGTTTTATTTTGTTTTGTTTTGTTTTTAGTTTTATTTATTTATTCATGAGAGACGCAGAGAGTCAAAGACACAGGCAGAGGGAGAAGCAGGCTCCCTACGGGGAGCCTGATGAGACTCAATCCCAGGACCCTGGGATCATTCCCTGACCTGAAGGCAGATATTCAACCACTGAGCCACCCAGGTGCCCTTAAATTGGGTTTTTCTCTCCCTCAACCATTAGGCTGAAAAGAGAGAGTGAGAGAGAGAAGGCACGAGGGAGGTTCAAAGCGAGAGTGAGGGAGAGGGGAAGAGATGTTGCCAGTATCAGCAAATGTTGGGTTTTCCCTCAATTTCAGACATTTGGGGACCCACTGATTTATTTCCAAACATCTGGGTTCTTGAGTTTCAAGCCAGAAAGGGACTGATATGGACCCATAGGTTCAGCCCAGTCCAACTCAGCAAATGCTGGCCGGGCACCTACCATGGACCAGGTCACTAGGGAGAGAAAAAGCTCTAACAAGATGCAGTCCCTACCCTCCAGTAGTGTATAGTCCAGTTAACGAGGCTGAGTGTAAAGAAACAATGCTAATTCAAGGAGATATGATCATTGCAAGATTAGAGGTTCAAACAAAAGGGCCACCGAAGCCCAGGGAAGGGATGTATGGGAAGAAGACGAAGGAGGTGTTTGCTTTCTGGAGATGGTTTCATCAAAAGCCTTGCAAATGTCTATAATCTTTGAACTAGTGGTGTTACTTCTGAGGATCTACTTTGAGGGCATAACCAGAGAGGCCTGTGTGAGATGTCTGCTTTCACCCTAAGGGCCACAGGAAGGAAGCCTTTGGTATATTTCACACAGAGGGGTACCATGATGGGATGGATCTGTGTTTCTAAAGAGGCTCTTGTTGTTGTGGAGAATGTGTGCCATGAGCAAGTGTCAGTACAAGAGCTTTATGTGTATTCCTTTATCTAGTTCTGACCACTTCATGAGATGGGGAAGCTGAGACTCAAAGCAGTGAAGTCACTTGCCTAAGGATGCACAGCTCATAAGAGGTGGAGTCAGGCAGTCTGCACACCGAAGAACTCAGTGACTGTGCTAGGACTGAGGGGAGGGGCTCATGTGATGTGGGAGGACCCGTTAGGAGCCACTGCAGGAACTCAAGTGGGAGATGAAAGTGGCTAAGAGTGGACTGTGGGGGGCAGCCCGGGTGGCTCCGTGGTTTAATGCCGCTTTCGGCCCAGGCTGTGATCCTGGAGACCCAGGATCAAGTCCCATGTCAGGCTCCCTGCATGGAGCCTGCTTCTCCCTCCGCCTGTGTCTCTGCACCTCTCTCTCTCTCTCTCTGTGTGTGTGTGTGTGTGTGTCTGTCTGTCTGTCTCATGAATAAATAGATAAATTTTTTTTTAAAAAAAAAGAGTGGACTTTGGGGCAAGGAGAGAAGCATAATTAGTAGGACTTGGTGATGGGCTGGGGAGGGGGAGGCAGCGGGGAGGGAAGGGTCAAGAGTAACCCTGAGGCCTCTGGGATGCACTTTTCTGATATAGGGGAAGAAAATGTTAAATACATGGGCAGCTGACCCTTGAACAAAATGGGGTTTGTGGCTCTGACCTCCCCTGCAGTCAATAATCTATGCATACAGAGGAGCACCTGCACCCCAATGTTTATAGCAGCAACATCCACAATAGCCAAACTATGGGAAGACCCCAGATGTCCATTAACAGTTGAATGGATCAAGAAGATGTGGCATATATACAACATAATACTACTCAGCCGTCAGAAAGAATGAAATCTTGCCACTTGTACTGACATGGCTGGAACTAGAGGTATTAGGCTAAGCAAAATGAATCAGTCAGAGAAAGACAATTATTGGATGATTTCATTCATATGTGGTATTTAAGAAACAAAACAGATGAACATTGGGGAAGGGAAAGAAAAATGAGAAAAAAACAGAGAGGGAGACAAACCATAAGAGACTCTTTTTTTTTAACCTTTTTATTTATTTATGATAGTCACACACAGAGAGAGAGAGAGAGAGGCAGAGACATAGGCAGAGAGAGAGGCAGGCTCCATGCACCGGGAGCCTGATGTGGGATTCGATCCTGGGTCTCCAGGATCGCGCCCTGGGCCAAAGGCAGGCGCCAAACCGCTGCACCACGCAGGGATCCCCATAAGAGACTCTTAACTCTAGGAAACAAACTGAGAGTTGCTGGATGGGATAACTGAGTGACGGGCATAAAGGAGGGCACATGATGGAATGAGCTCTGGATGTTATATGCAACAGATGAATGACCAAATTTTACCCCTGAAGCTAATAATACCGTGTACATTAATTAAATTGCATTTAAATTTAAAGAAAAAAATCTGTGCATGACTTTTGACTCTCCCAAAACTTAACTGCGAATAGCCTGCTGTTGACTGGAAGTCTTACCGATGACATAATAGTTGATTAACATATATTTTGTCTGTTATATGTATTCTATATTGTATACTTACACTAAACAGCTAGGGGAAAATATCTTCATTAAGAAAATCATAAGGGAGATGCCTGGGTGGCTCAGTGGTTAAGTGTCTCCCTTTGGCTCAGGTTGTGGTCCCGGGGTCCTGGGATTGAGTCTCACATCAGGCTCCGCACAGGGAGCCTGCTTCTCCCTCTGCCTGTGTCGCTGCCTCTCTCTGTGTCTCTCATGAATAAATAAACCAAATCTTAAAAAAAAAAGAAAAGAAAATCATAAGGAAGAAAAAATATATTTACCCTACCACACTGTATAATTGAAAAAAATCTGCATATAGGTGGCTTACACAATTCAAACCCATTCTGTTCAAGGCCTACTATACACATACATATATACACACACAGGCATATCAGAGAACATCAGGAAATGTAACAAAATGACAACAGTGGCTATCATTCAGTAGAAGGCTAAAAGGTTATTTTTATTTCTTCCTGACATATGTATATTTTTAAAAAATTTTTATAATAGATATATATCATTTCCATCATCAAAGCAAAACTAGTTAGACCTCCAAGCTATGCACCAGTATATGTACATCTCTGAGATGCCATATCTGTGCGTAGACTACCAGGCATTATCTGGAAGCACATCCATCAGTGTGAATGAAGTAAGTGACCATTGCAGTGTCAATCTCAGGAAATGACAATCAGCCTTCGGCCAGCTCATAGCTCTCCCTGGGGTCCTCAAGGGTGGACCACAGCCTGAGGCCAACCAAGCTCCATTCTGAGCCTGAGGGAAGACATTCCAAGCAGAATTCTCACCAGCAATTTCAGACCTCTCCTTGCAGAGGAGGGTGTGACCAAAGTCCTGCAGGACCTAGAACCAAGCACCCATGGCTGAGTGAGGAATGAATTCCCTTGCAGTCCCCACCATCTTCAATGGCAGTAGTCTCCCCCTAGGCCTCTAAGTGTCCTGCCAAACCCCCGTTGGGCTTCCTCTCCAGATGGACCACCAGGCTGCCTTAGGATAGCTTCCCTGTCACCTAGATGTAGGCCAGAGGGTAAGTCCTGGAGAAAATGGTTGGAAAGAGAGAAGCAAACCATCTAACTCCATCTCCTTGAGAATGGGGTCAGGGTATAGAGAACAAAGTGTGTAGGAGACTTAAAAAGGCAGGAGATGCCTGGTCAAAGAGTCAGGAGCCTGGGTGGGCTCCACTGAGGGTGTGAACCAGGAGGTTCACATAGTAGCCCAGGGGAAGCAGAGTGATCTCCCTGTGAAACTGGCCAGTGGGAAGGTGCTAATGAGATTGGGGCTTGGGGTAACTGTAGGAAGAGGGTGTCTGTCTGCCTAGCCATGGCTTCTCCAGGACACCAAGGTCCCTTCTGGTTTCTTGAAAGAGCGGCAGTTGCTTTAGAGTCAGCATGCCTCAATTCAAATCCAGGCTCTGTTACAAGTTAAAAATGATTATTATCATGGCAGTGGACTTCCAGAGTTACAGGGAGGCCATAAGAGTGGTGGGAGGGTGGGAGCCACTATGCCCAGCTTGCAGATTTACACAGTAAAGGGTGGTCTCTACCAGGGTCTAATGCTGGGTGATGCCTCCCAGGTGCTATTCTTGAGACCAAAAGATAAACACACACACCACCTCATATGCATAAGTGTCAATATTCATGTTCAGAGTTAAAGACATAACCCTAATTATAACCACTTAAATACACATAAACATGCACAACCTGTTTACTCACACTCACATTTAATTAATAATCATAAGTTAGACCAATTTGCTGCTTACAAAGTACTTTTCACCTGAGCCTATCTCATTTGATTATCAAAAATTACATCGTGAGGTAGATAAGCTAATTGTCATTATCCAGCTTTTATAGACCATGAAACTGAGCTCGGCATGGCCCAGAATCTCCCAAAGACATACAGTTAGTAACAGACAGCTTTAGACTTAAATCCAGTTCTAAACCATGTGCTTTTCCCTCTGCCACGCAGGTACTAACACTCCTATTTCCTCAATGACAAACGGATGTTTCTTGGCTGCACAAAAGAACGCTCGGAATCAACCCACCAGGTGAGGGTAGCTATGGGTAAAGAAGCCAAGAGTGAAATAAAGAAGGGTCCCTCCACCATCAAGCAGGCACACACAGCCTCTCAATGTACCCTTCCGAGTTCCCAGCCTTTATCTGGGACGTTCTTTCCATCCAGGGCTCCATCCCAGACTCTCCTGAGGCCCATCAAAACAAACACCGAGCTCAACCCCAGTTCCTCAGAATGCCCCCCTTCCCCACCTATCTCTTCTCTCATCTTTCACCGATGCCCCATCATACATTGCATTCTCAAAGCCTAGCCCCTATGGTTCTCTGTGTCTGAAGAATGAGTCCAAGGGCTCTGCAGTCAGCCAGACATGAGCTTGAGTCACATGTCCCCCATCCTAGCTGTGTGGCCCTGGATAAGCTGCTTAACATCTCTGGGTCCCCCTCTTCATTCTATAAAAGGGAGAGAATGCCAAAACATATGTCAGAGTTGTGAGAGCCAGATGTAAAACTCATGCCTGACACAGAGTTGAAGCCCAATAAATGTTACCTAGGAATGCAGTAAGTGGTAGTTCATGAAGTATGGGACGTGTTCTTTTTGGAACCCCCTCAAGGGGCTCGGTACAAGCAAGTCATTCATCGACTAGGCAAGGACAAGTCCCAGCTCAGTCACAAGCTAGCTGTGTGACTTCAGGTGAGCTGATGTGCCTCTCTGGGCCTCGGTTGTCTGATCTGCTGGAAGTCAGCAGTGTCTCCCGACCCAGGGCCCAGAGTGGATTGACTCACCACACTCTCAACGGTGGTACCAAAGGGGAGTGACTAAGTGCACCAGTGGCAACCACTTAGACTTGGGTTCGAACCCTGGCATCGCCTTGAGTAGGTCACACATCCATTCTGGGTGTGAGTTTCCTTATCAGTAAAGTGAGGTGACCACACCAACCTCACAGTGCAGTTAGAATCATTTAGTTGCCTACCAGCTGCAAAGTCCCTGGCATGTGATGAACCTGTAAGAAATGCCAGTGGGGGGCAGAGTCTGTCATTGTTTGGGTTATTGTTGTTCCCATGAATCCTGAGAGTGACGGACAAAGAAGGTACAGAGAATTCAAGCCACAACTGCTATGACACAAATGACATAGGATAAGGACCAGGTAATAAAAATTTGAGAAATAGTAAATAAAATGAACCCCGTAATCTCTTTTATTTCTAATACTCAAGTCAATGCATCGAGCCTCTCCCAGAATCCCAAGATATAGAAAAAAAAAAAAAAAAGCAGCTTTTCCCCTGTGTGTTGTTGCCCTGAAGACCCCCGGTGCTATCTGGGCCTTCCCTGGGGCTCGTCCAGCCAAGATCTCCAGGCAGACAAGACACAGTCCTGGGGCAGTACCACTGAGGCACAGTCCCTGTCAGGGCTGAAGTCACTGCCACCCTGTCCAGGAGAGCTCCCTGCACGCCCCAGGCCCGTCCCCGAAGAGCAGAAGTGCCAGGCAGGAGATAAACAACTGGGACTGAGGCCGGCAGCCAGAGCGTGTCCCCCAGCCAGGAGGCCCAGGTCACCTCAGTGACCCTCCAGGGGACGGCCTAGGTGGGGAGGAGGGAGAGGAAAGACTCCCTCTCAGGCCTTAAACCCTTCCCCCTGCCCTGAGCTCCTCCAAGGCCCGCCTGACCCCACCCCACCCGGCCCTCCCCCGACGCCCTGCGGCAGCCAACTTGAGCCTGGCCCTCTGCCAACCCTCAAGCGTCGCCTTCAGGCTGGGGAAGTCAGCAGCTCCCCACTGCTCACCATCCTGCCAGGGCCACCACAGGCACCTGTCACAGGCCTGAGTGCTAATGACAGGCCCAAGTGAGTGGCATTAAGGTTAACACCTGCATTAGTAACAGGCCTTGCGAAGGTCAATGGTGCTAGTTTAGGGGAAGGGGGAGGGGAGGTAGTCACCCTTCAGCCGGAGCAGGTGGCTCTATTACTTGTGCTAAAGCTCTCCCCAGTCATCCATGTAATTGAAGGAACTCTGGGGATTTTGTCCCCTCGCCCTGCAGCCCTGCAGCCCTGCAGCCCTGCAGCGGGAGGAAGAGGAGGAGAGGAGGACACATCTGTCTTAAGTAGATCCTGCTGCCTGGCTGCTGGGAAGGTGCTCTCCATGCCTGCGGGTGGGGAAGGGCAGGACTTGCAGCCAATACCATCGCTCTGGAAACGTCCTCCTTCCCTTAACTGTGAACTAAGCCCAGGAGCACTGTGTGAGGTCAAATCCACCATCCTCTTGCTTGCCCCCCAGGACCAGCCTGCCCCCCAACCTGCTTACTCAGGCAAACCGTCTCCCCTTGGGCTCTCCTTGGTCAAGGAGGGGATCTCCGTGCCATCCTCCCCTTGCACACACGAGGAGCCCACCTGTCTCCATCTTGGGACTTGGGACTTGGAGGTAGCTCATCACTTTCGGAGAACAGGAGAGATTTATTTATTTATTTTTAAAGATTTTATTTATTTATTCATGGGAGACACAGAGAGAGAGAGGCAGAGACACAGGCAGCTGGAGAAGCAGGCTCCACGCAGGGAGCCCGATGTGGGACTCCATCCCAGGACCCTGGGATCACGACCTGAGCCAAAGGCAGATGCTCAGTCACTGAGCCACCGAGGTGCCCCAAACAGGAACTATTTAAACCAAAAGCTCCCCCTGCAGCAGAAATCATCACTCTGAGGCAGGTCTGAGACTTCTAAGTGGGAGGAAGTGCTGGCAACAGCAGGTGATGCTCAGAAATGCCAGGCTCCGCAGGGTTCTCCACAAACAAGATGTGATCACGTTCCTTCTAATCACTGAACAGATGAGAAAACTGTGGGATGGGTCTGTTCTGTGCCAGACACGAAGCTAGATTGAGGGGCAAAAGACACAGCACCCCCAATGGGAACCAAACTATAGTTGGGCCAATAAGGCGGTATTTAAGGACCCTTGCTGCGAAAGAAAAAGTGAAAGATGCCAAAATGGAGGTGCAGGTAAAGTGTTGTGGGAGCAAAGGAAGAGAGACCTGTAACCTACACAGAGAATGAGGGAGGGCTTCTTGGAGGGGGTGGCATCTGAATCATAAAAGATGAAAAGATTGAGATGTGAGGCAATGGGGACAGCATATTTCCCCTGGAAGGAAGAAAGAACACAGTTCTATGTAGCAGGGAGAAGTGACACAGTGCTCTTGTTGACTGCATGCCCTGGATGGGCCAAGCATTGACCTAAAAGTCGGGCGGCATTTATCCAAAGATAGCTGCTCCATTTCAAGAAAATGGAACAGGTGTCCCAGGGGAAAAAAAAAATCCCAACACTGATTTTTTAGGGGTCTGTGCATGTGATACATGGTGGGTGGTGTTATTATTGCAAAAAGATGTCAGGAATAAACCACAGGCCTCCCCACAGATGCCACGGCCAGATGGGAAGACTGGCAGCATTTTGACCTCACTTGCACCCTGCGTCCCTAGATTCTCCCGAAGCCTGCCCCAAAGGGCCCAGACACATGTGCTTCTGTCAGCAGGACAGAGAAGGAGAAACAGTAGGGTGGCAACCCCCAGAGTTTAAATAGACCCTTTGTCTCTGGCCAGGGCAGTTTACTCACTCTACATATGACATCCCCATCTTCTCGCAGGCCTCCGACTTGCCGCATGAGGCCATTTCCCAGTCGGGAAAAACTAAGACCCCAGTCACACAGCTTAGCTCCAGGCAGAAACCAGGGGTTGTGCTGATGGTAATAGGTAGTGTTTGTAGTTTCCTGGCTATGTGCTGGGTATGTGCTAGACCGTTAGCTCATAGAATCCTTCCCCTCTTAGAACCTCAGTTTTATCAGTGAGAAAACAGAGAGATTGAGGGTATTGCCCAAAGTCACACAAAAGTGAAGTGACAGGGACAACTGTCAAACCAGTCCATTCTAACCCCCAACCACCTAAGTGCAAAGGGGCTCAAAGGCCCGGTTTAGGCCTGGGGCTGTGGGGAGGGGGATTCACCACCAGGGAGGGCTACAGGATGGGGTGCAGAGTCCAACACTTGCTTCATAGGTTTTTCTTCCGTCTTCTTCACAGGAGAGAGAAGCTCCCCAGGGCCGGCAGGAAGGAAAGCCCGGGCTTTAACCCCGGGTTGGTCTGAGGACAACTTCCAACGAGCGGAGGGCAGGGAGAGGAGAAGAAAAATCAGAGCAATAAAAAAAAGTCCCTGCCACCGTGAGCAGGTAACCAGAGAGGAAGCACAGGCGGCAGCCGTGTGTCCCTCGATCCATATTTCATAGGAGAGGCGATAACAATTGGACATGTCACTCCCGAAAACCAGAAACTCAAAGCAATTTCAGATGAACTTTCAGAATGATAAAACAAATGGCCATGTTCATGTTATACACCAAATAAATCACGCCAAAATGATAGTTGTAATTCCCAAAAGTACACAGAGAATTGATTTTCCTATGACACTTATCATGATGAACGGATGCACCCCCGGATGGGCCCATCCTAAGTGGCTCCTGCTTAACCCCTGCCCTCCCGGGTCTAGCTCGGTTCCTCGCAGGGAACCCCCCCCCCGGCCCCCCACTGCTCCCTGAGCCCTGGTGCACAAGGCTGAGCAGCCTGGCCCTGGCCAGTGGGTCCTGCCCAGAGGGATCACCAGTAGCTTCCAAAGGGCCAGGTACACCCAGGGGCAGCCTGGGAAGACTCAGAAGCTGACCGAGTTCCTGTCTGAAGTGGATCAGGGCCTTGCTGGCTGTGTGTGAGAGGAAGGGAGAAAACACCTGTTGTCACTGGCCACCTTCATCCTCACAGGTACCTGTGTGCTGGATGTCATTACTTGCTCCCGTTTTTTCAGTGAATTAATTGAGCCTCGGTGAGGTGGACTTACCCCGAGCTGTGAATAAAGGCCTTAGTGACTTCAAACTCGATTCTCTTCCCAACACGTTCTGCTAGTGCTTGGTGTTCTGGGCTCCTCCCTATGGGCTCCAGGCCAGAGTATCACCCACTCGTTCACTCAGGGTTCAGCAATTATTTCTCTCTCTCTTTTTTTAAAGATTTTATTTATTTATTCCTGAGAGACACAGAGAGGGGCAGAGACATAGGCAGAGGGAGAAGCAGGCTCCCCACAGAGAGCCTGATGCAGGACTCGATCCCAGGACCCTGGGATCACAACCTGAGCCCAAGGCAGATGCTCAACCACTAAGCCACCCAGGGGATCCCTGGGTGGCGCAGCGGTTTGGCGCCTGCCTTTGGCCCAGGGCGCGATCCTGGAGACCCGGGATCGAATCCCACGTCAGGCTCCCGGTGCATGGAGCCTGCTTCTCCCTCTGCCTATGTCTCTGCTTCTCTCTCTCTCTCTGTGCGACTATCATAAATAAAATAAAAAAAAAAAAATTAAAAAAAAAAAAAAAAAAAAAAAAGTTTAAGCCACCCAGGTGCCCCTCAGCAACTATTTCTTGCATTGGTTAGGTGCCAGGCACTGGGCTGGGGATACAGTGGAGATTAAGACACTATTTCTGCCTCATGGAGCTCATGGTCAAGTGCAGGGTGGGTCACAAACGAATGGAAGATTGCAATAGAGGTATGAGGCTTCTTGGGGACATGCATGCCACCTTGGGGGAAAGCTGCCTACATCAGGAAGGGCGGAGGAGGAGGCTTCCCGGAGGAAGTGACAACTAATCCAGCACTCACGGATGAGATGATGCCAACCAGGGGAAAAGGACAACTGAGCAATGGGGACCAGGGCCTGGAGGCGGCCAGTGAGGCTGCATTGGGGGTGTGGGCGGGAGAGAAGCAAGTGTCGTCAGAGGAGGCTAGAGAGACGGGAGGGCTGCCCACTGCCCAGAAGTGGTGTCATGAAGCTCTGGAAAGCCATTGCAAGGCCTAAGCACCAGGGTGGGGGGTGGGGGGTCGATTAAATCCATGTTTTATTGTTTTTTTTTCCCCAGGAATTTCATTTTATCTAAATTCAACTTGCCAGCATATAGTATAACACCCAGTGCTCATCCCATGATGTGCTCTCTCCTCAGTGCCCGTCACCCAGTCACCCCATTCCCCCGCTCAACCCCCTTCCACAACTCTTTGTTTCCCAGAGTCAGGAGTTTGTCTTCTTCTCCATAATTTTTCTCCACTCAGTTTTCCATCCTTCCCTTATGGTCCCTTTCCCTCTTTCTTATATTCCACATATGAGTGAAACCATACGATGATTGTCTTTCTCTGCTCCGCGTTTTAAAAGCTCGCTCTAGTGCCAAGCCAGGGACTGTTGGGAGCACGGAGGCCACGCTTGCCTTCAGCTGGCAGGCCTTGTATCCTTACAGGAATATTTGCATTCTACAAACCAGAGGTCAGAATTCTATAGCTCACCATCAAAGGCTGCTATAAGATTTTGGAGAACAAAGAGTAGATAGAACGTGTTCTATAAAATAAGCCATAAAAATCAACTCAGGTCCAAATCAAAGACAGTTGCTCAAAATAAAAATAGATGGCGTTTCAGAGTCAACGTCATAAACAAAATCTCCAGCTCGCTAGTGCTGTGTGTCCTTACACCTGTAACATCAGGGCTAAGATAACTAGCTGCTCCCTTGTCAAGGTGGTTTTTCGGGTTGGTTTTGTTTTGTTGTTTTCTGTCTTTTATTTCCTTAATGCAGCTGGTACAATCTCAGTTCTGCCTCTCGCTAGCTTCGTGAACTTCGGCAAAAGCCTTGGCTTCTTTGAACTTCAATCTTTCCACCAACTCTAAAATATTATGCTCCCATGGCATACAGAGTTTCTATAAGTGACATGCATTTACATCAGACAGTGAATGCTTGTCAAAGTCAAGCTCTGGGAATTTACAGTCGGTCCAACCCCAGAAAACAACTAACAGGCCCCCACATTGCCAGAGATGAAGAGAAATGGGGTCATGATCAGAATCCAGTCATCCCCATATTATAAAAGGGGGGGAAAAAGTAGTTTCATAACAATCCTCTTGATAAGTTTCTTCTCTCTCAAATTCCCCAAGTTATAAGACAAACACTTAATGAATCACCCTAGAAAGAAAAGAATTTCTAGAAATGTCACTCCCCTGCCCCAAACAAGTTTAAAGGAGGACAATTAACAGTGACCATAGCATAAATTAGCAAAACCTAGACACAAGCTCCTACCAGATGCTTTAAACCAAGAATTTTCAAACTGAAGTAAGTGAAGGATGAGAACACATGGAAAGAGGGAAAAAAACCATCTCACAATCCCCATGGAGTAGACCTAAGTAATTTTACAATAAAGTTGATACATACAAGCAAACACCAACCTAGATACAAATCCTTATGCTTCTAACTCTTATGCAAATATGAAAGAAAAACAAATTTATAAAATAAATACAATGAAAACTACCAAACCAATAAAATTCAAATTAATTTACTGTGATGAATAATGATCTTTTGCAGAAGTTAAATGTCTGGTGTTGGGCTTCCCAGAAGAAAGATACCATTGCTCTACCAGTCACTTCATTGTCAGCTCAATTCTTTGAACTTTAACATGATGGACCATCGTTTAATCCAGAGGGCAAACATTTTCTGCAAAAGGCCAAATGGTAAATATTTTCGGCCTTGTGGACCATATGGGCTCTGTCACAGACTACTCAACTCTATCACTGTAGCATGAAATCAGCCATAGACAGTGGTAAATGGATGAGCCTGGCTGTGTTCCAATAAAACTTTATTTACGAAAACAGGTGCCAGGCAGGATTTGGCCCAAGGGCCATAGTTTGCTGACTCCTGATTTCATCCATCATCTTTATTATGTCATCATTTGGCCTTTTGCCTTTTAACAACAAATTTCACTCTTAACTATTGATTTATTATTTTTATGAGCCAGGCAATTCAATAATTCACTCCAAAATTTCAACCCCGAAAAAAAATTAACAGAAAATATTTCTTGCCTATTTATTACTCAATCACTGTTAAAGAATTGATAGGAAAAAAGGCAGGGTCTGAGCAATATACATCATTTTCTCAACGTGGGCATGGGTGGGTACCTTTGGGTTCTGTGTTCCTATAAGTCCCTTGGACCATGTGGCAGCTCTTTGTCTCACTTCCTTTCTTTATTTGAACCACTGATTAGGCATCAAAAGGTGACATCCTCTCGCTTTCATTGGACATGAACGTATTATTTAAGATAATTAGCCTCTGCTATTTCCTCTTTATTTTACCAGCCAATCATCAAACAAATAACAATTATTGAGCACTTACATCAGGCGCTGTTTTGAGCACTTGGGATCTTAAGTGGAGAAAATACAGACCCAAAGAATCCTGTCTTGAGAAGATATTTGTAAATGATATATCCGATATGAAGTTGACATCCAAAATATATAAAGAAGTCATATAATCTATCATGATGAGCCCAAAATAATATATAGAATTGTTGAATCACTGTATTGTATACCTGACACGAATATCACACTGTATATGAATTATACTTGGATAATAAATAATAAAACATGAAAAAAATCAATACCAAAAGAAAAAATCTGATTAAAAATGGGCAGAGGACCCAAATAAATATTTTTCCAAAGAAAACATACAGACAGCCAACAGAAACATGAAAAGATGCTCAACATCATCACTCATCAGGGAAATACAAATCAAAACCACAATGAGATACCACCTCACACCTGTCAGAGTGACTAGTATCAAAAACACAAGAAATAACAAGTGTTGGCGAGGGTGTGGAGAAAAGGAAACCCTCTTACCCCATTAGTGGGAATGTACATTGGTGTGGCCACTGTGGAAAACAGAACAGAGGTTCCTCAAAACATTTAAAATAGAACAACCCTACGATCCTGCAACTCCACCTCTGGGTATTTACCCAAGGAGAAAGAAATGACTAATTCAAAAAATTACATGCACCGCTATGTTAATTGCAGCATTATTTACAATATCCAAGACAGGGGAACAACCCAAGTGTCCAACCATTGATAAATGGATAAAGAAGGTGTGAGATATATATATATATATATATATATATATATAATATATGTGATATATATATTATATATATAATGGAATATTACTCAGCAATAAAAAATAATGAAATCTTGACATTTGTGACAACATGGATGGACTTAGAGGGTAATCATGCTAAGTGAAATAAGACAGAGAAATACAAATACCATATGATTTCACTGACGTGTGGAATCTAGAAAACAAAACAAAACAGCAACAAAAAAGAGAAACAGAGTCATAAAAATAGAGAAGAAACTAGTGGTTGCTGGATGGGAGGGGGGTGGGAGGGGTGAAATAAGTGAAGGGGATTATGAGATTACAAACTTCCAGTTATAAAATAGGTCCCGGGGATGAAAAGTACAGCATAGGGAATACAGTTAATAACACTGTAATAACTCTGTGTGGTGACAGATGGTAACTGTACTTATCGTGGTGAGCATATCCTAATGTATGTAATTATCAAATCACTATGTTGTACAGTACACTATGTTGAAACTAATATAATATGTTAACTATACTTCAATTAAGAAGAGAAAAAAAGGGAAAAAAAAAACCTGCCTTCACAGATCTTGCATTCAGACTGAAGAGTGGGCAGTAGAGACAGATGATAAAAATTCAAATAGCACATTGATACGTAAATTGTGGTGTTGTAAGGAAATCAAATGAAGGTCTATATTAAATAACTTAAGAAGCCAGCATCTTCATCTCAGAAGATGACCTCTGATTGCGAAGGAGCATCCTGAAGAGAAGTGCTATGTGTTCCCCTGTACGAATCCAACAACAGAACAACAGACACGGGGCTGCTTATTTTTGTTTAGGACGGGTCAACCTCACAGGAGCCAGGCTTGCTCCCCAGCCCATCAGGAACCCTGTGCTGTCACACTTTGGGCTCCTTAGGTGCCAACGCGGCCAAGGCGCCTATGCTCCAGACCTGAAAATGGTCATGACGATGGGGTACACACAGATGACCTAGCGTGGGCTGGCATTGTGGTTTTGACATTTATCTCCTTCACGGCCTCTGACTGTGTGGCCTGAAGAAGCCCGAAGTTGGCCTTGCAAGGCCTTGGTGGGGTCCTGGCCCTGCCCCTAGCCCTGGGGCCGTGGGTGAGTCAACCGCCCAAGACAGGATAGCCTTTCCTATCTCCCCCCATAGAACTCCTAAGAGAAACAAATAAGACAAATGATGAGATGATTTTTTTTTTTTAATTAACCTGCTGAGAGCTGGTCTGGTCCCAGGGGGAAAAAATGGGGAGCCGCAAGAAAGGGTAGATTTTTATTGCTATGCAACAGAGCCCCTGGCCCCTCCAGCTCCCTGGGCCCCAGTCATTGCACTGGGTTCTCACCTTCCGTCAGGACTGTATACAGGTGGTCTCTAATGTACGGTAGCTATGTTGCTATTATTAGTACTAGTGTTATTACATCAGCGTGTTGGAAAAACTACTGAAGCCCAGATTTCTAGGATGTTCACAGGGTGTTGAATCCTCCTTACAAAGGGGAAACCCTTACCACCATTCACAATCATCTTAACTTCATGTACATAATTAGTTACCAAGCTGACAGATGTTCTCTCTCTCTCTCTCTTTTTTTTTTTTTTGTCTGGCAACACCTTTCACAGACTGACAATATATATCATTCCTATTATCTTTTGCTTTAATATGTTTCAAGAAACTAACCCCCAAGCCCTATTTCTATTATATTTTCCTCGGGTCTTTGAAGAAGAGAAAAGCAAAGCGAAGCAAAATTCCAGATGATCCTTCTGCAGGGTCATGAAATCAATTATGAATGAATACTCACATTTATTGAAAATGAATGGGCAGGAGGACTTCTTGTCTGTCAGCTCTCAAGCTCAGCTTCAATCCCTACTGTGTGAAAGCTCTGAATCAGAACAGACACAGAAGAAATCATTTATTTGAAGCCTGATTGTATGGATCACGCTGTCCGACACACATCAGTGTTCAGGACAGTTTCCTGAACTTCTGCTAAAGGAAGAGCCCTCTGCTATACACACCTATGTAAATACCAGCATGTCCGCTTCTCTCTCTCTTTCTCTCTCTCCACTGTTTCTTTCTGTCCTGTGTCTTCCCACCACAGACCACTGGTCCCCAGTGAAGGCTGCTGGATCATATCTCATAAGCACCCGGGGCGACTGCCTGAGGTTCCCAAAGTCTAAGAATACGTGGTTTCCCAAGAGGAATAAAACAGCATCCTCCACCCTCCCTGCCTCCCAGCCACCAGGCACCCCACTCCCAGGGGTGGCAAACACAAGCCAGACTGCCCCCAAGAAAACAACTCCCCAAAGATGACAACATTTTCAATTTGCAACCTGATTTTTTTTTTCTTTAATATGTGTGTTGTGTGCTTTTCCCTTTGTCAAAAGAGCACAAGCCTTTCATTTTGCCTTTTATTTGTCTTGCTGCCGGTACAGTGAAAATGTATTGGCTTTTCAGTTAGTGATTACACATCATCACATACCCAATTTATAACACCATGCCCCAAAGAACAGATGTAATAAAGCAAGGGCAGGAAGTAGCAACCTTATAAAACAGAGCTGCCGACTCAAAGGTCTTTGCATGTGTGCAGGAAAGAAAACAGTGCCGCCTCCAGGCCTGGGAACTTGTATTTTGCAAATGATTGCAGATGTTAGGCACACAGGTCCAGTGAGTGGGTGGGACAGGAAGCGAAGGAATCAGGATATCCAGTTTCCTGGCCCCGAGGACAGAATATCTATAGCCCCAGTGCTCTGCAGGGAAGAACAAGGTTCTCTGTAGCTGTATCCATCCCAATCAAACCAAAATATCCAGGACCAGCTTCCTGAAGTTAAGGAATTCTTGGCTGGGAGGTCAGTCCACCTCTCTGATGGTTTGGAGACCCCAGTAGGAACTCGTGGGTAGCTCAGTGGTTGAGCAACTGCCTTCATCTCAGGGCGTGATCCCAGGGTCCCGGGATTGAGTCCCACGTTAGGCTCCCCACAGGGAGCCTGCTTGTCCCTCTGTCTATGTCTCTGCCTCTCTCGCTGCATCTCTCATGAATAAATAAAATCTTGAGAAAAAAAAAAAAAAAAGACCCCAGTAAATAAATGGGCCTTGGTTCCATGGCCATACGAACTAATTTAATTCTTTTCTGATAAAGACCATTAATGAAATAGATAGCTATATTTCATTATATAGGTCTGGAGTAAATCAGAAAGTTGTATCAAAAGAAGGGCCCTCATTTTGGGCCCCTCCACCCAGGGCTAAGGAGGTTCACCTTGGCGCCAGTCCATCAGGGGCCTCTTCCCTTAGCTCAGGGTGGCCTCAGATTTCACCTGCAGAGGAAGGTGGGGCATCTGATCTTCCTCTAGGCCCAGACTTGTCTGATGGAGGCAATTAGCCCTCAGGCCCAGAAGTCTGGTTCCCCACTGGAAACTGGGCACCAGCCTCCCTGGACACGAAGTCAGACGAGACCACAGACGCAAACACCCTCCACACCTACACACACACACTCAGTTCTTCTCCTTCCTTGTCACCTCCAGAGTGAGCACCCCCATCTTTTATCTCAGCCAGAGTCTGAGCCATTTCTCAACCCCTTTGCTGCTCTAAGCTTTGGGCTCCCTGGGCACCTCTCTCTCTCCATTCCTCGTCCCTCCTCCTTCCTCTTTTCTCAGGAGACCAGGGAGGTCCTCATGCTCCTCTCTGACACAGGACCCCTACACTTAGTCGCAAACTGTCACACACACCCAGACGCTTGCACATGCACACCCATACACACTCACTTACACATTCTCCCCCATGCCCACACCCACATACATGCACACTCATGCTCTCAGACTCACTCACATAGACACACTCACTTCCCACCTTCATGCTCACATACACTCACACACACTCACTCACACACATACTCACACACATAGAGCATCCTTTTCCACCTGCTCCATGCACACTGATCTCAGAATTTAAACTCTGTATCACACTGTCTACTTCATTATCATATAAATGTTTTCTGAGTGGCAGTCGACACATACCTCCCTGAACTCTGCCCTGAAACTCCATGAGGGCAAGCCAAAGGCATATGCTTCCTCCATCCCTCTCTTGCCTCACAATTTTTAGCAAAGATCTGGACTTAAGACAAAAGGTCAGCAAATTTCTAAAATCACTGATCTGAGAGAGGTCTTGGAGATCACCAAGTCTACCATTTCCCCACTCCAAATTAGATACAGGTTTGGATGGATGCATGGATGCATGGGTGAGTGCATGGATGGATGCATGGATACATGGGTGAGTACATGGATTCATGGGTGGGTGCATGCATGCATTGACTAATGCATTCAGTGGCTGGCAGGACTGGAACAACAGTTACAGACTCCAGGGTCATGCTGGGGTTGTTACCCTGTACTTGGTATTTGGGTAGGGTACAGGGCCAGAATAGGGTAGGGTACCCCCCCATCCAGAGGAAACCACTGAAGTCACAGTAAGAATTCTGACCTGGCCTCAGACCAACCTGGGTTCCATAGCTATCTCTGTCACTCCCTTTGTGACCATTAGCAAGTTCCTCTAAACCTCAATTCTTCAGCATGAACTGGGAATATTAATAGGATCTATTTCATTGCACTGCTGTGAGCCTTAAAAGAAATAAAGCAGGAAAAGCATTCCATACAAGGCCTGGCACATGGGAAAGACCCAATATGCACCAATACCCAATTATTACCATCAGAGTTCAAAGTAAAAAGGTGGGGGTGGTTGTGAATTCTGGACCTGCCATCAGTTACCGGTCAATAGCTCTTTACCCCTCTAAGCTGACTGCCTTGCTTTGTTTGGGGGCTGGCAAAATAAAGATTATAAAATCTGCTTCACTGGGCTGTTGTGAAAGGTAAATAAAATTTCCACTATGCCACACCTCTCCACTGTGTACACATCGAGTGTGTGTGGGGGTACTCAAGTCAAGGTAGTAGCTGGCATTACCTGTAAAGCAGTGGTGCTTGCCCACATGGTTTCTGAAGGCTGGCTGTTGCAACTCTGTCCCTATGTTCTCTCTCCTGCTCCATGTCCCACTGAATCCCAGCCAGGCCATTCATTCAACCAAATCCTCAAAAATGCCCTCCCTGGCCAGAGTGCCTGGAGGCAAGCTTCCTCTCTCTGAGATCTCAAAGCACTTCTAAAGTTTGTTACCACTCACTTCTCCCACAGTTTAGACCTCAACTTGGCCCTATAATTACAGAGCTGAAGTTCCCTCCTCTTCCACGATACATTCATCCACTAAGGGCAGGGGCTTAGGATTTGAGAACCAAGAATAAAGGTTTGAAGAAAATTCCAGAACAGACTCATGTCACACTTTGAGAATCTAAGTAAAGAGCTTATTCATTTGTATTTTAACTTTAAACCTCTTTTCTGATTATAAAAGTAATCATAGAAAATACCAAAAAGCAAAGCCAAATATATGTGTAACTAGTATACGTATGTGTGTGTGTGACTACTGTTCAGTTTTCACTTGTTTATTTTAACATGGTTGAGACCAAACTGTATAAAACATTTTACATCTGTTTTTCAGTTTATGTTACATATTATTATGCAATTAATTTCCCATATCATTAAAAGCTTCTTTAATGACATCACCTTTAATGACTCCATAAATACTCCCTTATTTGGAGACCACTAATTTATTTAATGATTCTACTCTTGGCCATTTAGGTCGTAACTGCTTTTAAACCCCAACATCCTCTGAAGCACCATGAGGTACACTGCCCCAGCTCAGAGGTGAGGAATGTGAAGCGGAGGGGCTTCGGCGGGCCTCTGTCCCCTCCCCACCTTCACAGTAGGGCCATGCTGTAATTACAGGATGGAGAACAGGCAGGTCCTTGCTCCATGCCATCTCCTTTCCCACTTTTCCAGAATTAACATTTTAATGGCTAAAGAGCAGCACTGTGATTCTCACAGACATAATTCTAGTCAATAAGATAGGCGATCTAAACTGTAGGGGAATCAATTTTTAGTAGAATTCTGTAAAGTTCATTGAACGAAATACAAGCCATAAATCTTTTCTTTTCTTTTTGTCTTACCTTTGATCTGGAGTATCTTTGTCCCAAACTCTTTTGATTGCAAGGATCAGAAACCACTCAAACGAGCTCAAATGAAAGGTTGAGGTTATTGCAAGGGTACACAGAGGCCCTGAGGGAAACCAGGAAGCATTGAATCAGGCCTCCAGAAAGACAGGAACCAGGGATTTGCTCTCCAGCTCTTTTTACTCATGCATGATTTCTCTGCTCTTCTCTGGGCCCTTCCGATCCCCTCTCCCTCCAGACTGGCTTCTCTGAATCCCAGTTCCTTATACACTTAGCAAGCACAGTCCCAAAAGCACTCCCCTCACCTCATCTCTACATGGCCTTTCAGCACACGTGTCCCAGCATCAGCCTACAGCATCCTTCTGGTCCCTGGTTCATATCCCCCAAAAAGAGAATCTTAATGACTGAGAAGAACATTTTGTTTCAATCCACATAAGCCATTAATAGTTCTTTGGCCAGCCCATAGTCAGGATACTCCTAGCTCCCATGTCAACATCTGGCCCAATCAGTGGTGACAAGGGAAGCAGGGTCACATGGGCCTTACTCACTCAGCAAAGCTTTGGGAGGACAGTAGATCCCCTGACAGGGAATCTGGGCCAATAAGAAGCTCCTGTGTCTAATTCCTAGACCAAGGACCATAAACCAAGCCAGAAATTTTTTCCACAGAGGTTCTAGAAACACAGTCTTCATTGGAAAGTGCCAACTAATGCTATCTCTTCCCATAATCAAGTGAACAAATAACAAGGTCCCTGAAAATCATAAGCCCTGGGTACCCATAACTGAGCCCCTGACTCCAGTCAGGAGCCTTGATCTGCCAGCAGTTTCTTCAAATCAGCCAGAACCTGTCTTACCTGCAAGCTCAGTGGAGCTCCACAAGCATCTTGGGATCAGATGGAAGGTGTCCTGACGGGCATGCTGCTGCCTCACGTCTTCCCCAGGATGCTCGTCTCACACCCCAAAGATTTCATAAGGACAACACAAAAAAGAAAAACTAACAATAAGAGAAAGGATTGGTATATTAAACTATGTTAAAATTAGAAACTTCTGTTCATGAAATAGAGAGTGAAAATGCAAGCCACAGAGTAGGAGAAGGCTATGTGCAATTAATATATCCAGCAGTGTATTACAGTTAAATATAAGAACTCTTACAAAAAAAATTTTTTAATGCAACAAAAAAAATGACCCAAAAGACTTAAACAAGCACTTCATGAAAGAGGATTTTTAAATGGCTTACGAATGTACAGAAATGGGCCTAACCTCAGCAGCCATGGGGGAAATGCGACCAAAAAAACACCATGAGATAGCGGGACACAATGAAAGACACGGAGAGGTGGAAGCTCGGGCACTGCTGGGTGGGGGACAGGAAGTTAAGACACCCACTGTGTAAACCTCCATGACGATACCTATTAAAGCGGAGCCACATACTCTCTATAGGACTTGGCAATTCCACCCTTAAGTATATGCCAGACAGAGATACAGGCAACAGAACACCAAGAAGAAGAGCCACAAACTAGAAATGACCCAAATCTCCACCAGCAGCAGGTGGATACGGTGGGCTGTAATAATAGCAATAATAGCAATGCGAATAGATACATAACTGCTACCTATGGCAACGTGGATGAATCTCAAAAGCAAAGCAAGCCAGACACCAAAAATGTACACATTGTATGATTTCGTTTTGTAAAGTGCAACGACGATGGCCAAAACTAATCTATGGTGTTAGGAGATGGGATCATACTCGTTTTGGAGGAGGAGGCTGGGGAGTGGCAGGGAGAGGGCGAAGAGGGGATTCCAGGCGTCTGGTGATACAATAGTTCTTCATCGGGCTGGTGGTTACATGAGTGGAATTAGGTTGGGATAGTTCATCAAGCTCTGTGCTGGTGATGTGGGCAGTTTTCTGAATGTATATTACACATCAATTTTTGAAATATTCATTGTTTACAAAGGCAATTACTGTACAACGTGATACACATAACTATCCCCAAATGTAATTATACTCCATATATATATATAAAACTCCTGTGGACCAGAGAGGTTAAGTGATTTCCACTGAGTCACACAGGCAGTTAGTGATGTGCAAGTCCACCCAGGTTTTAAGACTCCAAGGCCAGTAGTCTTTCTACTACACTCTGATGCTTCCATCTATATATCGAAGCCTCAACCCTACCCTCTTTCCCGACAAGACTGATAAAATATGCCTCCCCCTCACAGAAGGAAGAAACAATTGATATTCAAGACATCCTTTGAGTCATGAACTAACCTTGATGTAATGACAGCTCTCTAGTGGGCATTAGCCAAACTCAACACTCAATTCTTTCGCCTAGCATACATAAGTCATTCCTGGAGAAACACCTCATCAAGAAGCACCAAACCCAGGTGGCCCCCCTTCCAGCAGCCTGCCCAGACAGCTTCTCTGCTGCTGACCTCATGTCTGATACCACAGCTTGGGCCAGAGCCCTGTATGGCTCTTCCCAGAGCCACTGTTACTTTAAGGATCTGTTCGGTTCAACCTAAAACAAAAACAAAGGGAAGAAAGAGAGAGGGAAAATGTAAAATTGCACTGAATCAAACAAAAAAAGAGCGTCAACTCACTGGGTTGCACCTGGACTCCACGCACCTCTTGAGTTTGTAGTGTCTCGTGGGGAAAAAAAGAACAGAGAGCTTTGTCCCAGGAAGAGTTTAACATCACAGAATTCATCACAGTTGAAAGAGACTTTTAAAGTTCATCTTCTAAGAGCAGAGAATAATAAAGACGACATGTGGAGAGCATTTTACAGGTTCCAAAGGCTTTTCACATGTCTCTCTTGATTCTCCAGGCAATCATTTCAGGGAAGGTATTATTATCTCCCCTCTGAGAGACAAGGAAATCAAAACCCAGGCCATTTGCCGAGTGACTAAGTGGTGGCCTCCTGTGATTGGTCTCGGGTTGGTTGATTCCAAACCCCAAACTCTTTCCACCACACCACACTCCGCATCATAAACCCCACCCTGCTCAGTGGGAACACCTGAAATTTGTCATCACTGCTCCTCGAGAAGCCTTGGAGCCAGAGAGTAATCGGGTTCCAAGACAGCTAACTGAGGGACGTCTTAATCCAAGTCTGGCTTCTTCCATGCTCAACATCTGTGGATTTTTTCAGAGATGCCCATGCATCCGTAACATGCTGCACTTCCACAGAGTACCCCTCAACAGCCCCAGAGCATATCAGTTGGAAGGCATGTCCCAGAAGATGAGCAGTGAGCACACATGACACACAGGTCCAGGATGAAGGCCGGCCCAGAAAGGGGATGGGAAGATCCCACAAATTCCCCCGCTCCTCCCCAGAGCACCTCAGAGTCCTGCCAAGGAGAAGCCCCTTAAGAAGTGCCTCAGCCCAGAAAACTTTCTCTGCCCAGATTTCTCCCAGCAACAGAAGCAAAACCACCAGAAGCCCATTAAGAATTTCCTCACCTCCTGGGATGCCTGGGTGGCTCAGCGGTTGAGCGTCTGCCTTCGGCTCAGCTCAGGGTGTAATCCTGGGGTCGCAGGATGAAGTCCCATATCAGGCTCCCTGAGGGGAGCCTCCTTCTCCCTCTGCCTGTGTCTCTGCCTCTGTGTGTGTGTGTGTGTCTCTTGTGAATAAGTAAATAAATCTTTTAAAGAAAGAAAGAAAGAATTCCCTCACCTACCATCCCCATCCACCCTCCAGGGGCAGGAGCCTGCCCGGGGGATGAGGGAGGCCTGTCATGTATTTATAATATGTGGTGGGAGGATCATTGCACAAACCACTTGCTTTCCTGCTCACAGCCTAGCCCTAAACAACAACAAAAGTGAGAGAGACCGCTGTTCACACGGATGAGGAAGGGGAACTCAGGACACTCTCCCTTGTGTTACTAATCCAGCTATTATCAAGAACATCCTGTTTTCAGAATTACCTTTGGTGGCACACGTGTTCGTTCCTACTGCCCGTCACGAACTCTCCTTGCTGGGCAAACTGGAGACAAGCAATGTTTTAAATTGTGCTGCTGTGCTGCCCCCGTGACTTTGAAAGTCGGCCCGCAGAGCCAGTTCACTGGGCACAGTCAGCTGGCTGGAGGCAGGTCAGGCCAGGAGCCAAACCCTAAGAAGCCACTCATGGCCTTTCCCTCCTCGAGTTTCCTGAAGTTCCGCTGATTGCGCCCCAGAGGCCCCAGCGCTTCCTGGCTGCAGCACGAACCCACACAGCAGCCCCGGGCATGCCACGGCCTTGGCAGAAGGGCCCCACGGAGCTAGTGGGCCCGCTCCCATGGCCAGGAGAATAGGGCTGGGCTGCCTTTCAAAGGAGCCCAGCCCACAGAGCTTGGGTTCCAACCGTTTGAAAGTCTTCCCTATAGCAAGGTGACTGTGGGCTGGTGGTTCCCCTGCCCGCCTCGGCCCCTGCAATCAAAAGGGAAGAAAAATCCAGGTCTGCAAAAGCAGTCGCCGTGGGCTAGAGCCCAGCACAGAACGGCAGACACCCAGACATCTGTCAGGAGCGAGTATCGACGTTTATTGACTGTCTGCAGACAGAGGCTGCGTCAGGAGCTCCGGGGGTGACCGACGATCAGCCTCAAAGGAAGGCCAGAAATACCACATTACCTGTGCAGAACATTCCTCAGACCCTACCTGGTGCCGGGAGCTTGGCCTAAAGCTCCCCATTCTTACCAGACACCACACGAACCCATCAGCCGATAGAAACACGTACCGCCGTCAAGCAAGGGTCCCCTGGCCCAGTGTTCTCGACCAGAGCACTGCCACCCCCTCATGGACCATTTGGAAATTCGGGGAGTGGAGTCAAGGTTGTCAGAGTCCCTGGGGGACGTGACTGGCCTTTAGAGAGTAAACACCAGGGACGCCAAGCCTCCGGCGACGCAGGAGATAATACCATGCTAAGAATCTTCCAGAATGCCGACACCTCCCAGCCCTCAGCCCTAATTCACAGCCTGATTTGTCTTGTGTCCCTCGAATAAACATCACAGCCTCACGTGGTGCCCTGCAGTTTGGGGAACTCGCTAGCAGCTGTGGAAAGGCTGTTTCTTCAGGCGTGGTGCCAGGGGGCATGAGGGGCTCTGTGGTATAACCGCATAAGCGGGGGCCCTGGGGAGCCCTTGGGGTTAGGTCCTGCTCGGTGTGACCATGGTCAGCATCCTGTCTGAACCTGTGCATGAGCACCTGCTCTTCCTTGGTATGCGGGTTCAGTGAGATTACGTGTTTACAGGGCTGTCCTCAGTAAGGATGGCGATGTTTGCTATTCAGGAACTATTAGCTGGGTGGTTCAGTGGCTGAGCATCTGCCTTTGGCTCAGGTCATGTTCCAGAGTCCTGGGATTGAGTCCTACATCAGGCTCCCTGCTGCTTCTCCTTCCACCCCTCCTCCTTGCTTATGATCTCTCTGCCTCTCTCTATCTCTTGCACAAAGAAGTAAATAAGATCTTCATTTTAAAAAGAAGAACTGTTAGCCCAAGAAGCTAGATCTGAATTTGTCAGTAGCAGACACAGTGAGGTCAAGAGGAACGAAGATTGATTGAACTTTAGAAAATCTATCAAACCCCAGATCTACTCTTTTACTCATAATGTGTTAGGCCAGTCAGTTGACCCTTTCAGAGCTCCATCTTTTCACACCTGGGACTGTTCATATAACCATAAATACTTCACATGGTGATTGTGAGGATAAATTGAAATTAGGACCCACAAGTGATTTGCCCACTGTAAAGAGCAATACAGAGTATTCAGCACACATTTCATCTATGGAGAAGCATCTAGGGCTAGACTATCACACCTCTAGGTTGGTGTTTCCTCCTTCAGTTAGGATGACATCATTTCCTCCATGATTAAAAGTTGCAAAAACATGCAGAAAGATGTTCAAGTTCACTAATAAGAAAAGATGCATATTAAAATATCAAGAGACCATTTTTCACATACCATGTTGGCAAAGATTCAAAAGGCAGATGATGCTCAGTGTTGGTGAGGGAAACAGGCTTCTTATATATAAACACTGTGGGTGGAAATATTAATTGATACAATATTTCTAGAAGACAATATGGTAAGACATACCAAAAATTATATATATGTATGCATATATATACACACATACACACACATATATATAAAAGGAAATAATTAGTACTTACTAAAGACTACAAAAATGTTTATTGCAGCATTCCTTACAATGGATAAAAATTGAGAATAGCCTGAATGTTCTTTAACTGGAGATTAGTTAAATAAATAATGCCACATCCATTTATTGGAATACGGGCAGTCACCACAAAACATAAAATAGAGCGACATGCAATCTCATGGAGAGATGTTTAGATTAAATTACTAAATGGAAATAAATAAATAAATAAATAAATAGTAGGTAGCCAATTATTGGACACTAGTAACTATGATACATTCCCATTGTGGCAAAAAAATAAATAAACAAAAAGATTTTATAGCTACATTTCACAAGTCTGAAAGAAAACACACTAGATTCATTGGTCAGCTATGGGAAAGAGACTAGGTGTTGGGGACAAAAAAAAAAGATTTTCAATTTTTTTTAAAGATTTTATTTTTTTAAAGATTTTATTTATTTATTCATGAGAGACAGAGAGAGAGAGAGCAAAGACACAGGCAGAGGGAGAAGCAGGTTCCATGCAGGGAGCCCGACGTGGGACTTGATCCCACGCGGGATCATGCCCTAAGCTGAAGGCAAACACTCAACTGCTGAGCCACCCAGGTGTCCCAGATTTTCAATTTATATCTCAAGGTGCATTATATTGAGAGGTACATTCTACCTGAATGCCAAGTGTCTAGGGTTAAGATTCAGGCCAAACCGGGAACCTGGGTGGCTCAGTGGTTGTCTGTCTGCCTTTGGCTCACGGTGTGATCCCAGGGTCCTGGGATCGAGTCCGACATCAGGTCCGCACAGGGAGCCTACTTCTCCCTCTGCCTGTGTCTCTGCCTCTATGTGTCTCTCATGAGTAAATAAATAATATCTTTAAAGGAAAAAAAGATTCAGGCCAAACCCTACACATAATTTTGTATTAAAACTTTCCACGATTTGATTAAGACTACCATGAAATTTCGAGGGCCCACATGGAATACAGAAACCCTGTTACCAGATCATGAGTTTAGAGAGATGTCCACCACCCCTTCCCTGCGCATCCGTGTCCCCGAGGAGATGGTCACTTTCAGCCAAGGTAGAGAAGAAGCAACATACTTTGAAGGAAGCGTCTCATTTTCCCCTTTTTCTTCCTTCTTCTCATATTCTCTATTACATCTGAATCGAGGATCATTTATCATAGACGCTGTATGTGATTTTGGCATGTTTCTTCCTTTTGAAACGTTAAGGTAGTAAAGCTGCCGTCCTGCCTCTTATTCATCCTCACAAGATGTGAAGCCTTCTCAGATAAGGCTTTTCATTGAAAAACTCACGGCCTAAAGAGACATAAACATTTCAAAGTTAAAACAGTTCTGAAAGGTTGCTTTGTTTAATGTCATGAATGTTATTACAATAAATAATTCTTAAAAATGAGACTTAATGACAATCTAATTACCTTCATCAACTGCTAGCACCAAGTACCAGAGACTTAAACAACAAACATTTCTTTCTCATGGTTTTCAAGGCTGGAAGTCCAAGAGCAAGGGCCCTCATCCTGGTTGGCAGACAGCACCTCCTTACTGTGTCCACACTCAGCAGAAAGAGCTGGGCCCCTGGTCTCTTATAAGGGCTCTCATCCCAAGTACCACCCTCATGACCTAAGGACGTCCCACAGGCCTAACCTCTAAATAACATCACATTAGGGGTTGAGGTCTCAACATATGAATCTGTGAGGGAATACAAACACTCAAGTCAGCACTAATCTACTTTCTTGTCTTGTTATTTTTTAGATTTTCATAAAATTATTGGTTCCCGAAATAGTTATCAGGATATGTTTTTTCCCAAAGTCGTCTAGCTAACATATTGTCTCCTACCATGCATATTAGGCATCAGCTATTCCCCTATTTATTTAACTATTCAAAAGTTCATAAATTTGTGCATAAAATTAACAACTTTCATTCTCATGGTTACTGTAGCACTTCGCTCTTACCATAATAAATGCACATTTGTACTTCAACTGATTGATAATGTTTCAACATATAAAGCTCAAAAGGGATTCCCACTACAAGTTATATCTAGAGGGCTTGCCTCTGTTTCAAAACAAATGTTTAGCTATTAATAAACGTGAATGCCACACCTTGTTCGTATCACCACTGTTGTGATTAGATACGATGCAATCCCACAAACCTTGATCACATGCAGGTTCAGGGATGCCAGAAATGATGTTGGAGCTGGCATCAACTACCCAGCCCTCCAAAGGCCAAGCCCAAAACTGAAGCCAAATATCAGATTTGGGCCAAATACCAAGGCCAAAGTTGGCCTGGAGCGCATCTCAAACTTATTTCTTATCTCCATCGTCTGGTTTTCTTACAAGAAGCAAGCATTTGTTTTATGATTGAACAGATATTTCTATTAAAATCACACACCAAGTAAACTAGCTCCCATCCCTGAAAAAAAAAGTGTGGGTAAATAGGGATATTGGATTGGACCTCTCAAGTTTTTCCAACCTTTTTGAATAGTGGTTGTTGTTTGATTATTATTTGGTTGTGGATATGATCTTAGGGCTTGCAGTCTCCTCTGAGATCACCACCACTCAACGTGCCTCTCCCACTCAGAAGTTTCTCACAGGGGCAGCTCTTTGCCCTTCACTCCCATATGCTGCAGAGGCCAGATCTGACGATGTCTAGCCTCTGTGCAAAACTTTCTAGAACTTTTTTCGCTAACAGGTGAGCCTAATCCTTAGGGTGACAGCATCTCCCAAAAGATGCCCTCACCCTACCTTTCTCAGGCCACCCTTCCCTCACAAACCATGCTGCCAGCACCCTGGACTCTTGTTCCTCCTTTTCCCTGCCCCTCAGTGCTGCCCCTGGGGAATTTGTACTCGTCCTTCAAGATCTAGTATCAGCATCACCCTGTCCATGAAGCCTCTTCTGCTATGTCCCAGCAGATTTCGTCTGTCCTTGCTGCCAGAACAGAGTGGCCACCCTACCAATCAGCCAATTCCTGAAAACAAGGACCACATCATGGCCGCCTTCAAGATCCAGCCTCCTGCACAGCTGTAGCAAATACGTCCTTCCAGAACATAGAAGGATCTCAGCAAAGGTGGAAAGAAAAAAAGAATGAGCATATATAGTTAATCCCAAATCTTTGTGTCAATTTTATACTTACCCTTTCATATCAATATAAATGTTCCAAATAGGTTGCCAAAGCCAGAGTTGGAAATCACTGGACCATTGGTTTTAAAACCTCATTCTCTGGAGACCTCATGTCCATAGTGGAGACGGAGGCCCCTGTGGGTGCTGGGAGAAGCAGGGTGCCCTCCTCACCCATTGTGCATGAGCAGAGCCTCTGGGTTGCTCATATCTGGGTTCCCGGTGATGGTGTGTTAGTGAGCAAGAGGGGAAATCTGCTGCTGCCAGGAAGAGGCTGAGAACCACTCTTTGGTAAACAGGCCCAATCTGAGAAGTTCACCTATAACATGAGAAAGTAAGCACCCTTCTGACTTCTTTCCCCACAGATCAGTTTTCCCCATTTTTAAACTTTATACACGTTGAATCCTACTACATGTATTCTTTTGTGTCTTTCTTTTTACTTAACATAATATCTGGAGTTTGGTCCATGCACTTACACATTTTCTTCAGTTTACTGAAACAGCCAAATAGAATATCAAAGAAGAAAAGGACTTAGGAAGCGTAAAACACAAAACTATGCAAGGTGTGGTCTTATTAGTGGAGTCTCCAGCAGCCTGTAGACTGTAAGCTCTCTGAGAGTGAAAATGATGTCTTCCCCTCCCCGCTTTTATTTATTTATTTATTTATTTATTTATTTATTTATTTATTTATTTATTTTTGTATTTCCAGCCCTTGAAATTAGGCCTTGCTCATAATCGGTGCCAGACAAATGTTGCTTGAATTGAAAATTGTTACTATTGCGTAAGCCATCTGGCCTTTTAGTTGCTGTGGGGTTTTTCCCCCACAGCCCAGTTGCACACACACCCCCCTTCCTCCCCCAACACAATCCCACCCCGCTGGACACTGCCCCTTGTCTTTCCTCCCGTGGGCTGTGCACGGAGCACGTCCCTGGTTTCGGCTCCCCTGCTTCCCTCTCCAGACACCAGTGTGACTCACCAGGCGGAGACGGGGAGTGAGGATGGATGGAGTGGGGGTGAGAGGTACAAAGTCCTAGACAGAAAGCTGTGGGGAGAGGCTCCCTGGCCAGGCCAGGGAAAGAGCTGGAAGTAGCAAGCATGCATGCGTGCAGGAGACAGAGGCAGACCCAGAGGGGGCCCCAGCCTGGACTCCGGACCCAGGAGCCACGGAGCCCCCCTGGTCTCCCTCTGAGGCCCACGACCTTCCCCCCCCTCCCGAGTGCACCACGGCCAAGTTTAGAGCTCACCCCAGCTGCCGGGGCACACTGTCACTCCAGCTGTTACTGAGCAATGGATTCCTGTTGCCAAGATATGGATTTGGTTTTAATAACAGTTAGTGCAAACACTGTAAATTTACTGCTGCGAGAGAGAGTTTTTGAAAACGTCCACTCTGGCTATAATTTTTCAGCCGCGCCAGCTGTTTGTGCTCAGCTCATACCTGACATGGTGCTTTGAAATAGCAATCACTGTATTTATAAGAAGGCAAGGACTCATAAATATGTCACAAGTGGAATATACAACGCCATATTTCACCATTCTCTATTTTAAAATTGTGAGTTATGGCTGCAGAAATGCACACCCATTAAAGGTGATATGATGTATTTTCTGCCCTGTTCAGGAGTCCATCCATCATCGAGACAATAAAGAAAACCGCACTTACTTTTTTCCTGTCGTCTGTAATTTACGATCCCCAAAAAGCTGTAACCTTTTGGCAGGCTTTGCAGAAACCACTGCACTGTTAGCAACTAAATAACCTTTTATAAGGTTTTAAATGTGTTGCTACAGTCTCAATGCACTTGCTGTATTGATCCAGAAGATCTTGGGGGGGAAAAAAAAGAAAGAAAGAAAGGTAGGGGAGGAATGGAAGATGATCTATAACAAGATCGATAACGGCATATAGATTGTTGAAAGATGCTTCTAATGATTTTTGCCAGCCATCATCCTTCAGCACGCCACGCCCTATCTCTTAGACTTTGGTCTTGGCTAGAATTGATTGACCTTGCTTTGCTGCTCCCTCCTCCCTCCCTCCTCCCTCCCATGGAGCAGCCAGACGGAGAGAAACTGAATGTATTGGCCACCACAGGCTATTTGCAGGAAAGCTTTGAGAATCATAAGCTGGAAGGTGCAGGCAAGACTACCTCAGGGCCCGGATAAGGAAACCGAGGCCCAGCAAGTATCTGCAAGTTGCCCAAGGTCAAAAGGCGATTTAGGAGCAAGAGCTCAGACTCGGATTCCTGGTTTTCAGTGCACACTGTTCCCTCGACTACCACTCCCCATCTCATGTTGGCCCCGCAGGACGAGGGCCAGCACCGAGCAGGTGGATGAATTTCTGATGAGTTTTGCAGACCCAATAAATCTGCCTTGCTGTGAGGCATCGTGGGAAGATGACAAGCTTGGGAATCAGATAGAGTCCGGCTTAATCTGGATTCCCCACCCCTCCCACGCCCGTGGGCAGTAACTAACCTGTCTGGGTCTCTGCTACTCCACCTGTAAGATGGCAATCACAATCTACCTTGTAAGGTGGCAGAGATTAGATCTGGTGTCTGGGTGACACTGAGCTCAAAGTAATTGGCTGCCATTCTACCCCATTATTAGCATTTTCTGGGTTCCTCTTCCTTGCCCTTTGCTCCTCCCTTATCCTCCGGGACAATAGAAATGGAAACTTCCAGGCAAGAGCCAGCTATGGAGCAAAATAGGCCAATCTTTCCAACCAAAAAATCTTTGGCGGGTGGGCATTTCCTTGCTCATCACAGATGAAGGCAGCTAAGGTGAATATGATTATTTCCCTCTTTCTATGCAGAAGCTGAGCCAAGCTCTGGGAAGTGTAGAGACCAGGTCTGTGCAATTCCCTTTGGAGGAGCCCACACAAGGCCATGGGTAATTGAGCTTTTAACACTGTATTCTTGGTAGGGAAAATTTGCAGGTGAAAAAAGTGTTCTTGTGAAGCAACCAGACTACAGTACAGCGCGTGTGTCTCGGGGGACTTTCCTTCCAGACAGCCCTGCATTCTTGAATTCAGTGCTCCTAGCCCTGGGAACATGCTGCTTTGGAGCAGGAGTTGACAAGCTATGACCTACATAGCCTGTGTTTGTAAATAAAGTTCTTTTAACACATAGCCACACCCATTCAATTACATATTGTCAAACGCTGCTTTCAACTACACCTGCACAGGTGAGTCTTTCTGCAGAGACTGTGAGGCATGCCAAGCCTAAAATCATTACTAACTAGCCCTTTCTTTTAAAAAAAAAAAAAAATTATTTATTTATTTATTTATTTATTTATTTATTTATTCATGAGAGACACAGAGAGGCAGAGACAAAGGCAGAGGGAGAAGCAGGCTCCCTGATGGGGGACTCGATCCCAGGACCCCGGAATCATACCCTGAGCCAAAGGCAGATTTTCAACCACTAAGCCACCGGGCATCCCTTACTAGCCCTTTCTGAAAAAAGTTACAAACCCCTTCTCTAGAGTCTGTCCAACAACGCCATGTGCCAGAGGAGGCTTCTCAGTAGAAGGCAATCCATAATGATGATATGCATGGCAACTTGTAGTTTATAGAATCTTTCACAAACATGATCTTGGGTAAATCACCAGTCCTGTAAAATGGAGATTCTGATTTTCCCAGTGGTACAGCAGAGCATCCTGAGACTCAGAGAAGCAAAATAATTTGCCCAAGGTCAAACAAACATTCAGAGGCAGAGCTGGGAACTGAACCCAGGCTGGGCAGATTTAAGAGGCCAAGCTTCCCCACCATCCCACCCTGAAATGGGAAACCCGTGCCCTTCCAGTGCCCCACATCCAACCCCAGTGCTACAGCTCACTAGCTGGCCACCTGGGAAGGTCACTTAGCCCCTCTCTGGACCTTCTTTTTCTCATATCCAGAATAAACAATCACTAAAATACTCATTTGGAAAGATGCTAAGAGATTTTCCAATAACAGGTACCATATGAAACATTTCCTAGAGCAAAACCCTATTTCCTTCACCCAATCTGGCACCTGTTCCACCCATGGACAGGCCATAGGAGAAGCTATCAGGGCAGGTCTGAGGTGAGAGGGAGCCCACTACATGGACTGGCTCTCCTAAAGCTTGCTGAGCACCCCTGGATCCCATGAGCCACATCAGGACAGGGAGACAGTAACAGCAGGCCAAGAGAGGCTGCCGAACACAATCAGGACTCCTCCCTGGCTCCTGACCATTCAGCCTCCAGAGAAAGAACAGTATGGAAAGCTCCCAAAGCCCCAGCTGCCTGGGGGGGGGGGGGGGGGGCGGGGGGTAGGGAGAGTTGGGAAGCAGATGTTGTCCCTCACACCTGTTGGGAGTATGCAGATCAGGAGCAGGATAACAGAGCTAAGAGCAGTCATCCTTCTGCCACGTGTCCTGCCATCTCTGTGTCAAAGTCTCCCTCTCCCTGCACTCTCCAAGAGCACCCCCCAAATCATTATTAACATTATAAATAAAAACAAGAAGCAAGTTATTAAATGTAAAATATGCAGAGTTCCTCCCAGAACTCGCCGGGCAGTTCATAAAAGTGATGGCTTAATTTTGCTGCTGATTCAGGCAGCTGATGAAGCATCTCCAGCTCATGGGCTAATTGAAGCTGTTAACGAAGTAGAGGAGAGAGACTGCAGGCGGGGATCAGAAGGGTGGCCCTGGGCCGAGATGGAACCCACAGTCTCCACCACATCACTGCAGCCGTCCATACCAGGGACCTAGGAATTCCCTAAAACGGGAGCCCTTCAGTGCCTTGACACCTCGGCTCCTCAGCTGAGCTCTCAGAATGTCCCCCTGGAGTCAAGAGGAGTTCCATCTTCTTACCTAGAGAAAAAGTATTTTCAAACAGAGATTGGGATAGGATCTAGAAAAGGTTAATTTTTAGGACAACCTAGTGATTCCGGCTCTAGGGGATCTTGTCCTTCAAAACCCATGCTGAGTGGAAACCACCCAACTGTCCGTCAACAGATAAATGGGCAAATAAGTTGTGGCATATCCATACAATGGAATATTATTCAGGCATAGAAAGGGAAAAAGGAACGACCCATGCTACAAGGTGGATAATCCTCGAAAATCTTATGCCAAATAAGAGAAGCCAAACACAAAGTCACATATTGTGTGATTCCATGTATATGAAATCTCCAGAACAGGTATATCCCTAGAGACAGAAAGGAAGTTAGTGGTGCCAGGGGCTGGAGAAATGGAGAACAGAGAGTGGTTGTTTAATGCAGGTTTTATAACTGTGAAATTGGCTCCTCATCATGGGTTCCAGATTTTTCGATCCAGAAACCTAGTCGAGACCCTAGCTCCATGATCCTGACTCCCTAGATGGAAAGAGGTAACAGTAGGCCTCTGGCTTCCACCTCTTCAGCCCATCTGTCTTTTGTCCCATTTAGGGCAGGAACAAGGGAGCCTACGGGAGAGAGAACTTAGTATAGCAGAGAGAACTAAGAGTCCCCCATCAAAAGAGATTTACTGCAGTCCTGGTTCTGCCATGGTCCAGCTGTAAGATCTTGAACAAGTCCCTTAAATTCTCTGATCCTCAACTTCCTCCTCTATAAAACAGGGTTGGTGATGTTGGCCTTGCCTTCTTCACAGATTTGTTGTGAGCATCGAATGAGATGCTATGCATTATTATTGGTAACTCTTTAAAAGCCAGTGTACTGGGACACCTGGGTGGTGCAGTCCACTAAGCAGTGGACTCTTAGTTTCAACTTAGGTCATGATCTCAGGATCATAAGATCAAGCCATGCATCGGGCTTGTACTCAGCATGGAGTCTGCTTCAGATTCTCTCTCCCTCTCTCTCTGCCCCTCCTGCTCATATTCTGTCTCTCTCAAACAAATAAGTAAAATATTTTTTAAAAGATTTTATGCATTTATTCATGACAGACACAGAGAGAGAGAGAGAGGCAGAGACACAGGCAGAGGGAGAAGCAGGCTTCATGAGGGAGTCCAACGCGTGACTCGATTCCAGGGCTCCGGGATCACGCCTCGAGCCAAAGGCAGACGCTCAACTGCTGAGCCACCCAGGTGTCCCTAAAATATTTTTTTTTTAAAAAAGACCAATGTAAGGACTCCTGGTGGCTTAGCAGTTAAGTGTCTGCCTCTGGCTCAGGTAGTGATCCTAGTCCGAGGATCGAGTCCTGCATAAAGCCTCCTGCAGGGAGCCTCCTTCTCCCTCTGCCTGTGTCTCTGCCTCTCTCTGTGTCTCTCATGGATAAATAGGTAAAAATCTTTAAAAAAATAAAAATAAAAATCCCAGGGTACTATAACAAATAAGTATGCTTAAATAATCGCCAAACTGTTAGCAACATGCTAAGTAATGTGCAGGAAACAGGGGAAGCGGTTGGGTGGGAACCAGATGGGGTAGAGAACAGATGTAGGAAACAACCCCTGCGCTCCATATAGGAAGGCAAAACCAACACAAATGACGCCATTGGAAAGCAAAGAACAGTGATATATGGTCAGTACTGGTGCATTCCTGAAGAATATGTCGAAAGCCCAGAACCAAGGGTTCTAGGCATGCTCTGCTCCCAACCCTATGAGCCATTTGGGAATCACTTAAATATGTTGGTTTTAGTTTCCTCACTTTTCAGATGAGACAGGTAAAGTCCTCAAAGATCTGGCTTTCAAATTCTGATACTAAGCAAAATTAATAGACAAACAGGAAATATATTTTAATACCTATGTCAGAAGACAGATGCTCCTAATATGTAAAAAGGCTTTAAAAAATCAATAGGAAAAAAATGAATAGTCCAAAAGGAAAGAAATAAGTAAATAACACACAACTTTGTACAAAGATTTTCCTGCTAATTAAAATAAAGGAAAATTGAAAACAGTCTAATGCCAAAGTAATAAGAATAGTTTTCATGTTAGTCATGGCACAGTCACATCACATAGTTACTGATAATCATATTTTTCATAATATTTCATGATAAAGTATTCATAATAAAAGAGGAAAAAAGAATGAAATTTTCAGGATGCCAGCTTTGTGTTTTATTTTCCCAAAAAAATAAAAAATAAAAAAGACAGTTATAGAGAGATAATAAATAGGCTGTAAGAACACACACCAAAAGGTTAACAGTAGTTATTGCTGAGTGTAGGTTAATAATTTTATTTCCCCTTTATATTTTTATGTTTTTCTGAATTTCTATAATGAGCACATTATTTTCTAATTTAGAAAAAATATGTTTAATCTATGATGCAACAGAATAGCAAATTCAGGGTTTTACATTCAGCTCCATTAAAATTTTATTCTAGCACCAAAGTGATAAAACCTTTACTAAAATAAATTTTCAAAGGTTATTAAGAACGGCCTTTATTATTCTGTGACTGTTTCTCTGTAACAGCATCTATCTCACTTAACTACTGATTAACCTACCTCTACTCTCAACTACTCATAAAATTTCTTGAGGACAGAAATCTAGTCAAATTTATTCATAGTACCAAATACTACTAGGTGGTCAATAAATGTTTATTGAATAAATGGTAAGAATGGAGTGATCGTTGGTCTGGAAGAAATCGGCAGAGGCAATAGAAAGTGAAATGGGCCATGGGGCACCTAGGTGGCTCAACTGGGTTAGCATGGACTCTTGGTTTCGGCTCAGGTCACAATCTCAGGGTTGTGAGATCAAGCCCCACATCAAACTCCACACTCAGCATGGAGTCTGCTCGAGATTGTCTCCCCTTCTCCCTCTGCCCCTCCCCTCAACACACACTCTCTCTTTCTCTAAAATAAATACATGAATCTTTTTTTATTTTTTTTAAAAAGTGAAATGGGCCTTGAAGAATGGAAGCAGTGACATATTTATAAATCCATCCACCTTTTCAGTGAGCGCGCTGGGCCCCAAGCACTGTGCTAACACTGGGTCTGCTGAGTTACATAGGACCCAGAGCCTCACTGGAAGGAACTCACAGCTCAAAGATAGAGGCGGACACATGAAAAAAAATGATGAGAATAAAAATCATAAAGCTAGACCAGGAGGTACAAAGGAAGGAGCTATCCATGCTGCTGGCGCTAAAAGCAGGAAGAGAAGCTAGGGAAGAAGAGATGAGACCATGAGGACAACATTTGAGGGACGGGAAAGAGGGCAAATAGTGATCAAAACCAAGGCTGGGATGCTGGAGAGAGGGGCAGGCATGGGCGACAGCGTACCTCCTAACCCCACCGCATCCTTCCTTGTCACCCATGTACACCCAAAGCTCACAGGTGAGGAGCCAAGGCCCTAGAAACATGCACACCTTCTCAGGAGGGCTCTTCCACCTGGACCTGGGTGGGTATCACAGTGACTAAGCCCAGTGAGCTTTCCCTGTGACCAATTTGGCAGGAATCCTGTTCCCCCACATTCTAGTCTGGACGTATTTGTCCAATTCCCCATGGAAAAGGATTTTAACTTGGAGAAAGGGCAGTCCTTAAACTGGGGAGCCCATACCATGCTGTCTGCATCACAATGCCATCACCTCATGGTGAGAGAAAGGCAGGTGGAAGGAGGATCTTCCTCCCATGGTTGGCTCTCTGGTTCTAAGTGGGTTTACCCTACCAGGTGAGCTTGTGAAACTTCTCCCAGAGAGCTCTGAAAGCACACCCAGCTCCTGCATACCAGGAAGGGGGTCTCCTCCATCCAGGAAATGCCTACCTCAGTGTCTGCCCTGAGGCTGTGAGCTGGAACGCATGGTTGGAACACAGGCAAATGTAAATTAACGTAGTCTTCAAGCTGGGCTTCTCAGCAAGGTAACAAAATGTTGACATCAGCCTGAAAGTCAAATTAGGCTTTGCATTATGTGGTGTGACCTGAGGTGTTGACACCCTGGCGGTCTGCCTTCCGTGCTTCAGGAAAGCATGTGATTGGGAACAGAGCTCATGACTTCAACTGCTTCCCAGAACACCCCTAGACAGCAAAGAATCCTTGGTGAGCAAATCTGTGATGTTGCTTCAGCCTCTTCCAGGAAATGTGCGTGATGCATTTAGTAGTCCTTCCCACCATTACTGAATATCTACTATGTGTCTGATACTGTGTGATAGGTACTGGGGGCAGCAGGTGACCTCCAGAGGTGGAGCAGATACAAATCCTGTGTAGGAAATCTTCCCAGGCACGGCGGTCTCTAGCTAACACCCCCATAGCTCTCCTCCCTTCTTGGTCAAGTTGGTTTTACCAAGCTGGTTTCCCCCCTCCCCACCTGCCCTCCAATCCCCCCTCAGCCCACTGCAGACTGTCTCTGCCCCCACCTGTCCATGGGAACAGCTCCCCTGGAGGACACCAGAAAGCTCCTCACTGTCACACCCACTGATAGGACTCATTCCTCAGGTAACCTAACCTCCTTCAAATGTTTGCTATTGCCATACCACTCCTTTTTAAGATTCTTCCCTCTCTTGTCTTGTGTGTCACTACTCCCTTACGGATTTGCTACAACCTTCCTGACATAATTTTCCTTAAGCCCTCAAAGGCCTCCGCATGTCCTACAACTACAGGACCCACGCTTGTTGTTATAAAAACCTCCTGCGATCCAGCTGCTGCCAGCTACTCCAGACTCATCTCCACCTCACCCGCCCCTTCTCCCCATACCTGGTGCCACAGCGACCCCAAACCACACCTGATAAGCCTCCCAAACCCATGGTGCCTCCTGCTGTGTGTGGTACTCAGCCTCCCCCCCCCCAATACCTTTCTCCCCCCCACCACCTGGCGATCTAACTGGTGAACCTGGGCCACTCTTCAGAACCTAACCATTTGCCACTTCCTTGATGAGGTCTTCCCTGACCAGGCCCCGCCCCCACTTACTCCAGAAAGAGTCAGCTACCCCTCTGGACCACCTCTGCTCGCCACTCTCATTTCCACTGTCATGCTTGTCACATTGTGTTGTCACTGTTTCTGTGTCTGTCTCACCCACCAGGTTCCAGACTTCCTAAGGGTAAAGCTTATATCCCACTCCTCTCATGTATCTCCAGCTCCTGGCACATTGTCTGGCACTTCATTGAATTTTGAAAAAATACTTATGAAGCAACTTTAAGGAGCTTTTTGTGTACAGGAAAAGATGCCATTGGAGCTGATTCTTGAGGAAGGAAATGAGGGATCCAAGTGCTGTAGCAGGAGGGAGAAAGCAGGAGAAAAACCCAGAGGCCAGAGGTCCTGAGAAAAGATGGGAGTGTGGTCTGTTTGTCCCCAGTGTGGAGGGAACGAAGGAGCATGAGGGAAACCAGAGGAGAGCCCTTCCTTGTTTCGGGGCTCTTCAGCCCCTACCCAGCTGAGAGTACACCTCATTCCTCAGGAAGGCTGGCCCTTCCCTAGCCCCGACTCTCATCCCACAACCAGACTCTGATCTTCTCCCATGAATTCACTCCCTCCCAGCACTACGAGCCCCTGGATGGGGCTTGGCATTTATAGCCTGGCTGATCAGACAAGACTCACCCACAGGAAATAATTAGAGAACAAAATAAGACAACACACAGTATAAAAGCTCACTGGAATATCACCAAGTGCCAAATGTCTATGTTAAGCAATAACAATGGGAGACCAGTGAAAAGCATCATTGTTGGCTGCTTTTTGGAGTTTATGTAGGAGGTGGGACTCCAGTTGTTCTCTGAAGGAGGGGAAAGCTTCAGAAATCAGCAGAAGGCACCCGGCCAGGGGGCTTAGGGGGACCAAGGCACAGAGGAGGAAGAGGCTCAGCACCAGAGGCCAGTCAGGCGTGGGGTTGTGGAGTGTGGCTTCCTCAGCCAGGAAGGTTCCTCCCACAGCTCCCCCTTGTTGAAGGAGGGGCTACTATCACTCTTCTGGCTTCTCCCTAGAAGAAATTGTGTGAGGTCTCCTGCTAAACCTGCTTAGAACTCTCGCTGTGGGCAATTTCTAGGGGTGATGAGGAAAATCTGAAATAAGAAAATTTACCTTCCATGGAGCCTCTTGGGCAAAATTAGGACGGTGAGATGACATCCCTTCTGAGCTGTGGGCAGCCACCTCTGAGATGCTAATCATTTGGAACATGCTGCTCTGTTTTAGTGCTGGAAGCACCACAGTCAGAAGGAGTCTAATCATCGGGCATTCAGGTGGCCCTTCCATTCACAATTTTGATGCCAAAATAGGAAACACAACAAAGGACTACCTCAGGGCACGTCTAAGGAGGACTCAGAGTTCCTTTGGTCCTGTTTCTCAGCCTATTTGGACAGGAAAAAGGGAGACCTTGAGATCCCAGAAAAAAATAGGATTACCCAGGAAGTGAGTTAGTTGGTGAGCAAGGAATCCATCCCAAGCCCTAAAATATTTGAGCAGGAGTGGGGAGTGTGGGTTACAGATTTCTTTGCCATGGCAGTCATAGGTCCATGCCCAAGACAGAAGGCTGAATGTTGGTCAAGTTACACCAAACAGCTCATGCTTTGTCTTCATTTCTGTTTTCTATCTTGATGAAAATTGTGTTTGTTCATTTGGTTTTTTTACCCTGCCACA
This sequence comes from Canis lupus dingo, assembly GCF_003254725.2. Lineage (NCBI taxonomy): Eukaryota > Metazoa > Chordata > Mammalia > Carnivora > Canidae > Canis > Canis lupus. The sequence continues at coordinate 28,687,995 of NC_064258.1, read as the reverse complement.
AGATAAATAGAACCATGACTTATATTTTACAACTTGCAGTGATTTTATATGCATTTGAGAGTTGGGGCATGTGTCCTGCTGCTGTAATTTTTTTTCCATCTGGAAAGATGGAGGGGGGTTTTGTTCATGCTCCTCGCAACTGTGTCTCTCTAATGTCCTGTCTATGCCATGCTCACTCTCCCACCCACCTCCCAGCCCACTAAAGAGCATAAATCATAGAGGCTAAGAACCATTTTCACATCAGTCCCTGTCCATCCCCATGGGGCAGGAACTATTAAGAAGTAAAACCAGCTGTGCTCAGGAGCCCCAATGTCCGGAGGAATGGACCCTCTTGCCTTGGCCGCACTAGCACGTCCTTTTTCAAACCTCTTTGAAAAGGTAAAACCCTGAGCTCTGACAAAAGGTCAGATGACCCAAGACATAAAGAAGGGCTTTTCCAAAGTGGCATGGGAAGTAGGGGTGGGTGGAAGAGAAATGTAAGAGCCCAGTGCATAATGTTATGTTTTAAACCACATGCCTTTTTCCAGACTGGGTTATTAAATTAATTCAGAACTTATGCTCACACTTAAAAGATTTCTGTCATATTTTATGAACACGATGATCTCAGAGTAATTTGCACTGGAAATGTGTCATATTAAATCAGGGGCACTAATAAACTTTATTACTGAAACTCCACATGGATCAGACGTGGCAGATAAACCATCCTACTTTTGCACTCATATTCATGCCATTGAAATATGGCTCTTCCTATGGGAAAACATAAATAAGTTTGATAATATTCCCTCAGCCCCACCATAAATGTACCCGTCCGAACTGGAGGTATCACCTGCCGGTCCTGCCCACCCACCCGGGAGCTTGTTCTAGGAGTGGGACAGATTGACCTAGGCAGAGATATTTCTCTGGGATTTTAAAACACTTTGACTTCCATGACTTTATCACCTTCCATTCACACTGGCACAGCCCTTATGCTGGACTGTGTATAACTGCTAAGAATTGTTTTACAGGTATAAGTGTGGTATAAAAAGTACAGAGTGGTGAGTTATGACACCTGAGTTCTTCTGGTTCTGCTACCAGCTGGCTCTGCGATCTGAGTACAAATCAGATAGAATGGTGTAATAGGGAGAGCATAGGCAATGGAATCAGAGGTTTATTTCTATTTAACAGGGGTTTTTTGAAAGCTTAACATGTTCCAGGCCCTTACAAGGCACTAGAAGTGCTCGCTCTCTCTCTGTGTGTCAAATAAATACATAAAATCATTTTTTTAAAAATAGGAATTCAATTAGAATCCCAACAGGATTATTTGAGAAACTAAATTATCATAAAATATGTACAGATTTGTATAACTCCATAGAAATACTCAGTGATTTTTTAAAAATCTGTATTAAAAATCAATGTCTGAGACTAGCCAAGTAAATTCAGATGGGTGGGAGAAGGCTTGCCCCACCAGATATTAAATACAAAGCCAAAATGTTCAAAATGATGTGGTGTATGCAAACTTTCAGCCAACAAGCCTGTGGATATTAGAACCAAAGTGGAAGGAAGGCAAGTAATTACAAGTCTGTATTAGGAGTGCATGGACTTCCCAGGAATCCTCACCAGCACAAGCATCTAGCTTCCCTATTACCCAAGGAAACTGGAAGTCTTTTCTCTGAAAAAAAAAAAAAAAAATTAACCAAAGACATCTGAATTCAGGCAGATGGGTTCATCAAAGGACAGGAGCTAGGAATAGAGTAAAAATAAGGGAATTCAGTGAAGGTCTACTCTTTACATAGTGAGGCATACGACCCTCCACCCTTTCCTGCACTGTTTCTAAAATGTAAGCAGGCAAGCACACCCTCACACACACCAACAGGACTCAGAAGCAGGAGATTGGATGGGAAAAAAGACCCCCCACATACTGACACTGGAGAGGTGTAGTGCAAAGGGTCACTGCAACCTGATCTGGACTCTCCCCAGTGAAGCCCCTCCGCCTTCACACAAACAGCCTCCATTGAAGTGTGAACAGAGAGCCGAGGATCATCAGACTCTTAAGGAAATCCTTCTCATAGAAGATACAATCAAACACAAACATGAGAAAAAGAATTCTGAGGAAAAGTAGACCAAACAATAATATCCTCAAGAGAGACAATGATTTTCAACCATAAAGCAAAAAGTATAATGCTATTCAAAAGGCCCAACTTGAAAATAAGAAAGAACTCTTAAAAATTAAAATTGAGAACCAAAGTAACATTATTCAAAAGGGCTAAATTTAAAAGTTAAGGAAATTCCCTATAAATTAAAACTAAATGACAATAGAGTAGAAAATTGAGCTAGAGAACATATAAAAACCTGGTATAAACCCAAAGGGTGAAAATCCAAAGCATAAGAATTTAATAAAGATAGAAGAGAAACATTCACAGGAAGAAAATTATTAGTGGAAAAATCAAATAAAATCTCCCAGAACTAAAGGAATAAGGACACTCTGAGTGACTAGTATAATGAATGGGGCGGGGGATCCACATTGAGGAACATCATTATAAAATTTCAGAACATCCAAGATAAACAGAATTATCCATAAAAATTCCATGGGTCAAGGTGGGAAGTGGAGGGAGCAAGTGCATATAAAGAAACGGGAATCAGAATGGGTGAAATTTTTCAAAAGAAATTCTAGATGTCAAATGATAGCAAATGAAGGTCTTAAAAGTTACAAGGGGAACAACAACAACAAAAAAACAGTTGCACCTCTATAAGCTAACAATGAACAATCCAAATAAGAAACTAAGAAAACAATTTTATTTACAATAACATTAAAAGAGTAAAATCCTTAGGAATAAATTTAACCAAGCAGGCAAAGGACTTGTACACTGAAAGCTACAAAACATTCCTAAAAGAAATTAAAGAAGATACAGGGGTGCCTGGCTGGCTCAGTCAGTATAGCATGCAACTCTTGACCTAAGTTCAAGCCCCACATTGAGTGTAGAGATTACTTAAAAAAAAATAAAAATATTTAAAAGAAAAAATTTTAAAGATACAAAAATGGAAAGACATTCCTGCTCATGGACTAGAAGACATAATAATGGGAAGATGACAATACTGCTCAAAGTATTTGACAGATTCAGGGATCCCTGGGTGGCGCAGCAGTTTGGCGCCTGCCTTTGGCCCAGGGCGCGATCCTGGAGACCCGGGATCGAATCCCACGTCGGGCTCCCAGTGCATGGAGCCTGCTTCTCCCTCTGCCTGTGTCTCTGCCTCTCTCTCTCTCTCTCTCTCTCTCTCTGTGACTATCATGAATAAATAAATAAAATCTTTAAAAAACAAAACAAAAAAAAAAAAAAACAAAGTATTTGACAGATTCAGCAAAATCTATCAAATCTCTATCAAAACCCCAACACTGTTTTTGCAGAAATAGAAAAATCTATCCTAAAATTCATATGACATCTCAGGGAACCCCAAATAACCAAAGCAATTTTGAAAAAGAAGAACAAGATTGGAGTAGGTTTCACACATTCTGATTTCAACACATACTACAAAGCTATGATAATCAAAACAGTGTGGCACCAACATAAAGACAGACATATAGACCAACAGAACAGAATGCAGAGTCCAGAAATAAACCCTAGAATATACGGTCAATGATTTTTGACAAAGATGCCAAAACCATTCAACTGTCCAACAAATGTTGTTGGGAAAACTGGATATCCACATGCAAATTAATGAGGTTGGACACTTACCTATGCCATATGCAAAAATTAACTCAGAGCAGATCAACAGCCCAAACAAAAGAGCTAAATCTATAAAACTCTTAGAAGAAAACAGAGGGAAATCTTCATGGTATTGGGTTTGGCAATGGCACCAAAAACCCACCAAAAACCGCAAAAGAAAAAATAAATAAGCTTAATTCATCAGACTTAAAACTTTTGTGCATCAATAGACACTACCAACAGAGTGAAAAGAGACCTACAAAATGGGAGGAAATATTAATGAATCATGTATTTGGTCAAAGATTGATATTCAGAATACAAATAAAGAGCTCTTACAGCTCAACAACAAACCCAATTCAAAACTGGGCAAAGGCCTTGAGTACGCATTTCTCAAAAGTTCCACAAACCATCAATAAGCACATGAAAAGATGCCCAATATCACTAATCAGTAGAGAAATGCAAATCAAACACAATGAGATATCACTCTACACCCATTTGACAGCTATTATAAAATAAAGGTTTAAAAAAAACAGAAAATAGCAAGTGTTGGCAAGGACAGAGGAAAATTGGAACCTCTGTTCATTAATGGTAGGAAGTAAAATGGCGCACTGCTATAGAAAATGGTACAATGATTCCTCAAAAAAATTAAACACATAATTACTGTGTGATCCAGCAATTCCACTTCTAGGTATATACCCAAAAGAAGTAAAAGCAGAGACTCACAACATACACTTGCACACCCAGGTTCATAGCAACATTATTTGCTATAGCCATTAATGCTTATAGCCCACATTATTCACTGAAGGCAGAAGAAAGCCAGCCAGCCATCAACAAATGAATGGATAAACAAAATGGAGTACAATCGCACATTGGAATAGTTTTATTCAGCAGTAAAAAGGAAACTACTGTAACCTGAAACAATATGGTTGAATCTCAAAAAAAAAAAAAATTAGGCCAAATTAAATTAAAGAAGCAAAGCATAAAAGAGTAAATGTTTACTTAATGGTCCCATTAACATGATATTTCTAGTGAGGGAAAATCTATAGAAATAAAGTAGATCAGTGGTTGACTGGGACTACAGGTGGCTGTGGAGGCTGACTTTAAATGGGCACCAGGAGACCTTGGGGGTGATGAAAGTGTTCTAAAACCTCCTGGGGGTGATGAAAACGTTCTAAAACTAAACATAAGGATGATTGTACAACTGTATAAGTTTACTGAACTCATTCAACTATACACTTAAAATGGATGAATTTTATGGTATGTAAATTATGCCTCAATAAATCTGTTTTATTTTTTTATTTTTCTTAAAGACTTTATTTATTTATTTGAGAAAGAGTGAACACAAAGCAGGGGAGGCAGAGGGAGAGGGAGAAACAGACTCCTTGCTGAGCAGGCAGCCTGACACGGGGCTCAATCCCAGGACCCTAAGATCATGACCTGAGCCGAAGGCAGGCACTTAACCGACTGAGCCACCCAGGCACCCCAATAAATCTGTTTTTAAAAATCAATAGTATCAGTTATCCTTCCCAACACTTACTGTATTCCCCAAAGAGCTTTGTTCTGAAATTCTGAAAGTGAGCAGGGAGGGGTTGCGAGGGTGAGGAAGGCAAAATGAAAAAGATCACATTGTACCCTCTAGAACTTAATGACCCCCAGAAGGAAGAACTGCAGGCTTTGGGGGCTGCCCCATCAGGAGACATCAAGAAGACATTCGGCCGAGCCAGAGTTCCTCTTCCCACAATGGGAATGGAGGGCAGCATTGCCCCCACGAAACACTCAGATGACGTTTCTCCAGCTCTCCTTGGGACATGAGAACACTGGTGCAAAGTGAAGTCAGCCCCAGGGAGAGGGACAGCACTTCTCATTCTCTCACTGACAATTTGCAAGCTGAAGAGGAAGGAAGAGAGGAGTCTTTATCATAAAGTAAAAAGGGAAAAGAGGGGAGCCAAATGTGTATGAGTGTGTAAATGTCTGTGTGTGGTGCATGAGCACACAGATAAACCAATCTATAGAAACAGACTCCTTTGTGTATGTGACATAAAATACAAAGTTTCATCGCAATGATATTACATATCGTTAATTATAGAGAAATGAGAAGATGGCAACACACTCAAATGCTATTCTAAGTTGTTCGTTTTTAACTAGGAAGTTAACGTTACTTTAAAAACACTTCCCTTTTTACTTGGCCCACGTGCAAATTCAAGCTTTTGTGTAATGAAATTATGCTAATGCAAATAAGATTTTTTATGGATAAAAAGAGCCTAGAATGTTAATTTCAAAATCAGTACTGTCACTGAAAGAACGGACATTCTAGAAAACAAGGAAACAAATTACAAACACGATCATTAGGTTAGAACAAAAACTTTCACCAGTTTCATGAGTCTGGAAATTCATGTTCTCTAACACAACCAGAGGCGTGTGATTGCTATTGTCACTGTTGAGTGTGCAAGAAGATGAGGAGGGCCAAGGAGGCAGAAGTAAACTTTGTGTGGAGGAAAAACCTAAGTAACACAGGTCCCCAAAGATACTTTTCTGCTTGTATTTCCAGAGTGGCCAGTTCCATAATCAGATTAGGCAAAAATTTCTAGAATTTCTACTTTCCCATAATGCTTTACAGTCATAACAAACGATGTGATTCGTTTGTATGGAAAAGTTCATTGAAAGCAAATGTAGAAACTATGTTTGACTCTGCTGTTCACTGGCGGTCAAGCTATGCATCTATTGGTTTATGCATATGTAAGATACAAAGAATAATTCTTACCTCTCAGGATTGTCTTGAGAATTAAACGGTGCCAAGGCCAGGAAAGGGTGAATCTTTCTTCATCGCATTGCACATCACTGCTCACCTTCCTGCAGGCACTCCTGCACGTGTGTACGCATGCACTGCACAGGTCTTACCCTGAGAAGCTTTCCCAACATTTCTCATGCAGAAATAGAAAGGGACCATTTAAAAAAAAAAAAAAAACACATGCAAGATTAACACTATAAAGGGCATTTCTGCTCCCAGAAAAGAAGAGCTGGTTACTGGAAGCAGCTTATTCTTTGCTCTACCTGTTCTGATAGGAACAGGATTACGGGATGCCAGAGCACCCAAATCTAGCTAGAAATCTGCTGAGTGAAAGGCGGCGCCTGATAAATGTGAATGATTATGAGGTCAAGGCTGTATATTCAAACCCTATGAGGAGATTTATCCTGGCAATGATCTTCCTCCTGGCCCTGACCCATGCTTACATGTGTCCCATCAGATGGAGAAGCTATGTCTGGGGTTGGGAGGAGAATCAACTAAATGCAGTCTGTTCCCATCATCAAGGAAGGAGAAAAAAAAAACTCAAAACATTGGTCCTATTGACAGTAAGACCAGATGTCCTTTTCAAATATCAGTATCTGACAGGGGCTGCAACAAAGCAGGACTCTGGAATAGAACAGTATTCCTTAGAGAAAACATTCAGCTGCTCTAATAAAAGTCAAAGTAATGGTGGCTTAAGCATGATAGTTCATTTCCTCCGCATGTAAGAATTGAAGTGTAAATAATCCGGGACAGTAAGGCAGAGCCACAATATCAGGGCTCTAGGTTCCTTCAAGCCCTTCCTTGAGCCCCTCACAGACTCAACATGTGGTTTCCATTTTGTAATTTAAGCTGGCTACTGGAGCTCCACCATTCTGTGTACATTCCAGCCAGAAGAAAGCAGAAAGAGCAAGGCAAGGCACCACTTTTTCCTTATGCTTAAAGGTGTAACTGGAAAGTTGTACACAATCCTGGAGTGCACATCCCAATGACTAGAACCAAGTAGTAAGGAAATTCAATACCTAGCTGCAAGGGAAGCTGGGAGATGTAGTCATATTTTGAGTGGCCATATGCATAGCACAATTGGGGGGCATATATTGGTTTCCTTGGGCTGCCATCACACAGTACCACAAACTGAGTGATTTAAACAACAGAGATTTATTTTCTCACAGTTCAAGAAACCATAAATCCAAAATAAAGGCATCAGCCCAACTGAGGCTCTGAGGGAGAGACCCTCCCTGCCCTCTTCCCTAGCTTCTGGTGGCCGTTGACAATCCTTAGTGTTCTCACCTTGCGACTGAATCATTCCAATTTCTGACACCACTGTCAGATGGCCTCTGGGTCTCAGGATCCAACCTTCCTTTCTTTTCCTCTTATAAAGACACCAACCATCAGGATGACTGGGTGGCTCAGTGGTTGAGCGTCTGCCTTCGGCTCAGGTCCTGATCCTGGGGTCCTGGGATCAAGTTCCACATTGGGCTCCTCACAGGGAGCCTGCTTCTCCCTCTGCCTACGTCTCTGCCTTTTCTGTGTGTCTCTCGTGAATAAATAAATAAAATCTTAAAAAAAAAAAGAGAGAGAGAGAGAGAGACCAGTCATCTTCAACAGGAAATCATACTGCTAAGACACTATTTCCACACAGGGTCACATTCACAGCTACCAAGAGTTAGGACTTGGACATATCTTTCCAAAGGATACAATTCAATGCACCAGACAAGGCTACCACTAAAGGGAGAGGAGATTGGATGTTAGTGAACAATAGCGCACCTGCCACAGTACACCAGGAAACTGCACCAGGGGGCATCCGCTGTGACACCACAAATCATTTCCTGGTCTAGTCTGTCTGGAAATGAACCCCAACCGGCATTCCTTCTCAACAGACCCTTCACCTTCTAGAGAGTTCACATGTCTTGTGTCTCCCAGACTCAACTATTCTCTCACAGACCCACATCTGGAAATGCCCTCCATGCTTCTCCCCTCAGTCCAGCCTCATTTCAAGGGTTGGCTACTCCGAAGGCTTTTTCCTCTGCCCAGTGGCAAATAGCTGCCATCCTGAGGAGTAGGGCCACATCATGAAAAGGCAAACCTAGATGTTTTGCCTTTCCTCTATTAAAAAAAGTTAACTATTAAAATGCGTATTTAAATGTTTATATTTTAGGGCCCCTGTTTGGCTCTGTCAGTTAAGCATCTGCCTTTGCCTTAAGTCACCATCCCGGGATCCTGGGATCAAGTCCCACATCAGGTTCCCTGCTCGGTGGGGAGTCTGCTTCTCCCTCTGTCCCTCTCCACTGCTCATGTGCTCTCTCTCTCTCATGCTCACTCTCACACACTCTCTCTCTGTCTTTCAAATAAATATATAAAATCTTTTATAAATAAATAAATAAATAAATGTTTGTATTCTAAAATTTTATTTTATAAATGCATTTTATATAATAATAAATTTTGTAATTATATATAAATTATTTCATATAATTTAAAATTCTACTTTATGACTATATTGTTATAAAAATAAATGCATTCATATTATATAATTATATATTATATATTAATATAATGGTTTTCCATTATATATTAATATATTAAATGCATATTTAGATATTTATATTACAATTATATTTAATGACTACATTGCTATAAAATTAATGTATTAATATTATATATCAAAACATTTTCGAGTGAATGGGTGACGACACTGGGGGTTATTCTGTATGTTAGTAAATTGAACACCAATAAAAAATAAATTAAAAAAAAACATTTTCTTCAACCTAAAAAATTGTTTCTCATCATTTAAAAAAAAATAAAATATGTTCATGAATCCCTAAAAGTATGTAGACACTAGGCACTGATCTCCTTGGTTAATGTAAGTAGTCCCAACTAGAGAGCATGCTAAAAGGGGCAGCAGAGAGAGCAGCCACCAGATCCAACCACAGACTTCTTTCTGATCAGACAACGGAGAGTGCTATCCACCACGTTCCCCCACCCTCTAACAAATTGTTCACTTTGTTTACTCTCATAACAATTTAGGAGCCTACAAGACACCAAACAATTCATTAGGTCAGAAAGGACAGCCTCCTTTGAGAGTTAAGAAACAAACTTCCTCACTCCAACGGTGTCGCCATCACTGCTGTCAAATACAACAGGAATTGGAAGGAGAGTGCCCACACCATACAACATGGCGGATACAAAACCTTTATTAAAGGGTGAGAGAAATTGCCCACTCTTCAACATCATGAACCGTTCAATCCCACACTGCAAATCTGTCTAATCTCCAAATACATTTCATCCCATACTAGTCGAATCTATTATTTCCTGTTGCATTTAGTTTCCACTCATATACTGACATAGAAGACACATCTGCTAGGGTGACCAACTCATCCTAGTTTGCCCAGAACCTTTGTATTTGGGGCACGAAAACTCGTGTATCCCACAAAACCCCTTGGTCTCAGGCAAACCAGAACAGTTGGTCAACCCATAATGGTATCTAAGTGTCATCATCCTCTGCTGATATTTAGGTGTTTAGACCAACAAGACGAAAAGCACTGAAAAAATGTTAAAGTAGTGATTATAGTTCTGGAAAGTTCATGTAGAGAGTCCAATGGTACAGCTCAGCAGGATGTGTGCAGGCAGCAAATGTGGCCAAACCAGATGCCCTGGCTTTCATGACATCTTCAGTGTGGAAAAGAATGGCTGTGAGTCAGCTCCCTCTTTTCTGGGCTCCCTGGAACAGTCTCTTCTAGAAATATTTTAGATGAATTGCCAAAAGAGAAAAGGGATTTGGGCTGTGGTTCTCAAACCACAGTGCACTTAAGAATAACCTGAGGAAAGGATGGATCCCTGGGTGGCTCAGTGGTTTAGCGCCTGCCTTCAGCCCAGGGCATGATCCTTGAGTCCCAGGATCAAGTCCCACGTCGGGATCCCTGCATGGAGCCTGCTTCTCCCTCTGCCTATGTCTCCGCCTCTCTCTCTCTCTCTCTCTCTCTCTCTGTGTGTGTGTGTGTGTGTGTGTCTCATGAATAAATTTAAAAAAAAAACTTAAAAAAAAAAAAGAATAACCTAAGGAACTTGCTAAAAGTATGCTTTTCTTAGCCCTATCCTAAGAAAGTTTAGCGTGGGAGAGCTCAAAAAGCAGTCTTGTTAACAAGAACCCCAGGCAGGGACAGCTGGGTGGCTCAATTGGTTAAGCATCTGGCTTCAACTCAGGTCACGATCCCAGGGTCCTGTAATTGAGTCCCACATCTGGCTCCCTGCTCAGCAGGGAGTCTGCTTCTCTCTATCCCCTGCTTGTGCTCTCTCTTTCTCTCTCTCTCTCTCAGGCTCTCTCTTTCTCTCATGCTCTTTCTCTCTCTCTCAAATAAATAAATAAATAAAATATCTTTTAAAAAATGAACCCTAGGCAATCCTGACACACATAGTTAGTGGGTGAACCACACTTTTTCAAACTCTGGAGTAGGGAGTAAGCCCTGAGAGCTGCTCCCCGTCTCAGCAAGTAAAGCAGAACTATGCACTCATGAAAAGGGAAGCACTTAGTGGTAGGACTTCTATGATCTAAAAAACACATTCTTACAAATCTTGAGATTGTTGGAGTACCTAAAGCAAAGCATATCTCGTTAATCAAAATAACTATGCTCTACATACATATATGTGCTGTGTCATACATTTACCTATAACATTCACAGACAATGATAGGACAACAATCACTAAAGTGGCAGTTTATAATAGGCACTCAATAAATATTTACTCATATATATGCCATGGTGATGTGCTTAATACATACATATATTATCAATTCCATAATCCCATTTGACCTCGTTAAATCGAGATTATCATGGCCATAAGATAACCAAATAGAGTTGACAAATAAGCAGTTGGATATAGGAGCCTACAGCTCTGGAATTTGGTCAGGGGTCAGGTTAGGGCCAAAGATACAGACTTAGAAAGTGATCCACCTACAGCTTCTAGCACTTCAATAAAGTACAAGCCATGGTGGCTGGGGTTTTAATGCCAAGTCAAGGTCAAAAGCCCTATGACCTCACTACATGACCTGGGCTGTCTACCTAAAACCAAGAACCAGGGATGCTTGAGTGGCTCAGTGGTTAAGCGTCTGCCTTTGGCTCAAGGCATGATCCTGGGGTCTTGGGTGGAGTCTCACATCAGGCTCCCCACAGGGAGTCTGCTTCTTTCTCCCTCTGCCTATGTCTCTGCCTCTCTCTGTGTGTCTCTCATGAATAATAAATAAATAAATAAAATCTCTAAAAATAAATAAAGTAAAATAAAATAAAATAAAATAAATAAAACCAGGAACCAGTAAAGCTTAGGCTATCCATAACCAGAAATTAGAATGTTTATCAGCTCAGGATACAGTTCCAAGGCCACGTGTGAAAGCCTTTTGCCTCTTGAGGTAAAAACCTAATTCATTATAGCTCAGTATAGCAACTAAGCTATAGCAGTATAGGGCTCCAGGCAGAGGCAAACACAGAATTATCCCAAAACCCAAGATATCAACAAGAAAAAATTCCTCACCGACACATCCCCAAGAGGAGATGCCCTCAGGCCAAAGTCACAAAATATAAGGCCAAACCCAGGGCAAGCAATCTACAAACCCCACACTGCCAAACCCATCCCAAAAGAGAGGGAAGAAATTACATCTGCAGAGCCAGAGATAATAGAACAATCTGAAAGGAACTTTGAAACTGGTTCAGTGGGAAACAGAAAATCATTTAAGGGTTTTGAAAAAGAGCTGGCCAGGCTGAAAGTAGTGTTTTAGAATTACTAGGGTGGCAGTGACATGGAGAAGTTTGAGATTGGAGCAGCAGGAATGGCCAAGACGATTTACACCATCTACCTATAGGTAGTGTTCTCTTGCTCTTCTGAACACCCATGAAATTAACTGGCACATCTCTTATGATCTTATAGCCTTACCACTTTATTCTGTGTTTTATAGCTACCTTCATATATATAAATCATATAAAGGAACCCACCAAACTTAAAGGTCCTTTATAGCAGGATAGATAATAGATAGGTATGTAGATAGATAAATAAATTATAAATAGACACCTTTCTATATCTCCCACAGCACCTAACATAGTGTTCTGGGCACATGGGAGATATTCATAAATAATGTTTTGTAAATAAACAATCCAACAAATGAACTAGAGCTATGTTAGAAGCTGATTGATCAGACCTTGCTCTGTGGACTTCTAACTTCAACTGGAGCACAAAACCAAGCTGATGGCACATCATTAGTTCATCTCCCTAGGACCTGATAGGCTCCTAAACTTGTTCTCTTCTTAGCCTATGTGTACATCATCTGTCAGTGTATGTAAAAGTCAGCTGAATTCAGTGACAGCTTTAAGCCCTGTAGCACTGATGAAAATCTTTATGTGTGGATTTCCCCAGTGCAGATTGCTATGTAACCTGTCTTCCTCTTCAAATTGATTGTCAGTCCATAGGCATTTGGCTAATCATTACAGTAGGCCTTGCCCTAAATCTGACTACCCCATTCCTAATTAGTTAGAATCTTTCTCCTTCCCTCTTTGAAGAAAAGGTCCTCTATAATGGCCAAACCCTGGAAAACAGCAATAAGTTAGGAACTTACATAGGGGCACAAACTTGACACACTGAAGAGCATAATAGCAAAGATTGTAGGGCCTCCTCTGAAGCCCAGAGCCATGTTCATGTCCAAAGCTTTCCTCATTGTGGTGGTGGTGATAATAATGATGATGACAGTGATGCCAATGACACAAAGCCATCTTGTATTAAGCATCTGATATTGTCAGGCATTATACTAGGCATCTTTCATATAATTTGGCATGTAATGCTCACTAGAATCCAGTTAGGAAGGTATCAGCATGTCCATCTTACAGATGAGAAAATTGAAAATGAAGAGGTCAAACAGATTTTTTAATAAAAAATCTAGTAGATATCAAAGCCAGGATTCAAACCTAGGTCAATGTGAATGCAGTTTGCATTCTTTCCACTTCTTCACACTGCTTCCACTATATATGCCCATGCTCCAACAAAACAGTCAGGGGCATCCAGACATGTTGAATAATTATCTCAAGGACTTCAGATAATGTACATGTGTTTTGGAGCTGGAACAGTTTCCCATGAGACTGGAAGCGTGAACAGGCATCAGCTTCCCAAGGTTTTATTCCAATTACTTCATAGCTCCTTCAAGAGAATGACTAAATAAATCTGGTCTTATCATGCTCCCTTCATTTCACTCCACAGAGAATGAACTGACCCAGTCCAGCTCCTGATTTTTGTGTGTCCATTGTAAAGCCAACTACCCACCCACATGGCCAAAGCAACTGCAAAAAAATTGCTCTGAAATGTTAATGGGCTTCTTTGGGGATACAGAGTAAACCCATAATAGAAAAATCATATTCACAGAACATTCTAGTACTCACATTATTGAAATGGTCCATTGCCAGTGTGGTCCAAACACATTGTACTGGCTTGCTCTCTAGGCTCAAAGTAACTGCAGAATTAATTATTTTAAATGGTTTCAATAAACTAAAAATGAGTGATATTTTAAATTACTCTACTAGACACATGACCATCAATAAGACAATCAGAGAAATAAACTGTGGTCAATTCACACTAAAATATTATAAATTAGTAAAAATACATGAATTACAGCTACTTGCAACAACATGGATGAATCTTAGAAACATAATTACCAAGCATGCCAAGAAATAGGGTCAAATGACTCAAAATCCAATGGGAAAAAAAACAAATAATAGAAAAAAACAGTGATACTTATTAATTTGAGCTATCAAATAGTGACTTTAAAGTAACTATGACTAATATGTTCAAGAAAATAAAGGAAAAGATAATTTTTCAAATAAAGAAATGGTATCTGTTAAGGGAAAAGTCAAAAGAAAAATCCTAGAACTAAAGCAATAAAGTTATTGAAATTAAGAATTAACAGATAGGGGGCAGCCCTGGTGCCTCAGTGGTTTGGCATCACCTTCAATCCGGGGCCTGATCCCGGAGACCCAGGATTGAGTCCCACATCAGGCTCCCTAGAGTCTGCTTCTTCCTCTGCCTGTGTCTGTGCCTCTCTCTCTGTCTATGTCTCTCATGGATAAACAAATAAAATCTTTAAAAAAAATTAACAGATGGGTTCAAATCAGATCAGAGGTAGCCAAAGAGAGGATAATAAAGCATAGAGGAAAAAGAATGAAAAATAAGGGGTGAGGAGGAGAGCATAAGAGGTCTAGGGGCATGGTAAATACATCCAGAATATTTATTATTGGAGTCCAAGATGGTAGAGAGAGATAATAGGATAGAAGCAATTTTTAAAGAAATACTGATCAAGAATTTTCAAAAAATGTTGAAAGACATCAAGCCACAGAATAAAGAACTTCTACAAACCCCAAGCAAGATTAATACAAGGAAGACCACATTTAGATAATCATACAAAAACTGCTAAAACCCAAAGCCAAAGAGAAAAATCTTAAAAGTAGTTGGCAGGCCAGGAAGGGGGGAGAGGAGGTGACACATTTTTTTTTTTTAAAGAACAAAAATAAAACTAACAACTAAGCAACAGAAAAAATGGAAACCATAAGACAGTCAAAGGAAATGTTTAAAGTGCTGAAAGAAAGTAATTGTTAACCTAAAATTCTATACTCAGTGAAAATATCCTTCACTTGTGAAGACATAATGAAGACATTTTTAGACAAACAGAAATGAAGAGAATTTATCATTAGCATATCTGCATTAAAAGAAACACTAAAAGGATTTTTTCAAGCAGTAAATAAGTACTTCCAGATGGAAACACAGTAATTCAAGAAAGGAGAACAGCACCCTTTGGTAAAATTTATGGATAAATCTAAGTTAATATTACAGTATGAAACAATAATACTAATATTCTATGGAGTTCAAAGTATATAGGGAATTAAATATATGCTAACAATAGCACAAAAAAACAAGAGGAGAGTAAATGGAGTTAAAATGTTATAAGATTATTGCATTGTCCAGGATGTGATAGAAGTATTCACTTAAGATAGGTTATAACAAAACAATGATATATGATGCAATCTCTGGAGTAATCACTAACGAATAATAAAAGAATGTACAAATACCAAGCTAACTGAGAGGGAAATGTAATAACTTTTAAATGCCTAATTAACCCAAAGGAAAGAAAGAAAAACAAAATTAATAAACACATGAAAAAAATACAAAGTAAATAGTAAGATGATAAGTTTAAACCTTACTATCAGTAGTTATTTTAAATATAAATGGACCAAATTCCCCAATTAAAAGACAAGGATTGTGAGACTGGATAAAAATAAATAAAACCCAATGATATGTTATAGGCATACCTCAGAGACATTGAGCATTTAGTTCCAGACCACCATAATAAAGCAAATATTTCAATAGGACAAGTCAAATGAATTTTTGCGTCCCAGTATATATGAAAGTTATGTCTAGACTAGACTGTAGACTATTAAGTATACAATAGAATTGCCTAAAAAAAAAACAATGTACATACCTAATTTTAAAAATACTTTATTGCAAAAAAAATGCTAACCATCATCCAAGCTTTCAGGGGTCATAGATTACCATAGCAAATATAATGATAACATTAAAGTTTAAAATATTGTGAGAATTACCAAAATGTGACACAACACAAAGTGAGCAAATGCTGTTGTAAAAAAAAATGTCACTAGTAGGCTTGCTCATCACAGGGTTGCCACAAACCTTCAATTTGGAAAAAAAAAATGTCACTAGTAGGCTTGCTCATCACAGGGTTGCCACAAACCTTCAATCTGTAAAAAAATGCAATATCTGCAAAGTGTAATAAAGCAAAGAGTAATGAAATGAGGTATCCTATACAGCAATACATCTTAAACATAAGGGTATAGGGGGGAAAAAAGCTATGTGGCAGGTTTAAAACATAGCCACAAATCCTTCAATTCTCCTTATAATGGTGGGAGTTTAATTCCCCACCCCAATTTAGACAGGTTTATGACTCTTCCAGCCAATAGTGTGTGGCAAAGTTAACCTGTGATTTTCAAGGCTAGGTCATAAAGCTATGCAACTTATGCCTTGTTTGATGAAGCACTCATTCTTGGACCTCTGAGCCTCTTTGTAAGAAGTCTGACTACCCTGAGCCTTACATGCTATAAGAAAGCCCCAGCTACATAGAAAGGGCATGGGCAGGCACTCAGCAACAGTCCTTGCTGAGCACAGTCTCCAGTTATCCTAATCCAAGTACAAGACGTGTATGTGAAAAAAATCTCCAATGATTCAAGTTCCCAACCATTTAAGTCCTTCCAATCACAATTCCAGACATTGTAAAACAGAGATAAGGCATCTCTGCTAAGCTCTGTCCAAATTCCTGACCCACAAAACCACTGAGTTGTTGGTCTATGCCACTGTTTTGGGGTGCTTTATTATACAGCAACTGATAACTGGAAAAGGTTGAAACTAAAAGGATGGATGGAAAAAGATACAGCAAGAAGAGATTACTCAAAAGAAAAGTTCATGCATCTAAACAAGTATCAGACAAAGTAAACTTTAAGGCAAATAGTTTTATTACATTACATTTCCTAATGATAAAGTGGTTGGTTCAAGAGAAAAAATATAGCAATATTAAACTTGTACACACAAAATAACATAGTTCAAAATATATAAAACAAAAACTGACAGAACTAAAGGAGAAAAATATAGATCTACAAGTATAGTTGGAGATTTTAACATATGTCTGTGAGTATATTTTGAAGGATTGACATCATACAGAGTATATTCTCTGATAACAGTGAAATTGAACAAGAGATTCAAAATAGAAACATAATTAGAAAATCCCTAGATGTTTAGAAATTAAGGAATATACTTTTTTAATTAACTCATAGGTCAATGTAAAAAAAAACTGTTAAAATATCAAGCTTCTAAACAATAACAACAAAATACCACTAATAAAGAGAAAAGGCAAGTCACAGAATGGGAGTAGATATTTGCAATATATATGGAGATTAGAAAATATTCTTAACTGAATGACAATAAAGATAACATCAAAAATTATCAGATGCAACTAAAATAGATATAAAGAGAACTCACTATACCCATCAGAATGACTAAAATAAATTTTTAACTAACAATACCAAGTGTTGTCAAGGATATGGAGGAACTAGAATTCTCACACACTGCTGGTAGATATGTAAATTGGTACAACCACTTTGGAAAATTCTTTAGAAGTATTTATTATAACATGTAAATACCCTAAGATACAACAATTATACTCCTATTATACCCAACACAAATGTCCATTAGAAATAGAATGAATGGGGTCTCTGCTCCTCCCTGTTTGGCAGACAACCACTTCCAGTGTGGTGCCAGTCACATCCCTCAAGACACAATGGTGAAGGTTGGAGTAAACAGATTTGGCCATATTAGGTGCCTGGTCACCAGAGCTGCTTCTAACTCTAGCAAAGTGAATATTGTCACCATCAATGACCCCTTCATTGACCTCAACTACATGATCTACATTTGTTGGTATGTTCCACTCATGGCAAATTCAATAGCACAATCAAGGCTGAGAACAGGAAATCTTTCATCAATGGAAAGCCCATCCCTATCTTCTAGGAGCAAGATCCCAACAACATAAAATGGGGTGATGATGGTGTTGAGTCCACTGGGGTATTCACCACCATGAAGAAGGCTGGCGTTCACTTGAAGGTGGGGCCAAGAGGTCATCATCTCTGCCCTTCTGCTGATGCCCCCATGTTTGTGATGGGCATGAACCATGAGAAGTGTGGCAACTCCCTCACAAGATTCTCAGCAATGCCTCCTATACCATGAACTCCTTGACCCTCTGGCCAAGGTCATCCATGACAACTTTGGCATCATGGAGGGTCTTGTGACCACAGTCCATGCCATCATTGCTACCCAGAAGACCATGAATTGTCCCTCTGGGAAGCTGTGGTATGATGGCCAAGGAGCTTCCCAGAACATCATCCCTCCTTCTTTGGTGCCACCAAGGCTATAGGTAAATTCATGCCAAGCTGAATGGGAAGCTCACCAGCATGACCTTCTGTTTCCCTCCCCCTCCCCCAGTGTCAGTTCTGGATCTGACCTGTCACCTGGAGAGAGCTGCCAAATATGATGACATCAAGAAGGTGAGGAAGCAGGCATCAGAGGGCAACCTCAAGGGCATCATGGGCCACACTGAGGACCTGTGACTATAACAGCGGCGCCTACTCTTCCACCTTCAATGCTGGGGCTGGCATTGCCCTCACTTTGCCAAGCTCATTTCCTAGTATGACAATGAATTTGGCTACAGCAACCTTATGGTCCACAAGGCCTCCAGAGAATAAAAGCCCCCCACCCCAGACCACCAGTCTTTGGGAATGGCAGTGGAAGACATGGTTGCAGCCAAACTAGTATACAATTCCTGGTCATCTGGTAAATAAAACGAAGGACCTTTGCATTGAAGTAGATATTACAGCTCAAGGGATGCTGTTACCAGCTGTCTCATGATTTCTAGATCAAATAAGGGAGTCCAGTGCCTAGTGAGCTATAGTTTTGATCTTATCATGTCTTACCTTAACTAATGAGATCCCCATTTGTGTGTGTAGTTGGAAAGCAAAACTAGGTGGCCATTTCTTCTGTGACACCAGATTATAGCAAACGTCCTTTCCCTATATTTCACTACATTTTTGTAATTCCTTGAAATAAAGCATTTTCTAATTCTGAAAAAAAAAAAAAAAGGCAAGAAGAAGAGAGAAGCCTTCAGCTGCTGGGAGTCCTTCCCCCAATTCATCGCCTAACACATTGAGAATCTCCCAACCTTTACAGTTTCCATTCCCAGACCCCCTGAAAAAGGGGAAGGACTTAGGGAGCCCTACCTTGTCATTTACCATCAATAAAGTATACTGTACCCGGCGAGAAACACACACACACAGAAAGTAGAATGAATGAGCAAATTGTATGGTTTATTCATACAATGGAATACCACTCAACCATGAAAAAGAAATGAGCTACTAATGCATACAACATCATGGATGAATCTTGCAAATATCATGCTGATGGAAAGAAAGCAGACATGAGAATACATGCTTAACAATTCCCAAACTGCCTATAGTGATGTAAGTCAAAACAGTGGTTACTTTGCAGTGGGACTGGGGGAAAAATTAACAGGGAAGGGACATGAGGGGAGCTTCTAGAATACCAACCACACGCCACATCTTGATCGAGGTATGGTTACATAAGTGTATACTTTGTAAAAATCAGTCAAACTATGCACTTAAGACTTTACATTTTACTATTGTTTATGTTATAGTTTAACTTTTTTATTTTTTAAAAAAGCAAAAGGATAATAAACAAAATTCAGGAGACTGGCCACTTGTGAAGGAGAAGCTATGGAATGGGATACAGACACTTAAGGTTTACAGTCATGATGCATACAAATACTTTTTGTATATTTCAAATACTACATTAAATGTGAATAAAAATTTTTTTAGTAAAAACAAATTATTCAAATATTTAACCCCATGTGCTGAACTCAGGAAGAATTTTTAAAGTAAAATTAATATAAATGACTTTCAGTGATATCTAAATACATTTAAAACAATGCATTAATATAATGAGTGTCCTCCTAGCATTGTGCTGGTTGTACCTTCAAGAGATCACTCTGAATGAGGTAGAGCAATAAGAATGGCAGGCATTATTGAGTATATACTTTCTGTTGGGCACTGTTGTGAATGCTTTACGTGCATCTAATTGTCACATAACCCTATGAAGCCAGTACCGTTATCACCCCAATTTAACAGATGGGGAAACACACATAGGGAGTTCAAGTGATTTGCCCATGGCCTCACAACAGGCAAGCCGGAGTGTCGGCATTTGAAGGCTGGTTTTGAATTGCCGTCTGGTTTCAGAGCCTATTCATTTAACCTCTGCACTGCTCTGCCTCTTGTAAGAGGCACGTCTCAGATTTCTGGAAGTTCTTAACCATACCCGACTCCTGACAAGGCCTGAAATCAAGTTCCAGAGTTTCCTAACATCTGCCTCAGAGAGAGGGGTGTTGTGATGTGTCCATAATTACAATGACAATGAATTACAATGTCATTACCACCAATAACAATAACAATAAACATTAAACCACACTGTACTACATTACAGAATAGATTTAAAAATTGCCATGATTGAACAGTAAACGTGTTTCTTAATTCCAGACCTTCACTAAGAAAGAAGTAACCAGGATAAATTATCTTTCCTCTCTGAAGTCTCTCCTGTCTTTTCTTGGCTTATGGCCCCTACCAATTTAAACAAAGCATCCGATTTATTCATGATGTGTGTCTTACTTCTCTTCCAGGAAGATAGGATTTGTTTCTGATTCTTCTTTGCTTCTTTGCGATGCACATTACTTAGACATAGTAGGTGCTTAGCAATAACCCTGTAATGAGTGCATGCATGACAAATAAATAAAAATTAGGTCAAACACCCAAGTTCTTGGTAAAAGCTTCCACAGGTCTCTTAACTCTGCCCATCATATTCACTGCTGTATCCCCAGGGCTTAGAGGAGAACCTGTAAATTGTAAATACTAAATACCTGTAAACTGATAAATACCAAATTTTGGTTGAATGAGTGAAAATATGAAGGAGATAATTCTCCCACAGTCTAAGGTATCTGTATACCATTCCTCATCTCTGTGAAAGGTATCACTGACACTCTGGATGGGTCAACATGTCTATCAACTCAGAGGAATATGGAATATGCTGCTGCACTGCCAGGTCTTAATGATGGAATGAATGAGTGTGCAATGGAGTGATGGGTAGCTGGGTTGAGAAAAAACCCTGTACACTGGACCAACCATGTGGCAGTAGTGGTGGTGGCCTGTTCTCAGGAATTACAGCGAGCAGTTCTTATGCAATCCTGGGGAGGATGAGGATGAATATAAATGTCTTGAGTGTCTGAGAATTCTTTGTTTTCCAGTTTGATTGAGATATAATTAACATAATACATTGTTTAAATTCAAGGTGATAGATTTATATATCATACGGTATTTTAACTGTATTAACAATAGCTAATTAACAGCATTTTCATATGCTATATATTAGACCCTTAGAATTTATAAGTGGAAATTTATACTCTTTAACCAATATCTCCCCAATTCCCCTACTTCACTAGCCCCTGTAACCACCATTTTAGTCTCTGTTTTTTATGAATCCAGTTTTTTTAGATTCCACATATATATGATATCATACATTATTTGTCTTATCATTTTTTTCACTTAGCATAATGCCCTAAAGGTGCATCCATGTTGTTCCAAATGGCAGGATTTCCTTCTTCTATCTTGTGGCTAAATCATATTCCATTGTCCGTGTGTGTGTGCATGCATATAATTATATAATTAATAATCATAATTATATATATAATATCACATCTTCTTTATCCATTGATGGTCACTTAAGTGGTTTCCACATCTTGGCTACTGTGAATACTCCAATGAAATGAGAGTGCAGATATTCTTGGAGATCCCGTTTTTATTTCCTTTGGACACATACCCAGAAGTGGCATTGCTGGATCATCTGGTAGTTCTATTTTCATTTTTGAGGAACCTTCCATAGTGCTTTCCATACAGGCTGCACCAATTTACATTCCCACTAACAGTACACACAGCTTCCCATTTCTCTACATCCTTGCCAACTCTTGCTATCTCTTGTCTTTTTGATGATGGCCATTCTAACAAGAGTGTGGTGATATCTCTCATTGTGGTTTTGATTTGCATTTCCCTGATGATTAGTGATGTTGAACATATTTTCACATACCTGCTGGCCATTTGTTTGTTTTCCTTGGAAAAATATCTATTCAGTTCCTCTGTCAATTTTTTAATTGGATAGTTTGGGTTTTTTTTTTTTTATTGTTGTTGGTTTGGTTAGGTTTGTTTGTTGTGTGTGTGTGGGAGGGGTTGTGATAGAGTTGTCTGAAATCTTTATATATTTTGGATATTAACCACTTATCAGATATATGACTGGCAAATATTTTCTCCCATCCAGTAGTGCATCCTTTCATTGGTGATTCCTTTTGCTGTGCAGAAGCTTTTTAGTTTGATGTAGTCCCATTTGCTTCTTTTAGCTTTTATTGCTTTGCTTTTGGTGTCAAATCCAAAAAATCCAGGTCATGGAGTTCACTTCCTATGTTTTCTTCTAGGAGTTTCAAGGATTACAGGTCTTACATTCAAGTCTTTAATCCACTTAGTTGATTTTTGCGTAATGGTGTCAGTTGAGGTCCTGTTTCATTCTTTAGAATTTTCTTTCTTCATCTAGTAAGAAATCACCTAGACTGGGAGTCAAGCTCCATGATAGGGTCAGAGGAAGTTCTCTTCTCCAGTCTCGCCTACTCCACTTCCATCTCTTGATTTCTTTGGTGTATTATTCTATCAGTGGGGAAAGCATGTGACGGCCCTTTTAAAATGTGAAACTTCACCAGTCAGAGTGAGCTATGCCTTGGGGCAGCTCTGTAACAGCCATTTGAGGAAAGATTGTTCTTTCCTTCCCTCAAAAGCAGGCCTTGTTCCTCTCTGCTGGAAGATCGACCTTCTTGCCGACTCCTCCCCTGCCCTTCACCTCCCACTCCTCCTTCCAGTCCAAACTACAGCTGTCTCAGCTCTACTCCTTACAGGGCCTTTCTGGTCTGCAGTGGGGGGTGGGGATGGTGTGCAGAGTTTGATCTCAGGAGCCTAACGAATCTACAAAACAAGTCACAGAGCCTAGAAGAAATGCGCTGGAACAAAGTGTTTCTTGGGGACCCCGCTCCGCAGAATGATGAGAACCCGACACTCCGGTCCAGTTTGTTCATTCATATCCTTTTATTGCAGAAGACTGAGTTGTGACCCACCCAGGGCTTCGCTTAGCAGAGCCCTGAGCTTCTGCGCCCTCCCCACCGCCTTTCCCTTGGCTAAGGGATATTTGGGGGCCGCCGGTGGGAATGAGAGGGGAGCTGGGGGGACCACCGCCTACTTGCTCACTCTCTGACTCTGCGGCGGAGAACCCAGTGTCTGAGCAATGCCATCCAGAACACCCCCTTGTCCTCTAGAAGCGTCCATCCGTTCCCGACATCCTGGGTGAGTCTTTATGGCACCTGTCTCCATCACTTCGGGCCTCTTCTTCCAGTGACTTCGTTCTTGGTCTGTTTTCTCGGGCTCTCTCTCTCCGCATTTCTCTGAGCACCGGGGCCCCTTCGGTCACTCCGCGTGTCACGTCTCGGCGCGTCCGTCCCGCCACAGACCCCGTCCCCGCCCCCCCCGCCCCCCCCTACCCTCCCCCGCCCCCTCCCCGGGTCCCCGGGGCCGCGCCGGCGCTTTCATCCGGGTCCAGGTGGCGGCAATCCAGTACAGGATTTACGGTGCCCTGACCCTGAGCCGTCAAGAAGGAACAGCCAGATTAATGGGGTGGGCGGGCTGGGGTAATAATCGTTTGTTTGATGTGACAAGCCTGATAGGCGTTGATTTACTTACAGACTGATGGGCTTTTAATTGAGCACCTCCATCCCAGTCACTTCAAAGGCAGGGGAAGTTGACGGGCCCCTTCGCGGAGGGTTCCCGGTGAATGACAGCGCCCTCCGCCGCCGCCGCGCCCGGCCCACGATCGCGCCTCGGGAACGTGGCACATTTTCGGAGTAACTCGGAAATGGCCTTTTGTCTGCAGCCGGGGGCGGGGGGGGGGCCCGGGACCCCCCGCGGCGGCGCCCGCCCTCCGGCCCCTCCGCCTCGCCGCCCCCGCGCCCGCCCCCGCGCGCCGCCGGCCCTCCTCGCGCCCCGCGCCCCGCACCCTCCGCCGCCCGTGCGCCCCCCCCCCCTCCTCCCACTTCCTCCTTCCTGCTCGGTCTCGGGAAAGGCCAGAAAAGGCGGAGTGGGCTCCCTCGGCCCTGGAGTGGCTGCGGGCGGCGCCCCCCAGGCCTCCAGATCCCGCACCCTTGCTCGCACCCGGGCCCGGGCCTCCCGCGCAGGGGCAGGGCGGGGCCACAGACCCCGGGGACTGAGGCCCAGCCGGACTTGCAGCCCGGTCTCCTGTGGTCCAGAAGGGGCTTTCATAATACAGGCTTTATGCTGTTTGAAATATTAGGAAATGTCCTTTATCAGGGAAGTTCTGTCAGAATGGATTTGTTTTGGTTTTGTTTGTTTGCTTTGTGTTGTTAAGTTCTGATTTCCTGGCTGCTGAACTTTACTTGGGTGGGGAAGAAGACGTGCCCGGTGAGGTCTCCTCACCTGCTGCTGGGTGAGGTCTGCTCACCTGCTGCTGGCTGGGCTGGGGGGCAAGGGAGGGGCAGGGACCCCACCCTCACCCAGGGGACAGAGTCCCAGAACTCCAAGCTTACTCACTAGGTGGAGGTTGGGGGCAGGGGGGGGGGGTCAGTGAGACCCCAGCCAGGAGAAGCTTCAAGTTCTAAGTCAAGCCTCTTTAGTGACTGCCCCAGACTGGGGGCAAGGCCCCTCCCGTGTGCTTTTCTCTTTCTCCCCGGTATTAAATAATTCACATGGCATAGCATTATCTAGTTTGGAACGCACTTTCACGTATATTATCTTAATTGGTCTTTTAACTGTGTGAGGTAATAAGTGTGTTGTCCTTATGCCCTCTTAGACGGATGATAAAATTGATATTCAAAGGGGAATGTGGTCCCAAGAGGCAAAATCACTTCTCAAATTCAGATACCCTTTCTCCAAGTCAGCTCCTTCCTTCACCACACCTCACTGCATCCCAGAGATGATTGTCCCATTCCTTTGGAAGCTTCGTTTTCTTATTCCAAGCAGGTGGTTAATTCTTGTTGCCCTCTTCAGGTCCTCGCCTGGCCTTTTAGTCTCCTGTTCTGAGTGTCCAAGGACAGAGCCTCCAGTCTTACTTTGAGAGCCAAACATCTCGCATAGTCTCCGCCCCAAAAGCCACTTCTAAACCTTCCTGAGAGCAAGATGCTCCCTTAAGATCTGCTGCCCCGCAGCTCTCCTCCAGTGTCCATATATTTAAAATGGCCACAGCTGAGACCCCTGTGCTTTTTGTTCTCCACTATTCCAACATGTTCACTGAAGTTGTCCAACGCCTATCATTTGGAAGTCCACCCAAAAGATTCCTCTCAGAGCCAAGAAAACATGTGTTTCTCCTAACGTGCTAGAGGGGTAGCTGCTACTGTAAAGCTGAACTCTAGGACAGTGGCTTCAGAGAAACTAATCATCCCTCCCTTCTCTGCCTCTATGCCTGGGGTAGATTTCCACTGATGCACTGAGTAGTGCAAGATGTGGCCTGTTTACATGGACTAGTGGAGTCAGGTCCTCCAGGGCAAGTACGCATCTTTTCAGCTTATGCTCCCAGTGCCCAACACTGAAATTTCATTAAAGCACATGTTGCTGAAATGGTTGTCGAAAAACAGTATAGTGTCTCAGTGAAGTCAGATAGCCTGGGATCACATTCCCAAGTCCACTGCCTGCCAGCTACAGCCTTTGGAGAAGTCATTTAAATTTTCTATGCCTCGGTTTCCTCATCTGTAAAATGGGACAAAAAGATCACCAACCTCGTAAAGTTAGTGTGAGGGCTGAATGGGTTAATAACATGTCTAATCCACCATGCACCTGGATTTTAGATCCAATAGGGAAAGAAGAACATGCTGTGAAACAATATGTGACACAATGCCTTTATAGCAATGTCAGAGGTGTTAAAAGATGTTTAAAATGTCCACATAAAACACTTATAAAAATTGCCTGGATGGCTCAGTCATTTAAGTGTTTCCTGCACAGTTCATGATCTCAGGGTCCTGAGATAGAGCCCCTGCATCAGGCTCCCCACTCAGTGGGGAGTCTGCTTCTCCCCCTGCCTCTTCTCCTTGTTCACGCTTTCTCTCTCTCTCTCTCTCTCTAACAAATAAATAAAATAAAATAAACCACTTAGAAGAGTAGCTATCTAAGTGAGAGCTACTGCCATTCTTGAAATGCATTCTCATAAAAGCCCCATGATGAGTGAGTTAATCCTCACTTTACAGATGAGGAAACAGAGATTCTTTGGAGAGCTGAAGGAGCTTGACCAAGCTCATGGGGCCGGTGAACCCTCAGTGGGCATTTAAACTTGCCTTTGAGGTACAATAATCTACAGTTATTACAATAGCTGGCAGTCGCCCACCACGCTACCAGGGAGTTAGGAGCTGGGTTTTGTTCTCAATTGCATTAGCTTTCCTTAATCTAAATTTCTTCCCCCTCTGGTATAATAACTCTGCTTCTTCCTCCCGGTCCTCTTTTGTACTTGGCTCTGATCTTGTTACTTTTCTGTTAATGGCTTCAGGTTTTACTGTATCTGCTATTTGAATTGTAAGCGACCTCATATCTTTACAGAGGTAGGAGGGGTATAAATAAATATAAAGGTCAAAATTAGCTTTTAAAGATGACATGTAGCAAGAAAAAGAGGGAGAGAATCTGCCCACGATTGCACGTGGGGAAGTATATGTGGACACCCTGAGGGACTGGCCACAGTGCTCCCTCCAGCGCTGCCCTGAGACTCCAATGCTCAGCGTCCTGGTGCAGAGCAGAGCTCAGGGGGCCCCTTGAGTGGCTGGCCTATCTGTCATACCAGACTCTGTTTTTTCCCATAATGCAATGGGACACTACAGAGTGGGAAGGTAGAGGAGCTTGGGAGGTTATGGGGGCTGGAGGCAGTGAACTTTTCTAAGACCTTCTCTCGATTTCCTTGGTACCCGCCCCCCCCCCAAAAAAAGAAGCATCTACTTGAAAGAGTGTAAGTTTCTACCTCACTATTGCAATGAGTCTGAGGCAAGGGAGAGCATCCCATTAGCTCCAAACTAAAGCAATGTAAAAGGTGTATGGCTGTTTTTAACATCAGAAAGGGAACCACCGAACTGTGTTTTGCATTCTCCCCACAACCCTTGTGGCAGCCCAGGACCCACAGCTGTCACGGTCACAGAAAGATGCCACTTGCCTCTCCTGCCCATCACTTCCCCACGTGGGGATCCCCCGTATCCTACCTCTTCCGCCCAGCTCGTAATGCTCGTGCTAAAAGAAAACGGATAGAATAGGGCACAGTATTGTGCTGGGGTTTCCAAGTAGGGAGGCCAGGGGCTGGCTAGAGAGTCCTATGTGTGAATTTGTTTGGGTTTTTCAGGATGGGGTCAGGGTGGAGAGGGTTTTTCCAAAACTTCTCTCAACTCTCCCACCTGCCCCAGACCTGTTTGAGCAGAGCAGAGCCAAAAGCTGGGTGAGCAAGGGAGTTTGAGAAGGACGATTGCACAGGGAGCTTTGCCACGGGAAGCAGGGAGAACACGCCATCCCTCAGTACCCCTGAATGGAGCCTACTGTTCTTCCTCCAAGACTGAATAAAATGTATTCTATGCTCAGATCCACCAGACAAAGAAGGAATATATCAACAAAGGCGGGGAAAGACGAAAATGGTTGTTCAGCGATTCATTCACGTACATGTAGTTCATCTCCAAGGCTTCCAAGGAAGCAGCTGCGCACCAAATCCCTTCCGACGCTGTCTGTATCTGAGCCTCCTGTGAGATAATCCTCTTAATGGAATATTTAAGAAATCGGATATAAATCACCAACCTTTTATCTCACCTGAAGATCCATACTCCATAGGACGGATGGTGTATGTGTCTATCTACATATGGACGGTTGCAGGTGCCTTTGTGAGCGGATGTTGCCATGTTTTTAGGCTCGTTGTGCTCTTCGGTATCTAAATCTATTTTTTTCCCTGAAGATAGGGGCATAAAAATATAAATCTTAGAGATCAGAGCCCAGAAAACAGCTGCACCTAAAGACAATTAAAACACACATCCCTCAGAAAAACCTTTTTTGTCATTTGCAACCCAACAAAAATGCCTATTATTATGACGCGCTCATAAATAACTAGAGTTTGGCATATGCTTTTGTACCAAACAGAAGATGAATAAATTAAATTTGATTTACAACCTTTTTTCATTTTTATTAGCACTGCTCTGAAGAGTTTATGTAAGGGACGTGCCAGAGTGGTTATGCCAAATGTTTTAAGGCATTGGTATTGATATTATATAAATTAAGGTGTTTTAATTTGCATTCTTTAATTAACTAAATACTGGCAGAAAAATAAAACACAAGGGCAGCCCTGACTTATTGCCTCTATTAAACTGCTGACGTCTCTGGAAAGATGCTTTAAGTAATCCAATTCATGCAGAGTGGGGGAGGAGGAGGTATTAACACTCTGATTTGGCAAAACACAGTGAGGTTTAAGAAACCAATATCCTGCTTTGCTTGCACAGTGGTTGAGGGGGCAGGGGTGTTCTAAGAAGGTCTGCATCCATGTCCCCAAGGAAGAAGTGGTCAATGTTTTAACTATGCATCCTGCCCAGGTCTGAGCTAAAGGGGCAAGGGGGAGCCCAGTCCTGCAACTGAGTATAAGCAGGCTCCTGGGTGCACAGCCCACAGACCTGGGCTGTATCACTGTCGGAATAAAAAGAGATGAGCTTGTTGAATTAACCCAGTGGATCCCATGTCAACATGATCATGTCCAGAAACCAAGGAAAGAAAGAGTCAAAGATCCCTCAACACAGTTGACTGCTTCCCGATCACACGTAGGCCCCAAGCAAACAAACAAACAAAAGCTTTCTAAAAAGATGTCAGGAGTACTTCAATACCTTCCCATGCCCTGGGTCCCATTACCAGTTTCAGATACTTTCTTAAAATTCACTCTTACAGTGAGGACAGTAGCTTCTTTCTCATCCAAGTTAGAATGAACTTTTCCCTACTTTCCTTTCTTTGCTCTTAATTTTTGCAGTGTTTAATTTTGCTCTGTTTTTCTTCTCCTGTAGGGTCAGAGTCAAACCAGGTAAGGTTTCAGCATCTGTGATTCTCCCTCTAGACTCACAGGGAGGAACAACTATAAGAAGGAGATCACAGTTTCCCATGCTGGCCGTAGGAAAGAGTTTTCTCCTAAAACACGGGAGAGAACATTTTATTTCTCTTCCCTTAACGCACAGGAAAAGAGCCATCTGTATAAAGCCAATACTGTTCTCTCGCCATTCTGAGAGTGTCCAACTTGCATCCTCCACCTGGACTGTGAACATCATGTCAAGGGCAGGTATCTTGGGGCCTCAGAGACACTTGTTGAGTTGCCTAGATCCATCGAACAGGGGGATGTGGGGCTGGAGAGCAGAGCTCAGCTCTTTCTGGCCCCCAAACTGCCTGTACACTTGCATATAGCATTGTGTCTTTGGAAAGCCCAATAAGAAGCAAGTCAAGGGCAAGCCCAAGCCCAACCGTCCGGCTTCCAAGTACTGTCATTATGCAATGTTCCTACCCTAGTTTTCTTCCTTGATGATTTTCTTGACTTGCTCCAGAAATAAAGGATGAATTCCAACTTTTAATAAGGAAAATACCATCCTCCTGTGCCAGCAGCCAATCCCCCCGCCCCACCCCCTCCAAAAAAAGTCGCACTTTCTTGTCGTGTTCCATCTTGCAGCTCTGTCAGTTGTTTTAAAACAACTGTTTTAAAACATGTCTCCTGTCATAAATAAGATTGTCATTATGCATGTTGACTGCAGTGGTGAAAAATTCACCCAGCACCGAGATTGGGCAGGGACCTCTGAGAGCCCCTTCAGGCCTGACTTCGAACAGGAATGAACAAAAGGAAGAGGACACTGTCTACTTGTCTACTGGTGATTTTTGAACTACTGTAGTTTTTCTGGCTTTGGCTGCTTGGGTTGTTTGTTGTTTTGTTCAATCATTTGCTTATTGATTTCTCCATTTAAGGAAACTAATAAGAAAGACAGAGAGGGTGTGGCAGAAAGTGGTTGTGTTGAACTTATCCATGACAGGGCCCTGGGAGACATGCAAGAGGTTCCTCAGGATGCCTGAGAAAAGTTCTTCAAGATGTTAGAATTTTACCTTAGGCATCTTGGAATGCACATTTATCTGAATTTCAAAAGCTTATCAACACTTTGCCTGGTCCTGATGGTTCTTCCCATTGCCACCGGGTCAAGGTTACTAATAAAAAGTGAGCTTTGACTCAGCTATGCACCTGAAGAGGCCCAGGCCTAGGCCTGGAAGTGAGGGGACCAGGGTAGCGCTTCTGCTATGAGTCTTGGCAACAAAAAGCTACACCCTTGTTGAGAAATCATACATACATACCCTTTTGCACCTTGAAAAATAAAAAATAAAATGAAAATTAAAACTACCTACCTGCTTCGGTGAGCACTGGACTAACAGTAAATTGTTGATTTCATGATTTGACATCTTGCCATGTTTCACAGGCCTTCTTCTGGAAATTCATGGTTAGGACTAGAGATAAACCTAACTGATGCTACCAAACCCATTTCCTGTATTGTCTTCAGCACAAATTTTTGCCTTTCGGTGAGCACTAACAAGGAAGGTCTAGAAGATACAGAGTTCTTATTGAGGCTTACTCTTTCAAAAGTTTGCTGTATTGGATTCTTTTAGGCCAGACTTGAATATTCTTCTCCTCCTTTTTCTCCTATGAAATGAAGGAGAAGGTGGGAAGGGGAGAAGGCAGGGTCATGAGAAGCATGCATGTTTAGTTTTTGTTTTTTTTTTAATCCAAAGATTGAGGGGCACCTGGTTGGCTCAGTGGTTGAGCCATCTGCCTTTGGCTCAGGTTGTGATCCCAGGGTCCTGGGATCAAGTCTGGCATCGGGCTTCTCACAAGGAGCCTGCTTCTTCCTCTGCCTATGTCTCTGCCTCTCTCTCTCTCTCTCTCTCTCTCTGAGTGTGTGTGTGTGTGTCTCTCATGAATAAATAAATAAAGTCTTTTAAAAATATAAATAAATTAATTAATTAATTAATTAATTAATTAATTAATTAATCCAAAGATGGAAATGGACCTTTCAGGTTCTCCAAATGAATGTGACCGGCAAGTCCCTGAGATGTCCTCCATGTTTCCTTGCCTGAGTCCCTCAGCTGAACTTCTAATTCACTCTAAGCCCCGCCTCCCAACCATCTTAAAGGGAGCTTGTTTTGAACACATGTAGCTTTTGCCCTGGCAATTCTACTCCTAGGAATATCACCCTATAGTCATATTAGCACACATGGAAAATGATATATATTCTATATATACCCATATACTATGTATATACATGCAGTGGCAAGACTAGAAACCATCCAAATGTCCACCAGTAGGGGACCAGTCACATAAACTGTGGCATGTCTGTGTAACAATGCCAGGAAACTAAAAAATAAATAGATATGAGGCAAAATAGATAAATAGATAGATAGATAGATAGATAGATAGATAGATAGATAGATAGATATGAGGCAATCTCAAAAATATATCAAATTAAAAAAAAAAAAAAAAAAGCAAGTGCAGGACCCCTGGGTGGCTCAGTGGTTGAGTGTCTGCCTTTGGTTAGGGGTGTGAACCCGGGGTCCTGGGATCAAGTCCTACACCGGGCTCCCTGCAGGGAGCCCTCTTCTCCCTCTGCCTATGTCTCTGCCTCTCTCTCTGTGTCTCTCATGAATAAATAAAATCTTTAAGAAAAAAATAAAAATAAAAAAAGCAAGTGCAGAATAATTTTTTAAATATGTCACCGTTTGTGTATTAAAGAAGGATAGAATATACACATATTTGCTAATATATATACAAAAGATCTTTGGAAGGATGGCCCATAAATTCATAGCATTGATGCACTGGGGAGAGAAATGAGCTAGCAAGAGGGAGGTATTTTCACTGTACATTCTCACAGCTTTGGAATTTGGTGCCATGGGAATGCACTTCATCATAAATAAATAAATGCATTTTTCAATAAAATAAAAAATAATTTAAATCACTTTCAGAGGGGGTTCATTATGTAAATCCCCACTCTGAATGGACCACTAGGGTTGGATATTTCTGGCCAAGGGCTCAGTGGGGACCCGGCCTCTTAGGTTTCCTTCTCTGAGCAGAGGCTGGCAGAGAGCCACCAAAATAAAGACTCCTTGAAATTGTTCTGACATCTTGGAATTTGGTTTCATCAAATACGACCAGTGATAATTGAGCCACTGCCTGAGCAGCTCTCCCCTTTTTCTCTAATTGTCTTTGCTGAAATGAGTTTGAAGCTGCACATCCTAGCCAGTGGCGAGTCCAGCTTGGAGGCATGCACGCTCTTGGCAAGTTTAAAGGCTTAACCCCCAGAAGTGGAGGATCATTGAAACGTCATTCTCACAGTCTGCCACAGACCAAGGGAGATCTTTAGGAGGGCCTGTGGTGCCCACTGGTTCCAGCCAGTGGAAGCTCAGCACATAGGAGCAGGGTGTGCCGGCAGACACATTCCTTGCTTCCCCTTCAGAGGCCTTCATTCTACTCTGGAACTCCCCTTATACCTAAATGAGACAGAGGATGAACACACCTAGGACAGTTTATACTGGCACCCCCAGGGTGCTCGGTAAATATTTGTGCATCTGAATTTAACTTTGAGTAAATGCACTTAAGAACAGTGGGTAACTAAACTATGGGGTACTAAGCCGGATTTAAGTTTAGCCCTCCTGACATTTTTTTTTTTTTTTAATTTGCAAAAGAAGCACACAGAACCTTCCCCTCAAAAGAAAGGCCTGGGGCACCTGGGTGGTTCAGTCAGGCATCAGATAGCACTCCACACAAGTAAGGCACCCGTCTTCAGCTCAGGTCATGATCCCAAGTTCCTGGGATCGAGCCCCATGTTGGACTCCCTGCTTAACAGAGAGTCTGCTTCTCCCTCTCCCTTTCAAATAAATTAATAAAATATTTTTTAAAAGAAAGGGCTGCCCTGCCTTTCAGAAGCTGTGGAATGTGCATGCAGCCTTGCTCTGGTCCTTATCCACCTTAGGATCACCTCAAACCTGTGCCAACCAAGTGGTCAATAAATAGTCATTGAATGAATTAATACAATCCAGTTTAATTAATTAAATGAATGTTCCCCTCACTTCTTTCTCTGCCTCTGTTTCCTGTCCACAATCTTGTCCTTCCTAGAGATGAAAGGGAAATCCTGATTGAGAAGACCAGGGCTCTGGGAAACAACTAAAGGCATTTGTTTTCAGTTTCTGCCCGCTTTAGGGCCTCCTTCCCCTCAGCCCTGCACACAGTAGATTGGCTCCGGAAACAACTACTTGGGTTTGAATCCTGGTCTGAGCACATTCTAGCTGTGGAACTTGGACAAATTACCTCACCACTCTGGACCTCACTGCCTCGCCAATAAAACAGGCATAATAATAGTGCCCACCTAAATGAGTTCATGCAAGGAGCTCAGAACAGTGTCTGGCACTCAGTAAGTGCTCAGTAAATGTTATTTATTACCCTGGGTGGCATACTTACTGTCTGCTAATCATAACTGAGGCATTGGCTGACTATTAAAATAGGGTTCCTCCCTCCCAGAAGGATTTGCAATTTAAGAGAAATCTCTAAGAAATTTGGAGGCTCAAAGGAACAAAGTAGTCAAGGGTGAATGCCCAGGGCTGAGGTGGATGTATGGGGCGTAAGAGGCGGGGCAGAGGAAGCGAGAAGAGCTTCAAAAGCACACCTACTCCCACTGCTCTCCCAGGCCAGCCCTGCCTATCTCCCTGGGGGCTGATAGGAGATAAATGAAACCACTTCTTCAAAGCACCCTGCTCAAGGACCCGGATCAAACACCAGGGCTTGATGATAAGCTCCAGCCTACATTTCCTTTTGTCCATTCCTTCCCACCACATCTCCAAAGGAAATTCTAGGGGGAGGAAAGTAGTTAATTCCTCCCTCTTTTATCAAAAGGAGTTACCTCCCCATCTAGGCTGTAGTGGGCCCTGATAGGAGAACCAGGGGGCCTCTTCTCCAGCGCTCTGCCAGTGATTCCCTGTGTGACTTGAGGCTTCCCCATAAAACCCTTAGTGTCCTGTTCTTCATCGGTCCAAAGAGATGAAAACACCTGCCCAAAATAACTCAGAAAATTGTTGGGGCCGGTGGGGGTGGAGGTGGGAATGATGAAACACGGATTTGGGAAAAGATACTTGCACACGTTTATGTAGTTGACATTTTGAAAAACACCACACTGTCCACCTTGAACCTTTCTGGGAATCCAGTGAGGTGAGATGTAAAACAAATAGCCCTGCACAGGTAAAAATTCTCGTGCATTCAGCAGCAAACATTCACGGGGCACTCAGGATACCCAGACTGCCCTAGATTCATATCTCACCCCACCCCCCTCTCATGCGTTGAGACTTTGGGCAAGTGACTTAACCCCCAAGTCCTCTGCCATGAAATGGGATAGGAGAGGACCTATGCCTTCAGGCTTCTGTACGGATTAGATGAGATCCTGTGGGCAAAGGACCTGCGACAGTGCTTGGCTCCTGGAGCTGGCCACTGTGATGCTATTGCTGGGCAGTAAGAACACGAGCAGGCGGCCGACAATTCAGAAGCAGTCACAGTCCGATGGGAGAACGGACAAGTAAACAAACGAGGGCCGATACTGAGTGATGAGTGTAATTCCAGGACACAGTACAACCGTGAGAGCACAGAAGAGGGAGCTGTTCTTGCCCCTCGGGCCCTCTCCTGCCCCGGGGTTTTTTCTGAAGCTGGGGATGGGGCAGACAGCGGAAGTGCCTCCCAGGGCCCTAAATGCAGCCCTAAACCAGGGCTCCTGGCCAAGGCAGTAATTGCCAGCCGCTGAAAGATATTAAGTGCCAGGGAGGAAGACCAAGTCCTCTATGAGGCAGACTTTTTCAGAGTTCTTACGGCTTGTAAAAAAAAAAAAAAAATGTAAATAGTTACCCAGTGAGATATTATTTCACGTTGTTGCCATTAGGGTTTGAGTGTTATGCAGAGAGAGGCGATCATTCAGGCAATTCTGGCTCTGCAAGGACTGAAAACTGAAAACTCCACATTAACCCCACACAACAAATCCACTACCTCCAGCTCTCAACCTGACTCAGGCATTTTCTCCTGGGTGACGAATTTTCTGTAAATCGAAGTAGTGAGAAAAAAAAAAAAACTATAAATATTAAGAATTTCCTAAAGGATTTTCTTAATGGCTTGGGGAGGGGTGCATTTTTTAAAAAGACACGTTTTGACTGGAGGCTGGGGGAGGGGCACTCCCACTCTGGACAAATTCTGGGACTGCTGGGGTCTTGGGTGGCAATCCCCAGTGCTGAAAGGCTCCAGATCCAGTTGCTGCTATGACTGTTTTCTCGAGCAATAGCCCCCACGGATGCAGCTGATGTATCACCATCATCTACCTGGAACTCTCCTGTGCCAAGCACTGAACATGTGGCCACACAGTGTCCACTTCTGGCCTCCTGACTCCAACGAGGCCACTCTTACATTTTACACATGGGGAAGAGGGAAGGGAGGTTGCCTTGCCTCAGCCCACCACAGCATGGTTCAAAGGCCTGGCTCTGAGAGACCCAAATCCAAGTGACCGCTCTACCACTCACCAGTCAAGTGACTTTGGGTAAGGGACTAACCCCTCCAGCTTCGCTCTCTTCAGGTGGAAATAGGGATAACAGTACCTAATGCTTATGGAGTGCCCAACACATGGAATGGCTATGCTTCAACACAATGGCATGGGGCATCCCCTCTCCTTCACCGCATCCTATCTCAATGGTGCTGCTCACTCCCAGGGCAATCTGAACAGGCCCTGGAGAGAGGGAGGCTCCTTAACCATACATCTGTCACTCTTCCACAAGGCAAGGACGAGTGCCAGATGCCCTGTACAACATCTTGCATGAGCCTTTCAACCACTCCCCTATATAGCACCATGCTCTGCCTACAGGTGACCCTCAATAAATATGGCCCAACTGAAGACTGAGCCTTATTCTCTCCCAAGTGACAAGCCATTCCTTTGAAAACTGCCCTTGCTGTAGGCCACTGGAGCCCCCATTTAGGACTCTATAGGTTAGCATTTCAGCTAAGTGAATGTCAAATACTGATTGTAGTAATCATCTAGTGGTGTTTTAATTAGGCCTCTGGCCTGGCTAAGGCAATTGGGTGGATTTAGCCAGAGGAGCCCCGCTGCTCTCACCAGCACCCTGAAAGGAAAGTTGTCCCTATTCCCTTGCTAGCACTTTCCAGGAGAGGGGAAAACAGGCCTGGTCTGACCTCAGTGCTGTCAGGCATCCACTGTTCCTATCGGTGATCATTGCTATGACCTAAGGGTATGGGTGTTTGGTTGGTTTTTTGTTTTGTTTTGTTTTGTTTTGTTTTTTTGCTTTTTAATTTGGGAGAGAGAGGGAGGGAGAGAGAGCAGGAGTAGGGGCGGGGCAGAGAAGGAGAGGGAGAGAGAGGATCTCAAGCAGACTCTGTGCTGAGTGCAGAGCCTGATGCAGGGCTAGATCCTAGGACCCTAAGATCATGACCTGAGCCAAAACCAAGAGTTGGACTCTTAACTGAGCCACCCAGGTGCCCCAGTTTGTTTTGTTTTGTTTTGTTCTGTTTTGGGTTTTTTTGGTAAGGACAGTATATCACTACCAAGGCAAATTGCTCACCTTCCTACCCAGAACCTGATCATTCTATCCTCACCCCCTCCTTTCTCCTTTCAACTACTACCCTTTTTTTCTTTTCCTCTCCAAATAGATACTGTCGTCCTCTATTCTTCTCCCCTCTCTCCTTTCTGCTGCCCCCTGCTCCTCTTTTCCTTCTAAATTCCTCTTCTCTCTCCCCTCCCCTTTGCTCCCAACTGATTTCCCATTAATCATCCCTAACACACATCTGCTTGGGTCCTGGAAGGATTTCTTGGCTGGCTTTCACAGCTGGGCTGGTTACAATAATCAAGAAGGAGTCTTTCATCTCTCTGCCTCCTGGGTCTCTCTCTTCCCAGCTAGTCCTCCTCTAGGGTGCCTATGGAGTCTCACCCTTTTCCAGTCCATAAGGCTTTCTTCTGTTCTGTCTGGGTAGCAATCTCCCCAAGGCCAAACAGCCTTGTAGGTTGCAGCAGCTCTGCAAAGGACCTGTAAATGTGGTGTTGGCAGTGGCAATGATGTCAGAAAGCACAGAGGCTGGCATGAGAAAGGGCAGGGGAGACACAGAGAATACCACATAAATGGGATTGCCCCCCGCACACACACACACCCACTCCTTGTACCCTCTCTTGCTGCAAAATGAAAGATATCTCCTGGCCAGGGCATCCCTTAGCATTGGTGTCAACCTGACTCTACCAGGATTAAAACTGGGGTAGGAAGAGCCTGTGTAATCTCTAAGAGGCCTATGCATACTGCCCCCTCCCCCCCCCCCAAAAAAAAACAGCAGGGATGCAGGGACTACATTTAGTTTAGTGTATGATTGATATGGCCTGGGAGTGGTGCCTGCTGTCTTCTTTACTGAGCATGATAAATGTACGGGATGCTTATTTGTTATTTCCGTGATAGCTATTTCTTTCTGTTGGAAGAACCCCTTTGAAATCACCTACCCCCACCTTGGGTTCTCATGTTGTTTCAAGGCGTAGATCCACGCGGCAGAGTCAGGGACGGGTAGTCCCAAAGCAATATGCCCCAAGTGACAGGCCTGACAATCAGAGTGATGGATTGGGTCTGGGAAAGTGGTACTCGAAGGGAGGCAGTGACACCAGCGCGCCTCCACTGGCCGCTGAGAGCACGGGAAAGTGGTCTCCCTAGAGGCCGGCGCACAAAGGACCAGCTTCACCTTCTGATGATCCGCCAACCGGGAACTTTAATGTCAGTACTATGACTCTGTAAAATCTCTGCCAAGCGCTAAGCTGGCAATACACACCTCATCTAAAAGGCGGAGGGAGGGCGGTTGGAGGAGGGTATTGTTATTTTTAACAAAAAGTTTTTATTCCGAAATTTCCCTGGGAAAAGCTAGTGCATTTTCCCCCACGAGAAGAAAAGATGGGAATGGGAAGGCGCATCTCTGGAATCGGTATCGACGTGCAGCACAGAGAGAGAGAGAGAGAGAGAGAGAGAGAGAGAGAGAGAGACTCCTCCCTCCAATGGGATACTGGCCCCTCCAGCGATCCTGGATCCCCCAAAACAGCAGTTAGGCGCGATGCAGTAAGGGAGTTGTGCGCCTCCAAACAGACACTATACGAACCTGAAACACACCCAAGACCGAACCTAGAAATCTGTGCGGGCGGCGCGCGCCGGGCGAGTCCGGGCTGCGGGCACAGCTGGGACACCGCGCTTGGTCGCGACCATCTCACCCCCGAAGGGAGTCCTCAGACTCGCAGGCTTCGGACCCGACGGGCTCAAAGTAGCTGGAGCGGCCACGCCGCGTCCCGAGAGCCGTGGACGCCTCCAGGGCTCGGGCGCTTCCAAGTCCTCACACCAGGGAGAAGCCCATTAGGGGAAGGGAGCCGGGCCGGAGCCGAGCGGGAGCCGAGCGGGAGCCGGGCCGGAGCCGGGCTGGAGCCAGGCTGGAGCTCCCGAGGCGCGGCCCGCCCCCAGGCGGCCTCCGGGGGAGGCTGGGACTCGGCCGCGGCGGAGCCCCCCCACCCGCCCCACCCCGCCCCAGCGAGCACCCCCCGCCCCCGGCGCTGTGAAGGGAGAGGGGAGAGAGACTGGCAAGCCCGCGGAGGCTAGGGCGCGCAGTCCCGGGTCCCGGGGAAGTCTCGTCCGCTCTGGGACCCCGGGGCCAGGGCGGCCGGGCGGGGGGAGGGGAGGAGCGCGGCTGGCGGTAGAGGCCGAGGCGGCCGAGGCGGCGGCGGCGGCGGCGGCGGCGGGCGAGGCCCCTTTAAGCGTCTCCCCTCCCACCGGCGGCGCCGGCCTCCGCCCGCCGCTCTCCCCGCCCCGGGGTCCCGGCGAGAGCTGCGATTGGGCGGGCGCGGCGATCCCTTTGAAGTGTGGCTGCCGATCGCGGCTATTTGACGTGCGGCTCGGGGAAGGCGAAGGTTTTTGTGTGGCTCGCCGGGGCTAGCGGCGGCGGCGGCGGCGGCGGCGGAGGCGGTGGAGGAGGTGGAGGAGGGGTGGAGGCGCAGCGACTGCTGCACGGCGCTCGGCGCTGCGGAGCGAGCCCACCCGCCCACCCGCCCCGGGAGCTCGCCTCCCCGGTGCTCCCCCTCCCTCCCCGCCCCCCCAGTGGCGCTGCCTCCTCCAAATGAGCGATTCGCCCGCTGGATCTAACCCAAGGACACCCGAAAGCAGCGGCAGCGGCAGCGGCGGCGGCGGGAAGAGGCCGGCGGTGCCGGCGGCGGTGTCCCTCCTGCCCCCGGCGGACCCCCTGCGCCAGGCGAACCGGCTCCCGATCAGGGTCCTGAAGATGCTGAGCGCTCACACCGGCCACCTCCTGCACCCGGAGTACCTGCAGCCGCTGTCCTCCACTCCCGTCAGCCCCATTGAGGTCAGTCTCCCAGTCGCCGCCCGCCCAGCGCCGGCCCCATTCCGCCCACCGCTGCCGGGCCCGCGGCCCTACTCCCTGCGCCCCGGGGCTCCGCGCGACGCCCAGGTCCGGCCACGCCGGCGGACGGGGTGAGGAGGGACCGAGGGAACCGGGATCGGAGTCCACCCGGTTCTCCGCAGGCTTCTCCGTGGAGGGTTGCCCCTTCCACACTCGCCTTTCGGAGCTACGTGTTTTCTCTTGGATTGGGGTTGTTTTTGGAGTCTCCACTGGGCCCTTTACTTTTCGTCCGGCACCCAGTTTCCGGGCTAAAGATGATCTCGCCTGGGCCTTTCCTGCCCGCCCCCAGCCCCCCAGACGCCCGTGTGGTCTCTTTGAAGCCGGATCACCCCCGCCCCACTCCGCCTCTGTCCCAGCCGGTTGGAGCGCACTACGCCCGCACTCCCGAGCCCAGGTCTTCCTTCCTCCCACTTCCCTGGGTGCCCTCCCCGGGAGGGAGGGGCCACCGAGAGCGCCAACGGCAGCCCTAGCTGCAGACCGCGCTTGTCCCGGCTCCTGCCTCGCGGCGCCGGCGCCAGAAACCCGTCCCAAGCGAAGTTGCCCAAACTGAAGGAATAAGTTTTCTCCTGGGCGCTGGGGAGGGGGAGATCGGAGGGTCGGGGGCGAGTCGCAGCCCCTCCCCCAGCCCCGGCTGCAGCCCAGTCACCTGCTCCCGCGGCGGCCCCTGGTGGACCACTTCCACCGCGCGGCTTCCCCGGGCCTGCGCCGCGCTCTGGGGCGCCCTGGACCGACGGAGCCCATCCCGGGCCTGCGAGCCCAGCTCCACCCAGCCGCCCCGCCCCGCCCCGCCCCGCCCCGCCGCGCCCGGCCCGGCCCGGCCCGGCCCTCGCCCTCAGACTCTCCCCGAGGCCTTTTCGCCCCGCCGCGCCGCCGCGGGGGCTCCCCGCGCCCCCCGCCCCGGCTCCCCAGGCGCTCTGCCGGCCCCGGCGGCCTGCTGGTCTCACGTCCTCCTCCCTCCCCTTGCCGCTGTCTCCCACAGCTGGACGCCAAGAAGAGTCCGTTGGCGCTGCTGGCCCAGACCTGCTCGCAGATCGGCAAGCCCGACCCGCCGCCCTCCTCCAAGCTCAACTCGGTGGCCGCGGCGGCCAACGGGCTGGGAGCCGAGAAGGACCCCGGCCGCCCCGGCGCCGGCGCCGCGTCCGCGTCCGCGGCCCTCAAGCAGCTGGGGGACTCGCCGGCCGAGGACAAGTCCAGCTTCAAGCCCTACTCCAAGGGCTCCGGCGGCGGCGGCGGCGGCGGCGGCGACTCCCGCAAAGACAGCGGCTGCTCCTCCGTGTCGTCCACCTCCTCCGCATCCTCCTTGTCCCCGGGAGACAAGGCGGGCTTCAGGGTCCCCAGCGCCGCCTGCACGCCCTTTCCCCCGCATGGAGCGCCCGTCTCCGCGTCCTCGTCGTCGTCCTCGCCCGGCGGCTCCCGGGGCGGCTCCCCGCACCACCCTGACTGCAAGACCGGCGGCGGCGGCGGCGTTGGCGGCGTTGGAGGCGTTGGCGGCGGCGGCGGGGAGCTGGACAAGAAAGACCAGGAGCCCAAGCCCAGCCCGGAGGCTGCGGCCGTGAGCCGCGGCAGCGGTGCGGAGCCCAGCGCGCACGGTGGTGGCGCCGAGGCTGGGGCCTCGGGGCGCAAGTCCGAGCCGCCCTCGGCGCTGGTGGGGGCC
Source organism: Canis lupus dingo (assembly GCF_003254725.2). Taxonomy (NCBI): domain Eukaryota; kingdom Metazoa; phylum Chordata; class Mammalia; order Carnivora; family Canidae; genus Canis; species Canis lupus. The sequence continues at coordinate 28,646,612 of NC_064258.1, read as the reverse complement.
GGCCACGTGGCGCCCGTGTCCCCCTACAAGCCGGGCCACTCGGTGTTCCCGCTGCCACCCTCCAGCATCGGCTACCACGGCTCCATCGTGGGCGCCTACGCCGGCTACCCGTCTCAGTTTGTGCCTGGCCTGGATCCTAGCAAGTCTGGCCTCGTGGGAGGCCAGCTGTCGGGGGGCCTGGGCCTGCCTCCGGGCAAGCCCCCCAGCTCCAGCCCGCTCACCGGGGCCTCCCCGCCCTCCTTCCTGCAGGGATTATGCCGCGACCCCTACTGCCTGGGAGGTTACCACAGCGCCTCGCACCTTGGCGGCTCCAGCTGCTCCACCTGCAGCGCGCACGACCCCGCGGGGCCCAGCCTGAAGGCCGGGGGCTACCCGCTGGTGTACCCCGGGCACCCGCTGCAGCCCGCTGCGCTCTCGTCCAGCGCCGCCCAGGCCGCGCTCCCGGGCCACCCGCTCTACACCTACGGCTTTATGCTGCAGAACGAACCGCTGCCGCACAGCTGCAACTGGGTGGCGGCCAGCGGGCCGTGTGACAAGCGCTTCGCCACCTCAGAGGAGCTGCTCAGCCACCTACGGACTCACACGGCCCTGCCGGGCGCCGAGAAACTTCTGGCCGCCTACCCCGGGGCTTCGGGCCTGGGCAGCGCCGCCGCAGCCGCCGCGGCCGCCGCCTCCTGCCACCTGCACCTCCCCCCGCCCACCGCCCCGGGCAGCCCCGGGTCGCTGTCATTGCGGAGTCCACACACTTTGGGGCTGAGCCGGTACCACCCCTATGGCAAGAGCCACTTATCCACAGCTGGGGGCCTGGCCGTGCCCTCCCTCCCCACAGCCGGACCCTACTACTCACCGTATGCGCTGTACGGACAGAGACTAGCCTCAGCCTCCGCACTGGGATACCAGTAACTACAGCTCTTGCTCCCCCCACCCTCCCCTCCTTTCCCCCTCCCTCTCCTTTCCTCCCCCCTGCCGCCTCGCCGCTGCCAACCTCCACTACTGCTTCTCCCTGCCGGGGTTCCCCGCCCAGACCCTCCCCACCGGACTGTGTATTTATTTACTATAATGTTAGCTTACAAGCTGGGAATATAAGTGCATTAACGGCCCACACGAGTCAATGGTATGCAAAAAGTCTGTGTTCCCCAAATAATAATATTAATCACACAAATAACCACATGTTCCCCACCGCTCTTCCTTTCTTTTATTTTTTTTTTCTTTTTCTTAGATATAAGGTTTTTTTGTTTGTTTGTTTTGCTTTTGCTTTTTTTTTTTTTTATTGGTTTGGTTTTAGGGGGAGGAGGGAGAGTTGGGGTTCTGGGGTTCTATTTGTTTTCCCTTCCTGGGGCGTTTCTTGCATGCTTCCTAACGGTTAAGACTACATTTCTCCCTTCTCTTTTCCCCCTCTTTCCCCTTCATTTCTTCTTGTTTCCTTACATTTGAGGTTCTGTTTTATCCTTTGTACGAGTAACAGAGAGGAGATATTTTTTGTAAAGCATTTGGGGGGTGCAGGGATCTGCCTTGGTGGCAAGACGTCTTGCGCATTCTACTGACCCAGAACTCTGCTCTGTGATTCCTCCCCTGCCACCCTCTCCTTCTGGGGCCCTTGGTCTGTGCCCTGGCCCCCAAAATTAGAGCCTTGCTCCTCTATCTTGCTCTGAGCACTGAGAGCCCCAACCCCTCCAGCAGGCTACCCCCCACCCCCCACCCGGAGAGAGACCTTTCTACCTTCCAGACTCTTCATGGCTCCAGACATCCGGTAGTCACACTGCCTGCTGGTGGGGGACCCGCAGGGCTCATCTTATTCAATTAAAAGCCCTAGAAGGCCCTGCTGGTATAAAACTTTGCTCTTTATATTTTGCAAAGTGCATTGATAGTCACATTTTATTCTCCATTACTGGGGCAGTGGTCCCTCTCCTGCTGGTAGGGGTAGGGTCAGTGATTCTTGGCTAGATCCCTCCAAAGCAGACCATTGGCAATATCAGAGGGCAATACAACCCTGGTAGCTCCATTGGGAGATAGCTGGGGAGTTTGGGGAGGACATGGATCACAGTAGCCCCATCACCCCCTCCCAGGCCTGACCCAACAGAATCCCCAAGTTGGCCGTGGGCTTCCGTGGGCTCCCTCAGTGACTGGGATTGAAGACTCGGACCCTGGGTCTTCTCCCCACACCTTCCCTCCCTCCTGGTCTTATGCAGCAGTGGGGGGTGGGGGTGGGGTGGGGCCTGTTTGAGATGAACAGAGCTCTCCCTTGGTAAGACTTATTTTGTTAATAAATGGAATACTTGGCTATATTCACACCGTGGTGTGTTTCTCTCTTGCCTCACCCACTGTCCCACTTCCAGACACCTGAGCAGATGTCCTTCCTTTATTCTTGTTTAAATACCTTATGGTTTCCTTCTGAGATTTCCGCTCAAGGTCGAGTTTAATGCCTTTCCTCAAGAAAGGAGGTGGGGGGGAGGAAAAAAACACAGAACTTCTGCCAACGCATTACAAATAACATAAAACCGCCTTTATGGGGTTTTTTTCCACTTGGTTATTTAGCTCCCAGGCTCACTTCAAAGGCCTTGACATTTCCTGGGGACAGGGTGGAGGGAGTGTGTAAATGCAGTTTTTCCTCTGGGCCTGGATTCGAGGTACGAGGGGCTGGGAGAGAGAACCGGGGCGCGGGGCTCAGACTCCTGGCTGCACGGTCCCCAGCACCGTCCCCAGAGCCGTGCAGGGATGCGAAGTCGGCGTGCCTCCGGCGCCACCTAGCGGCGGGAAGATGAGTGACCGGCGCCGGCCCCGACGACGCCCGCCGCGCTGCCCGCTCGAAATGCGCTTGCTTTCCTCTTCCTGGCCGCCCTTTAGACGCCTCGAACCCAAAGAGTTCGTGCGCCTGCAGAGACTGGCGCTTTGCGAGGCTGAGGGGCTCCCCGAGGCCAGCGCCGGGCTGTGGACCCCAGGCATTGGTGCCTCCCAGCCGTCTCTGGACGGGGTTTGGGTTGTGCCGAGAAGGCGCCGAGTCCCTCGGACCCCGACGCCGCCCTCGGTCACGCGGCTGGCGCAGGCTCGGGCATCCCCGGGCGCCGTTGGCCAGGATGCGCGGCCGGGCCGGGGACCCCCCGGTGCGAGGCGGTTCCAGGGACCGAGGCCGCAGCGGAGCGGCGGGGGCGCGGACACGTGTCGGGCGCACGTCGAGGCGGGCTGCCGCCCCCTCCTGGCCGCCCCGCGCTGCGCCCGCCCGAGCCGTCCGTGCTGCTGGTTTGCTTCGCCGCCTCCGCGAGGACTGCGAGCGACTCGGCGGGCGGTGGGCGCTCCGCAAACCGGGTGCGTCTGAAAGGTCGGTGGAGCCAGGTGAGCGCGGAAGGCGGCGTGGGAGGGGCCAAGCGCCCACGCACACCGCGCGCGGCTGGAGGCCAGAGAATCGCAGGACGCGCCCTCGGGACCGGACGAAACCTCAACGTTGGATGTTTTCTGGGGGAGTGGGGAGGTGGATTAGGGTTTTTTGAAGTTTTGCCTCTCTTGGTCTCCGACCAAAATTCCTTCCTTATTAGGCCAGAGAACGTCAGGCTGCTTCTGCCACCACAAGAACTTACCTGTGTCCCAGGGGAAGGGGCCTGAGCTGCGGGTGTCTTTGGGCTCGTGGGGGCCAGAGGGGGAGTCGGGGAGAATGGGCTGGAGAAGTCGCCCTGGGACCAGCTCAGGGTGTTTCTGGGGAATCATCATTAGCCGATTTCTCAAAGTTCAAATCGGCTAGAATCTTTAAAAGACCTGAAATGTTGCGACTTGCTTTGTTTTTTCTCTCTGTTGTGTGGTTTGCTGTTGGTCACATTCCCTTCCTCTCAAGTTCCCTTTCGTCAGATGCCTTTTTTTTTTTTTTTTTTTTTGATGCCTGCTGAAACTGATGGCAATTGCTCCCTCTGCAGGAAGACTTAAACTTTTCTCTTTGTTAAAAACTACCATCTTCAGACCTTCCTAGCTAAGGACTCCAGGGTTCATTTCTTGTTGGGATAGAGAAAAGAATAGATTCACTGTCTTCCATAGTGAACTCTCTGTAGAGCAAAAGTCACGTTTGTAGAGCTGCATGGCTCCCCATGAGCTTAGACCTCTCTGACTATTGAGTTTCCCCAGAAAATATACTGGTGGCCTTTGCAGACTAGGAAGGATGCCATTTGCCTAGTTGGACCGGGGTGCCCTCAACAACCATTGTGACATCAAAGGGCAAGCACTGTAGCCTGGAGTGTCCCAGTTCTTACCGTGAGATGTGAGCCCTCCTCAGCATAAATGGGTGCCAGTTCCTAAGAAATGTGGCTGTTTTAATTAGCTGGTGGGGAGTTGGTTACTTTCAATAGCTAAATTCTCATTAAACAAAGTTGCTGTTTTAATAGAGATAATGCTCCCAACCAACTGCTTATTTGCATAATTAATTCATCCAGCAACTCTTTTCTTTGAGAATCACCTCCACCTTCTCTTTCTCCACCTCCTTCTCCTCCTAGCCCTCCTCCCCTTCTTCCTTCTAATCTCTCCCAGGCGCCAGAAATGGGGCCTGTGTTCCCAAGGCACCAGGAAGGGTGGAAGCACAGAGCTGGAACTTGAGACACTGGACGTTCCTGGCTCCAGGTCAGATTTTCACACCTCTTGCCTGGTTATTTTTGTGGCCTCGTGGGCAGCAGTGGGAGGAAGGGAGGAGAGGGAGAGGAGAGGCTCACCCTCAGATACAGGTTTGACACAAACAGAAATTGCGTGGTGTTAGATTTTTAACTTGCCAGTCATCCCCACCAGCTCACCTCCTGAGAAATCCGTAGCCCAAGTGGGAGGCATGGGGCGTCCATCATCGCCTTGCCCTCCCCAGCATACTATGACGTGTCTCTCAATATAGGAGCTAACTCCTGATGTACGTCTGGGTTACGGTGGAATTCGTCTTGCAATAATCCTGAGGCTCTACACTTTATTAATCATTCTGTAGGGAAAGCTGCTCTCCGGTTCTGTTTGATTTGATTTCATTCATCCTGTCTTTTTGCAAAATAGATGGTTGAGTGCATCCGATAATGTATGGTTTAATTTGGAGCACTATGGGTTTGAATTACCATTTTCATAATGTGCTGTGCATTAATGTGTTACATCATTTATAAAGAGGAATGTGCTGGGTTTTAAACTTTCTCTCCCGAAAGCCAAAGTCACCTAAAGGAAACAAAGCCAAATCACATCGACCCATCTTCTTACCTCGCTGCCAGAGAAACTCCTGCCTCCCCAGCCAGGGGGTGGGGGGGTGGTTAAATCTGCCAAAGCTCGTAAAACCCAACATGAAGCTTTTGTAGTCACATAATGCAGGTGGGTGTCAAGGTTTGGGGGGAACTTGCACATGGCTGCCCGGGAGCCATCAATGGCAGCACAAAGCTCCCCCTCATTATTGTATAACAACAGCTTTGCAGCCAACCCGGTTGGAGGAGACCTCCAGTGGATGGCTCTCCGCAGACCCTAATCCCAGCCCTCCCTCCCCAATGGCTGTAATAACACCAGCTGTCTGTTACTCAAACTCTGACTGAGGAGGAAAAAGCACTGATTATCCAAATACAGTCATTAAAGGGGAAATGTGTTTTTAGGACTGTCAGAGTGATTAATGAGGGCTAGCCGTCTTTGCAAATGCACTTGTTTAGTCTAACTGGCAGCTTCTATTTTCCTATTGATTTATTGCAGCCGTTGCCGGGCCTTGGTGTGTGCAGAGTCAGGGCACTTCACAACTGCGCCCTGTTTAAACAGGAAAAGCATGCACCATTTTGTCCGGGAGGGAGGGACCAGCCTCAAGTCTCTCCCTTCAGGGCAGTCTCCGGGGGCCCAGACCAACAAAGGAGACATTAAAACCCTGCAGCCAGGAGAAGGAAGGAAGCTGCCTCCCCTCAGTTGTCCCCAGTCACTCCCATCCAAGGTCAGTGGAGACGCACCCTGGCCCCTGGACAAAGCCTATCCCATTGTAACACTCGGCAGGCCCGCATTTTCTCCCCGGGGCCAGCCCCAAACCAGCTGTCAGGCCACTGGGTCTGAGGACAGGAGAGGCACCTAGAGGAGGGGGAGGCTGCAGAAGGGAGTGGTGGGGCCAGGCCCAAAACAGAGAACTGAAGCAAAAACCACCCCCTCCCGCAACACACACACACCCCACACAGACACCCCTCTGCCCAGGTCCAGGTCCAGGTCCAGGTCCAGGTGCCGGGGGCAGGGGGGAGGGGGTGGTGGCAGCGAAGCTGGGGGGCGTGATGGGAAATTGATAGAGCCCAGTGGCTGATTTCAACTTTCCAAAAGAGGTAGAGGGACCAAGAGTGATATCTACTACTTCTTTCCACCTGCATGTTTAATGTTTTGACAACTGATGTATCTAAGGACAAAAATAGAGAAATGCCAGCTTGAAAGGAGGGCCCCACTATTTGGGGATTTATACTTCAAGGCGGCCATTCATCTAGGGAAACACAATTTGCAGAGTTCCGGTGATATGCCCAGCATGATGCTGGATGCCGTGAGACACAGGAGAAAACTCAAGACCAAATTCTTGTCTGATTTAGTTGGAGGGACAAGACACCCCCATGAGACAGAGAGCACTGCATATAACTGCATTTATGCTGATCTAATAAACTGCTGAATCGTCCTGGGCAGACAGTGGAGAAGAGGACAGGATATAATACGGTGCTAATTGTGAAGATTAGACAGGCAGGTTGCAGGGGCCAGAGGGGGAGACCCTGGGGACTGATGTGGGTGACCTTGCCCCCACCTGTTGGGAGGCTCCCCAATTCCTTGGAGGCCCATCCTTTTTTGAAGGCTGAAAGATGGATGATGAGGCCTTGGTTCCACAGGGATAAGGGAGCTGGAACTTGAGCCCCTGAGCCCATAATTTCCATTTCTAAAGCAGACCGAGGAACAGGCTTCATTAACACTGTATACAGCACCTCTGGATTTCCTTCTACCTGCTTTCTTCCTAGTGGGCTTGCACCTTCCACAGAGCATTCCACGTATGGAAATGGTGTGTACTTCTTGCTAAATGAAGTGCCTTTCCAAGTTTTCCCAGGGTGGTGGTATATCACCAGCATTATTAACACTTCCTAAAACAGGAAAAGCTGTCAGTGGATTTGGATCATAGATGAACTGGGAGCACTTTCTCTTAAAGAAGTTGAGGGGCGCCTGGGTAGCTCATTCAGTCAGTTAAGCATCTGACTCTTGATTTTGGCTCAGGTCATGATCTCAGGGTCGTAGGATTGAGCCCTGAGCTAAGAACAGAGCCTGCCTCTCCCATCTGCTCCTCCACCTTCTCTCTCTCACTCCCTCTCCTCTCCTCTCCTCTCCTCTCCTCTCCTCAAATAAATAAATAAAATCTTAAAAAAAAAAAAAAAAAGAAGAAGAAGAGAAAAAGTCGAACGTATTGGCTGAGAGAAAATGAAGTGATTGTATTTTATAAACTTTATAATACAAATGGTACAAGTAGACTCCGGTGAACTTTAGGACTGTCCAGGAAAACCCAGAAAATCTAGTCATTACATATCTGGTAGAAAGAGCATAGAAATGGGAGTTAGAAAACTGAGATTTTCTTCTAGCTCTGAAACTTATTACTGTGTGTGACTTTGAGCAAGTCACTTAATTTGAGTCTATTTTTCCATTTCTGAAATGAAGCTGTCAGGCCCTGTAATCCTGAAGCCCTTTCTAACTGGAATATTCTGTGAGTTTCTCAGTCACTAGTCCCTAGTCAAATAGAATTCTTTTTTTTTTTTTTTTTAAGATTTTATTTATTTGACAGAGAGAGAGCACAAGAGAGCCCCAATGTGGGGCTCGATCTCAGGACCCCAGGATCACGACCTTACCGACTAAGCCATCCAGGTGCCTCCAAATACAATTCTAAAGTTCCTATCAGGACAATGAAAGAAACTTAGTGACTTTACCTCCATGATGGGGGCTCAGGTGGAGTGTACAGAAGAAAAAATATTGTAATATGAGCTTTTCACCCAGAGAAGTGACTCCAACAAAATAAGTTATGAAAATATTTTTTTAATTTGATGAGATGCTGAGTTTCAGGTGATGCACATATTTCAAAGGTTGCCTGAGTGCTTAAGTGGGTCAGAAATCATTATTTAAAATTAAAATAATGTGGAGAATCTCATGTGGTTAAACCAAGGTCTATGAAAAGAATCACATGTTTTTTGTAATGTACAGCCAATTGCTTTTGGAAGATGGAATTGGCAAGAGAAGTGAAAAGTAGATAAAAATCAAACCACAGAGGGGTAGAGGAACCTTTGCTCTGAGTGGGCAGTGGGTATCTCTACAGCTCTTTGGACCATAAGATAAAATGATCTGTCCCAAGTTTAAATTAGAGCCAGATTTTAGAATGCAAACAGTAATTTGGAAGATGTCAATGCACATTCCCTATGTCCCGGTCGCTCTTTTGGGTATGCATACATATAAATGTGTGCACATGTGTAGTGCGAGTTACATACAGGTAGGTTTATACCCAATCCATAGAGAAATAGTGTGATCATGCTCTTCCTTTTTACTTTGATAATTTCAAATATAAGGACTACTAAACAAATGTGCAGAAGCAATAGACCAGGCCCACCCAGGGTTTCTCAGGAAGCATCATTGTGAGTGCACCATAGCACAGTTAAATATAATGATATGTACAGGGCATTTAATACTTACAACAAACCTCTAGTTCCTTTTGCTGAGAAAAAACAAGATTTGGAGAGATTAAGTAAATTGCTGAAAGTCTCATAGTCAAAGAGCTGTAGAACCAGGATTCTAACACATTTCTGATTATAAAACTCTTTGTACTAAGCCAATAGCTTCAGACTTTATTTCAAAGGGAGTCTAGAGGGATCCCTGGGTGGCGCAGCGGTTTGGCGCCTGCCTTTGGCCCAGGGCGCGATCCTGGAGATCCGGGATCAAATCCCACGTCGGGCTCCCGGTGCATGGAGCCTGCTTCTCCCTCTGCCTGTGTCTCTGCCTCTCTCTCTCTCTCACTGTGTGCCTATCATGAATAAATAAAAATTAAAAAAAAAAAAAAAAAAAAAAAACAAAGGGAGTCTAGAAGCTACAGGTGGATAGACTATGGGGATCTGTCCCATCAAAACATTCTGACCAGTGTCCCTTCATGGATTGGAACTGTGCTAGATGTAGTGCCAACTACCTTGGTCCTGCCTCTCCTTCCCAGGAACTGAGATGCTGCTCAGTGCAGTGGCTTTGACTCACTAAGTAAACATTGTAATGTATTCTACTCTGTAGAGTGCCCACTGCATATTAGGTTCCATGGTCTTCTCTGGGAACTAAAAAGATGGGAGAGCCATGGGCCTGGCCTGGCCTCAAGGAGCAGATGTGCAAGCTAAAACATACAATGGACCAAGAGCTCTATTAATGCTGTTGTAGGTGGTCATTATAGGCCAGATTACACTGTGGTAACAAATGAACCCCAAATCCTCAGGGCTTACCACAACAAAGACTTGCTTCTCATTTATACTGCACTGCCACCATTGACAAGGATCTCTGTATCAGTCAGGTTTGAGCAGAGAAGCAGAACCAGTAATAGAGGAAGGCATTTATTGCCAGGCATTGGTATACACAACTGTGGTGGCTAACCAAGCAAGTTGTACGTCTCTAGGGCAGGCAGGGAAGATCCAAGCGTGAAACCACTGGCATGAGCCCTTTGAAATCTCTAAATTCAGGGAAAGCCTAACCTATCTTTTAAAGGGCTTACCTGATTAGGTCAGGTCCACCCCCAGACAGCCTCCCTTTTGATGGGAACTGCAATCGTATCTGCAAGACTCCTTCACGGAAGCACCTAGATATGTATTTTGTTAGATAACCAGGTTGGTCTAACTAAGATGACACATCAGAAAGCATCACGGGGTTGCGTATAATTGATCAGACCCACTAACAAAGGAACATCTTCAGTCACAGAGGGGGAAGAGCCAAAGAATCCTCAAAAATTACACGTTTTAGGCCATAATGCCATGTGTCACTCCTGGTCATCTGTTCACACTCCTCTAACTAGAACTGATCACCAGGCTCCTCCCAACTGCCAGCACAGGAGGCTGCTGACCCTCCCTCATGCCTGGGTACTCTGACCAACTTCCATCCCGCCTTCCACATTTCAGTTTACACCAGGGGAAGCTGAGTCTGTGGTGAGATGAAAGCACACATGTCTGCCGACGGCCACACATAAATAAGACTGAGTTCTCCTCTCCATCCCTCCAGCTACCTTCACCCTGCTTCCTCAGGCTTCAACAAACTCCTGCCAAACCCACTGAGCTCTATTCACCTGGAGAAAGTTGACATTTGAAATTACAGAAAACAGTGCCTCCGGGGATGGAATGCCCTAGCCAGACAAGCATGGCCTCACTACAGTTAGGATGGACATCTCAGAGCTCTGAGGACCTTGAAGGTCAGAGACTTGCGACCTTCTGCATACTTTGTAGTCCTGAGATCTCCATCAGGCAGCTTGCAAAGAACCACCTTGTTGAGTATAGAGGCAGCATATTAACAAGGCCTCCTTACAAGAAGGGTAGGGACCTCCCTGGACTGGACTCTAGGAATGCTTTCATCTGTGAAACTCACAAAAAGGTAAGGATTGATTGAAAGTGATAACGGTCAATGGTCACTGACAAACAAGTGCCATCCACAGTATGTGCTCTCAGCTGAAATGAAAAAGCTCTGGGCAACAGGGACCAGACACGGCCCTCTTCCCTCTTGAACACTGATGGAGTGCTCACTGTGTGCCCAGCACTGTGCTAAGCACTTTCCACACAAGATGTCATTAACTCCTGGCAGCAATTCTCTGTGGTTGAGTCTATCATTGAACACATTTTTCCCAAGGTCACAGAGCCAGTAAGCAGTAGAAGCGAGGTCCCTACCAAGTCTATCTGATTCCCAAAACCTATACTCCAGCCACAAGGAGCCTCCATGTTCTCTTGTGAGACTGGTGCCCTGCATGAGAACATCTGGCCCAGGAAGCAAGTGAGGTCCCTGTGGCCACCCATGACACCTGGCCCAGCTGTATCAGTGAGGGGGGACTTTCTCTAAATCTCCCAAAGGCATAGATGGGTGAGGGCAGGATAGCCAGAGCCTTTCCAACTTCAGATCCTCTCCTCTAAAGGTCAGAGAAGAACTTTAAATCTTCTGATCCCAGGCTCACCTCCTGATGGTTACAGCTGAACTTTGCAGTGCACTTGTACTTGTGGAAATATCCTGAGAGCCTACTTCCTGTGCTAACTGCTATCAAAGGGTAGCTGGATAAGACATGGCCCCTTGTATCAAAGTGTTTACAGTCTAGTAGGGAAAGCCATACAAACACAGACTCATAATGTGAAATAAGGCATGACATTAACACGTGAAGGAGACTCACAAAAACTGCCAGCTGTTCAGAGGACCCCAGGCACTGGAAGGATTCATTCGTTCCCCTTGGGCCCCCAAAGGAAGAAGGGGAGAGGTCTCTGAGGCCAGTGGGGCGGCCTGAGAAAGCCCAAAGCCAGAATGTGTTAGAGGACGTCCCTCCAGCTCATGCCAACCGGCTTCCACGGGCAGGGAGCACAAAGGCAAGGAGAGCTTTAGGGAGTCAGTGATTGAGGGGGGGGTGCCACCAGCACAGGTGTGGCACCCACCAACCCCAGTCAAAGCAGGGCAGCAGCCTCAGGCACACAGAGCACAGTGAAGCCCAGTGAAGGGGCCACATCAGAGGGCAGGTAGGCTCTGCACAACTCAGCTCAAGAGCTGGAACTGAAACATGCATCCCATACGCTGGCTGGGCTCTTCCAGTCATAGCCACCCTCCTTGGGCTCTCCTGCCCCCCAGGGTCCACCTGCCTGGCTCCAGATACAGCATCAGGGACCAGAGCACAGAAAGGGTCGGGAGCCTTCTGAGGGTGCCAGTGGTAGGTGGGGCCTTCACACCCATCCCCCTCCTGACACTCACCTGTCTTCCCTGACCCCCCCCCCCCATCTCCCTTCTCTGGCAGTATTGGAGCAAATGTTCTTGGAGAGCATCCTACTTTGCACCCCTTGCTCTAGCATCACCCTCCCCTCCGTCCCACCCCCAGGGCCATTCCTCCCCCCAATACACACACGCACACACACTCCCTCTCACCTCCCTTCCCTCCCCCACCCCTTCCCCTCCATTTGTTTCAATGAACAGCCCCTTTTATCTATTCTGTAGGTACAAATGAAGCTGTCAAATTTGATCAGGCGCTTGATATGACAGGCCGTGGGAGTCAGGACCCCTTGAACAGAGTAGGCCTTGTCTGTCACAGCCTGCCTGACACTTCCCATAATGCCCAGACTGATGAGATTCTGAGTAGGGCCCAGCACATTTTCAACTCTATTTTGGGTGAAAACCCTTCTTGAAAGATCTTGAAAGGAGCTGGCAGTTCAGCCGCCCGGATGATTAATGAGGGTTGGCTCCGCTGGATGGATTTCTCCTGGTGCCAACAGCCGTCCTCCCAACAGGCTAGAACGTGTTGCTGTTGACTTCCCCCTGCACTTCCCCCTCGCAGGGACGCCCCCCAAAAAACCTCTCCCACTAACCCTCGGACATTCCTGCTGCCACCCCTCGCCTCCACCCGCAACCACTCTGGCGGCACATCTCTCCCCCATCCTCCCTCATTTTCTGACGCAGGAGCAGTCCCAGCATATGGAAAAAGTTAACCATCACAGCTGAGTGAGGCCTGGCTTGAGCAAACAGGGCCCACTGGACAGCTTTGCAGGTTTGAGGGCCACAAAGGGAGGGCTGGGAGGGACCAGACAGGACAGTGCCCTGAGCCTTCCTTGAGTTCCATGTCACATGCTCCGTGGGCAGGCAGGCCTGTCTACCTTTTCTCCATGGACTCTATGGCCCCAGAGAGATAAGGCCTTCAAGTCCTTGTCTTTCCACGCTTATCTTGCCATGTGTCTCAGAGGGGCATGGTTGGGATTTGGAGCAAGACAATTCGTTATTGGGTAGGACCCTCTGGTGTAGGGCAGAAGATTTAACATCCTTGGTCTCAAGACACTACTTGTTTGTAGCAACCCCCAATCTTGGAGGCAACCCAAACTATCCCCTACAACTCCAAATGCTCCTGGGGGTGGTCTCAGCCCTGCTTGAGAACCACCAGTAGGATATAGAGCTCCCACCCCCGAGTCTTGAGGGCTTTGCCCTCCACTCTGCCTCTCCCAGCTCTCACTCACAACCCTTAACCTCGCTTGGTGGGGAGAGCACTCTGAAAGAGGGGAAAGAAGGAAAGAAGGGTGTTCTCCCAGCCATCCCAATACTGACTTTTCTCCTCTGCTGCTCACTTCAAACAGGCGCTGCTTTAGTCTCTATTCTTCCCTTCCTCTTCTGCGTTCCTATTTCCCCCAGCAGATTACAGCTCACCCATGCTCAGGATGAAAGAATGGTGCCCAAAGCTTCTTTAGACTTTCCAAGATCAGAATCCTTCAGGAACAGACCAGCGACAGGTAGTTGGGGTCAGGAACACGCTATTTCTTTTTGGAGTATCCCACAGATTTCTTTTTCAAGCCAGACTCCAAGTTCTGGGGACTCCATCAGAGGAGAAGCAGGGTCCCTATAACCAATACCATCACCCACAATCTCTTGTGAAGCAGAGTCCTTGGGCCCAGGCCATGAGAGAGGGCTGTCAAGAATACTAAGCCATACCTACTGTCCTCACCCCACGTTTTTCTTCTGAAAAAGAGAGTAAAAAAAAAAAAAAAAAAATCCCATAGTTTACCCACCCCCAGACCACTGAGTAAATGCCCAACCCTACCTTTTACCAATGGCCCAGTCAGTGGCCAGTTGCTCCAGCCCCCACATGGACCCAACACCATCAAGTACATTCATTCAGTACCCATTACTGAGTTTCTTCTACCTGCCAGGCACTGGGCTCAACTCTGGGCATACAATAATGAGCAGAGACACACAGCCCCTGCCTTCATGAAGCTTACAGACTAGTAAGAAGAAAAAACTGGGCAGCCCGGGTGGCGCAGCGGTTTAGTGTCGCCTGCAGCCCAGGGCGTGATCCTGGAGACCCTGGATCGAGTCCCATGTCGGGCTCCCTGCATGGAGCCTGCTTATCCTTCTGCCTGTGTCTCTGCCTCTCTCTCTCTTTCTCTCTCTCTCTCTCTCCTCTGTGTGTGTGTGTCTCTATGAATAAATAAATAAAATCTTAAAAAAAAAAAAAGAAAAAACTAAAATCAACGTAGGATATAAATTGTGGAAGTAGCAATGAAGGAAAAGCAGACTGTTTTATGGTGCATCCTGAGAGGGTCTAACAAAGAACACTTGATTAGAACTAAGGTCAGAGAGAGCATCTTTGGGAACGTGACCATGAAGCTGAGATCTGAAAGTTGAGCAGGATCAGCCAGGTAAAGAAGGAAGAGTGTCTCAGCTGGGGAAATTCACACCTGAACATTAGCTGAATGCTCCTGCCATGGAGGTATTTCCCCTTGTAGTTAGCTGTGCTTCCGTGGAAGGACAACAGCTCAGTAACTCAGCCCAAGCCCTGGAAGAACCAGAAGGGGGAGGAGCTGGCAGGAGAAGGCAAGCAAGGGGTGCGGAGGGAGACTGCTCAGTCACCTCACCACCCAGGGCACCAACCACCATCTTGGCAAACGAGAGGGAGACTGCAGACCGGTCTGGGCCTGACACGACCTCTCCCTTGAGTTTCAGGGATGCTCTTGGGCCAAGTTTTGAGGTTCTCTAGCTCCTGGAGCTGTGGTGTAGTTAGCTGCTGATGGAGACAGAAATTGAACTAACGATGACACAAATTAATGTATAATTACAAGATTCTTGCCCAAGAGTGAAGCTTGAGGGAGACCCAGCTTTGTCTCTTCCAGAAAGATAATATTTTAATGAAATACAGGAGAATGCATTTCTTACTCTTGGAAACTCATAGGCCTTCATTGGCTCACCACTATGTAATCGAGGCCAAGCCTTTAGCCTAGGAAGCAAGGCCTCCACAGAATAGCTTCCAACACCTTCCCACCCACCCCTGCCGGAAGCTTCCCAGGAGCCAAACATGAAAACTCACTGTTTTCTAAACATCCAGCTCTTGCATTCAGTTGTTGTTCCTTCCTCCTAAAAAGCCTATTCCCTCTCACAAAGTCACTGGTCTCATTTTTACCCCAATCAGTTGCAGTTCCCCTTACTCCAAATCCCTTGAGCTCCTTATTTTATCTCTCTGATAGTCCTTCTGAATGTGAGGACCCCTCATCACCCCTCATTGCACCATTAAGTTCCTTAAAGGCAAGAAGAGTCTTTTACATAGACTTATGGCCCCTGTGTGCCTAGGACAGTGCCAGGCACAAGGCAGACAATAAATACTTGCCAAATTCCAGCTCTTTTCATTGGAAAAGAGCTAAAGAGGTTAAGCATATGTCAGCATCTTCCAGCTGAAGTCACTAGTTTGATGAGAGAAGAGACCTGGGAGATAAAATGCAAAGAAGGAAGGAGGACAAAAGAACAATCAGGAAAGAGAAAAAAGATGTACACTCTTTACCAATGGCCCACTGACCAGATGCTCCAGAAGTCTTCCCTTCTCTCATTGGTCTCCCCATGCCCACAACAGGAGAGGTGATCCTGGGGGCACAGGGGTCACTCTGAGGGCCTTGGCTATAGTGGCAAACCCTAGAGGCAGACAGAGGACACCCACTGGGGTATGGGCAGCCAGTGACCTCCTTTATCTGCCAACTTACCATGGTGGCTGGAATTCCCCCCAATTATGACTCATTTCTTGAAGTTAAGGAACAAGGTCCTGAAAAAAAAGATCTTAAAAATGAGCTGTGAATGGAGTAGAGGGAAAAGACACCCCTCTTAAGACATGGGTGTTCATTAAACCTGTTTAGGAACAGCCCATACCTCAGCAGACAGAGCAGGGCTGACAGGAATAGGACATCAGACTATCAAGGGGCGGGAAGGAGCCAGGTCAGTAAAGTTTTGGAACATGAACATTTTCCCAGGAATGGCAGCTCCAGCGTTGGTACCCCCAGGGAGAACCTGGCAGCCCGAATGCAGGGCCAGAGGACTTCCCTTCAAAGAGCAACCCTGCCACAGTACCAATTCACTATTTGATCCCTGTCTCACCCATGAAAAGCTACCACCACGAGGGAGGGAACTTGCCCCATGTTTACTGCTGTGCCCACAGTGTCCGGTCTGTGCCTGGCATGTAGCAGGCACTCAACAGATATTTCTTGAATAAGCAAATAAACTAATAGGCACTAAGAATGGACCCCAAGGAGAAACTAGGCCTTGCTCTCAATTCTGCAAAGGGACCCAGAAGACCTGCAGAAATTCAGACCCACATCGCTGGAAGCAATCCCCAAAATTAGCCAAGCACCCCCATCTAGCAGACAGAGGTCCACACCTGAGCAGCTTGGAAAAGATGCATTTGCAAACTTACCCCACCAGCTTTTGGAACATAACCGACCTCCCTGCTGTCTTTCAGGATTTCTTAAGGGAGAAAAAGAATTTTCCTGGCTATTGGGCCAGAATATAAAAACAAGGCTACATAAAACAGGCCTAAGAGGGAAGGAGTAGGCCAAAAACAATATGCTCCTTCCCCACCCCCCTGTTTTCTTAGGACCTCAACCTCTTTTCCCAGTGAGGAGGAGGAGGAGAGGGCAAGCAGAGCCTAATGACCCCCTGCCCCCTTGCCAGGACAGAGGCCCTTGCAGGCAGGGAGTCAAAGAAAACTTTTCCGAGACTGATTACCAAGAGGGTAACTAGGTACACCAAGCACATGTGAACAGGCTCCTCGTTTCCAATTCAGGACTGTCAGATGGTGATTAATGACTAACAGCCACAGAGCAGCCTTGATTGCCAAGCGCCGTATTGTTAATGCTGACATTTAATGAGGCCGGACACAAGTCCAGCACAATTCCACACCATCATCTGCAAATAGCGCTCAACAGATTTAATTGGTTAAGTATTTGTGTGTGTGTGTATGTGTGTGTGTGTGTGTGTGTGTAAGAGAGAGAGAGAGAGAGAGATAAAGGGCAGAAGAAAGGGATAAGATGTTGGTGTGTGAATTTGCCCTACATGGACATCTCTGTTTTAATACGTGTAACTATGTGATCCCACCAGTCAGGTGGAGTGAGTCCATAGGACTGTATCCACAGACCTGCAATATGACCTCAGTCCCCAGCAGGAAAGTCTCGGGATACGGTGGCAGCTCCCACTATATCCTCCCCACCCCACTAGCACATCTGACTACTGCTGTGGTCTCCCCACCACCACCCACCACCATCACTGCTGTCTCTCAGGGGCAGCTGGGAACTGGCATGTTTGTGAAGTGAAAACACATGAAAGAGAGTTGAAAGAAGAAGTTGTCTAGAAGTGGGCCTGGATCCAGGGCTCCCGAGAAGCCACTTTTTCACTGGACTCAGATCAATGGTCCCTTGGCCCGCCTGACTGGGCAGCTTCTCCTTTGCCAAGAGAGAACTGTTACCCCCATTCCGGAACTCAACACTCTCTTAGGAGAGGAACGGAATCCATCTTATTGTTCTAGAACAAGAGTCCCCAGCAATAGGGACAGAGAGACTGGCCCAGCGAGAGTTCTGTGGGCCAACTGAGCAAGGTGACCAAGGGCACAGGAAAGGATATGTCAGCTCCAATAGGGCAGATCAACACAGGAGTCTGGCTATAGTCACAGACTGTGGCTTGGCCTCTTGGGGACAGAGAAGGAGGTGAAACCCAGGCAGCCAGCACTCCAGTTGGGGAAATGGCAAATGGACACACAAGAACAGCCTGGATGGTGGATGCTAAGGGCCAAATGAGCAACAGAAAGTGGGTGAATGCCTCCAGCATTCAGAGGAGAGGTCAGTTCAGAGTTGGGGGCTCGAAAAGTCTAGAAAAGGCAGAAAAAGGTAGAAAGAACTAGCAAAGCCATTATCCAAATGAGGGCTTTGAAAATTTGAATTGCCATTACCTCCCCTGTAAAGCCTTATTCTTGGAAGTGGGGCCCTAAAATCACCAACATCACCACTCTGTGGCCTTGGAGTCTGTTAGAGATGCAGAACATCAGGCCCATGCCTGACCTACGGCTCTTGATCTGCATTTGAACAAGATCCCCAGATATCTGCATGTATGTGAAAGTTTGATAAAAGCTGATAAACTCTAAATGCCCTGGTCAGGAAGCCACACACGGTAGCAGGCCCAACCCAGGGACTGATAGGCCTGGAAGCCCTTGACATTGGTCCACTGTACTGCCATGGCAAGCAGTGTCCACTGGGCCTCCCAGCCTGGAAGAAGACCAGGACCACCATATCCACCCTAACTTGCCTCACACCCTATGGCCCTCTGAACACGGCAAGAACACCTGGGGGAACCATCAGTGTGGGTCCTGTTGCTTTTGTTGCTCTTCTCCGTTTGAAGCCAGGACAGGGCAGGACAGCTGGACAACCAGTTTCAGGCCTTGCTCCAACAGGAAGGCTCAGATGGCTCTGCGAGCCTCACCCCTGCTGGCCCTCACTATAGGCTGAAAGGCTTGAGTCGCAGGCAGGAGCAGGCAACTTTCTTCCGTGGGTGTCCCAGGTCTAGAGTCTTTGCTCCAGCCCAGCAGCCAGTACTGAAATGCTCCATGCTGAGGTCTGTTCATCAGAGAGGCCCTAGGTAATTACAGCCTGCTGCTGACCTTCATTCTGTCAGGCATTCCTGACCTCCCGGATCGCCCAGGTCCTGCCATCCTAGCTGTGGTAGGGTCAGCCTCAGAAAATAATAATTAAAAGCTAATGTTTCCTCTCATGACTCTGTGCCTACGGGTGCCCCTGCTGTGACCCAACCTTCCAAAGCCTTTCCATGAGCCACCACATCTTCCCTGCCTGGGGCCTCTCCTCTTGGAAGCACAAACTGTAGGGATCCTCCCACTAGCTGCTTTTTCTGCCCCACTCCACACCACCCCCCACCACCCACACCAAGCCTAACAAGTTAGGCTGTTCCCCCACCTTCATTAAATGCTCCCTTTACCTGGATCCTATAACCCAACCCCACTCTGACAGTTAGAAACCGAGGGGGAGCTGAGGGGCGATCCAGGGGACCTGGGTTCCACTTCTTGCCCCTCTCAGCTGCCACACAAGGCAAAGCACTTCACACATCTGTGCCTCAGTTTCCTCCCGGTAGAGGGAGGGGATTGGATTAAAGGGCTCACTTTATTCCCTAAAGCCCCTTCCAGCTGTCATAGTTTATGGTTGTATTTCAGTCAGAGAATTCTTACGAGGGCTGTATAATGGATATTATAATAAATTCAAAAGTTTAAAATGATACACAAACAGGGTAATAAAGAGTCTCCTTTCCTCTAATCACCCACCAGCATGTCTTTGCATGTGTCCTATTGTTTTGGGGGTTCCTGTTTTTCTCCACAGATTGGGGGCAGCATGATGGCAAAGATGGCAGTTTCTATTTCTTCCGTATGCTCTCCCAGTGACTAACGCTCACAGAGGCCACTTAACAGTGTCACTTACTGGGTGACAAACTGATTACCCTCCAAGCTGCTCATTCACTTAAACGGACCTGTAAGAAAATCACAGGAAAGTGGTCACCTTGGCTTTTCAGGGGGGGAAGGGAAAGGACCTCTCTTAAATATGCAGGTCTTATTTCTCTTGCTGAAAAAAAAGGTAGTTTGCCCCCTTAAAATTAGTTGGATCTGGAAATCCAAACGGAATTTCTAATACTGCCATGCAAATTAGCACAAACCAGCATGCCCGGGGCTTAATTCCATCCACAACGTACTTACTAAGCATACTGTGTGCTCAGCGCCAAGCCTCTGCTCACTTGTCGAGGAAATACGGGAGAAACACTATAAAGTAATAGAATTTTCTAAGGAACATAGCAGGAATTCGATATCAAAATAAATACTGTCCCATTCGAAACAGTTACTTTGGAATGATATACACTTATTCTAATACCTTACCTTGCTCTACATAATTTGGCATTCTTTGAAAACCATCTCCAAAGCCCGTCACATTCTTCAATGACAATGACAAATCTTTATGTATTGATTAGGTGAGAAAAATGCCTTTTGAAGCCAAGCCTGGTGAATAAGCTGGACGGTCAGGTCAAAAATCTAAATAACATGCATCTTCTAATAAAGCTCTTAATGAGCATACAAGAATAATGTGCAGCTTTTGCCTGTGAATACTTTGATGGTCTTCTTTCACCAAGTTACTTGCGTGTAGCCTTGTGTGGGGCACAATCAATCCCACAGTAGGTCTATTTGCTTCCATCCTTGCCTTCCAGCCCACTCCAACTCTCATCCTCTGTCCTCAACACAGCAGCACAAGAGTCAGGTCATGTCACTCAACAGCTTGAAACCCTGAAAGGGCTCCCATCTCACCTGGAGTGGAAGCCAAAGTCAATAGCATGGCTTCTGAGACCCCACATGAGCCAGCCCCCTTCCCAGCTCCCCTTCTACCACATGGCCTCCCCACCATTTTTTAAAATTTTTTATTTATTTATTCATGACAGACACAGAGAGAGAGAGAGGCAGGCAGAGACACAGGCAGAGGGAGAAGCAGGCTCCATGCAGGGAGCCTGAGGCAGGACTAGATCCCAGGTCTCCAGGATCACACCCTGGGCCAAAGGCAGCGCTAAACCACTGGGCCACCGGGGCTGCCCCCCCCTCCCCACCATTGTTTATGGCACATTAGGCAGACTTCCACTTAGGGTTTTTTTTTTTTTTTTTTAGATTTTATTTATTCATGAGAGATATGGGCAGAGGGAGAAGCAGGCTCCCTGAGGGAAGCCAGATGCAGGACTAGATCCCAGGACCCGGGGATCACAACCTGAGCCAAAGGCAGATGCTCAACCGCTGAGCCACCCAGGCGCCCCTCCCCTTAGGGGCTTTGCTCTAAGCTGTCCCCTCTATCTGGAAAACTTCTCTCTCCTACATGTCCATGTGGCCAACTCCTTCATTTCCTTCAAGCTCTTGATCAATTCTCACCTTCTCAGAGAGACCTAGTCTAACCTTCTATTTAATACCTTCCATGTGATAACTCCACACCTAGGCACACATGCATACTCACTCACAAACACTCATTCCTGATCCCCTTATCCTGTTCCTTTTATTCTTTTCTCTGTGGTATTTACCATTTTTCACTATACTATATAATGTATCTATATATTATTTATTGTATTTATTGTTGCTTGTATGCCCCTGCTAGCATCCAGGCTCAGGAGGGCCAGTGTCTTTACCTATTTAGTTGAATCGCAAAAGCACATAGCTGGCACTCGTCAAATATATAGTGAATCAAACTGAGTTGAATTGATTTAAACTGAATTGAATGACAGGTCCCAACTTTGATGAAGTATAGTCCCTGCCTTCTAGCTGCTGACAGATCTGATGGTTAGAAGGATACATACACACATGAAAGCAGTTGAACAGTACACAAGGATACTTGGCCACATGGGATTCACCGTCCTGCTGCAGGAGTGGTGGCAGGGGTAGGTACAGGTGGAAGGAGGCCAAGCCTTCCATCTGATCAAGCAAACCTTGTCCTTTTCCCCAGCACCTGTCTAGATCATTCCAGCCTCCGGAATATTCGCTTGCTCACACCCTCTGCCTAAAGTCCCCTACCCTGCTGTCCCTTCCCTACACCCTACCCACCCTATCAATGTTCAGCCCCAGTCCCCTTCCTCCATACAATCTTCCTTAATGATTCTAGCCCTCCTTGACTTCTCTCTCTTCTGAGATCCTATAGCACATATATTTTGCATGGGACTGTTTTGTCTTTAAAAAGAAACACTATGTATGCATGTGTATTATTAAGGACATGGTTTGCTGCTTCTCTCTTTTGAATGACACCAGCACTGTTCAGTAGTGGTGCCTGATACATATGGCTCCAATTGGTTGGCCATCAGTCAGAGAGAAAGGGGGAGGGCATTCCAGGCACGGAAAACCTCAGAAGCAAAGGTACTGGGGTATGAATATGATGAGCTTAAAGATATTACACCAGTGGTTCTCAGCCCAGCTGAGACTTGAATCACCTGAAGAGCTTTTATCAATAACTCCACATGAAGGCCCGACCCCACATTTTATTGGAGTATCAGGGAATGTGGCCTAGTCATTACTATTTTGCAAAAGCTCCTCTGGTGATTCTAATGTGTAGCTGGAGGTAAGAACAGCTATCCTATTAGGGGGAAAAACAGAGATTAAAAGAGAAAAGTGTATAAAGGAAATTGGAAAATAGGCCTAAAAACTATTATCGTGGCTGTCCTTTTTTTCCATGTTGTTTCAATTAGTTTGTCATAGGAATTTGTCTTTGTCGAAGTTGTCTGGATGGATCGGCACTCTGGACAGTTGATTCTGGCCCCTGCCTGGATGGAACAGGCAGCACCAACAAATGTGGGCACAGCCAGGGTCAGTCGGTACCCACAGGAATCAGAAAAGTCTGGGGAAACTAGAGGACTATTTTAGGCCACTGAGGCACTCTCTCCCCCTTCCAGGTGGTTAGAATTCCGTTTACTCTGTCTTGTGCCTGCCCACTCCAAGAGCCAAGAAGTTTACCAATTATATTCAGGCTATCAGTTCAGAAATTCTTGGCTAATTCTTCACACCCCTCTTGCCCCCACAACCCCCGAAATTGAGAAGTTACACCTACTCACTCTAAAAGGCAGCCTGGCTCAAGGGCATCAAAGAGCATGCCAGGAACTTCACGGCTATATAAGTCCTCAGCTGGTCTGGTCTGTAGACGCACATCACTTTTTCTCCCCCTTTCCCTCCCTTTACCTACAAAACCCAAACCAGCAACCGAGGTGCACTTCCCAGCAGCCACCTTCAGGGGCACCAGTGCAGCCTGGGCCGGTCCTCCCACCCACCCACTGACTGCACCTCTGCGCGCCAAGTAGCGCTATCACCGAGCAAGTCACTATTCACCACCTGCCACTGTTAGGGATGAAGCTGACAGTACCCGGGCCTCCTGGGAGGGACACGGGCTTACATTCAGGGTAGGAGGTAAAGGACTGAGATGAAAGCTTGTCCTGAGCACAGGACCTGCTTTTTTGGGAACAGAGTGTGGGGGGCAGGAAGGGGGAAGGGAAACATACTGGGAAATATGTTGGCACTTAGTGGCTGAAGGAGGGGGGGACGGGAGTGCCAGGGAACAAGGGGGAGGGTGTGGAAAGACGAGGCTAGAGTGCTGACGACAAGCTTCCCCAGCTCCGCAGGCTTGCCAAGACCCAACCCTGGATCCCAGAGGGGTCACAGCCCAGGGCCGACCTCTGAGGCCACCTCCTTTCTCCTCCTCGCTCCTCCTCCATCTGCCAGGCTCTGGCCAACCGGTGGCCTCTCCACACTGGAAGAGTCCTTGAAAAGCCTAGGGGGGAAGAAACCAGCCCCCAGCAGCGAACCCCATATATACCGGGAAGTAACTCGAAACCCCGGAGCTGGGCCAGGGGAGGAGGGAAAGTGTAGAGGGGGATGAGGTTTTTCCACTTCCATTCGCAACTGTCAGGCGGGTGATTAATGACCAACAGGTTTGGAATCGCCTTTATTGCCAGATCAGTATTGTCGCCCGTGACAGCTAATGAGGTTGGACAGGCTTCTCCACACTGAGCTTTATGGGGCCGGCTCCCTCCCCTGCAGAGCTCCCAAGCCCTGCCAGCTTTTGTGCACAGGAATGTCCCAGTGCCCCCCCCCCAACCCAAGCTCCAACTTAGTTCCTCCAACCCTACCCCCAACCCAAAATGCCCTGAACCACCGTCTCACCCAGAAACTGCCCCGTCCACAAAGGAAGCTTCGATCTCCAGCCTACTCACAGAGACCCATCTGTTCCACCTGCACCCCTATGAGCCTCCTCCCCACCCCTGCAGGAGCTTGAGCAATGGGACTGGGGGAGTTCACCACAAAAAGGAAGGCAGAGGAACAAAGGCAAACACTATAGCCCTTGGGTTTAAGACAAGGGGAAGACGCTTCTGCATGCTTGCTCTGGACAGTCTGACCAGCAGCCTTAACAAGCCACTCCCAGTGAGCTGTAAAATTCTAGAAGTATCTTACACCTTTACCACTTCAATCCCCAAATGTGTTGAGGAGGTGAGGCTGGAGGAGTGAGGGAATTTAGGAAAACAGGTTTAATAACAGTTAAAAATGATTTTTAACCAATCACCTTGAACCCAGATACACAAAGCCTGGTTTCAGTGCAGAAATAACTCTCTCCGAGGTCTCAGGGTAAGGAAACTCTGGCTTTGTTTTCTGCCCTCTTACAAATAATCTTTACCTTTGTGCTAGTTCACATCTTGATACGGTTAAGCACGTGTTTGCCTGGGGTTTAATATTTGAAGGAGTTGGAGCAATGTAATAAGCAAACAGCTTAAAAGGCCCAGAAAGACCCCCTCAGCTTAAAACTCTATTACTTTTCAATGTGATATAAATGTATTTTGCTTCTGCTCAGAGCAATTTCCTAGTTTACTCTTATTAAACTAGGAGACGGCTTAGCAGAGTTCTTGATTTATGAAACACATACTAGATTCATTAAAACCTTAAAAGATTTAATACATTTTATCAGGACATTAAATCTGTACAGGCTTTTTAAATCAAATACCTGCCATATTTCATCCCCCACACCCTGCACACTTACTTAAGAACCACTAAAATGTGGACTGACAAACATTACGGGTGTTTCAGGCCTGATTTCTAAGGGGCATTAAAGTCCTCCCCTCTAGGATTTACAGCCCAGCCTCTCCCCAAGGTAGATCTTCCTTCCCTCTCTGGAATTCGGTTCAGTAAGTTAGCTGAGATCTACATTTCCAACATATACACAAATGTTTCCATCCTCTCCCAGCCCACAGCCAGGGGGTTTTATCCTCATAGGTTCTCTAGGACCCCATCAGCAATACCTGCCCCCCATCCTTGACTCCTGGGTTCTGCTTCCCTGAGTCCACACTCAGAGCCTCTCCCTTCACATCCCACTCCCCAGACCCTCTTAACCTACACAGAACTACATCCCGACAACATCTGTCATGCTTGGAATGCTTGGAAAAGTTTGCTTTCATTCTCAGATCCCGTTTCTGAGTCTTGCTATCAGCTGGCTCTTGGCTAGGGGTAATTTTGTCACACCACCACCACCACCATCCCAGGGGACCTTTGCCAATGTCTGGGGACATACCTGGCTGTCATAGCTGGGAACAGGGGTAGAAAGACAGTTGTTAGTAGCATCCAGGGATAGACGCCAGAGTTGCTGCTGAACATTCAACAATGCACAGGATAGCCCTCCCGCTACAAAAGAACCCCAAAGAACCATCTAGCCTAAAATGTTAATAGCAGCAGGGTTGAGAAACCTTTCATTGGACCTTAGCAGGCACAGGTGGCCTCTCTCACTCTTCCATGCTTTCAACACTAGCTCACAGTTAGTAGGTGTTTAATAAAAGTTTACTGAACTGAATTTCTGTCCTGATACATTGACATTTTCCAAATTCACAAATGTGGGGGAGGGAGGAGTACAGAATCGGTAATCACATGAGGAAGTGACTTCCCCATCTAGCCTGCACATCCTTGTTTGTAAAATGGGGTTATAGTCATACTATCCTCGTGGACTATTATGAGGTTCAGATGAGTTCACGTAACTGAAATCACCCGTTTATGTCCCAAAGGGTCATGTGGTGTTTATTATTTTGTTCAACAAGCACTCACTGAGTGCTGCTTATGTACTAAGGAATTAGGTTAGACCCTCTGGGTGGGGTGTGGGAGACACAAACATGAATAAAATGAATCCCCTGCCTTCCAGAGGCTTACATTCTTGTGGCATATACTTACATTCTTGTGACACATACTGACCTAACCAGAATACTTCAGCATATTGAAGGGTGTCCTGTAGGAGAAGAATGCACAGGGTGCATTTGTGAAACCACAAAGCAACAGCATTTAGAAGGGTCTTGAAGGATGAGTAAGAGTTGGTCTAGTAAAATACACAAAAAAACAAGAGAATAAGATCATAAAAAGCTGGAGGTGTGGGTAGGGGATTAGCTCATTGAAGATCACACATGCTAGCTAAGACATGGGAAGCTTTTTCTCGATATGATCAGGTTTTAGGGTTTTTTTATATTTTATTTATTTATTTGAAAAAGAGCATAAGCTGAGGGGGGTGGAGAGAAGCAGAGGGAGAAACAGACTCCCCGCTGAGCAGGGAGCCTGATGCAGGGCTCTGTCCCAGGACCCTGGGGTCATGACCTGAGCCGAAGGCAGATGCTTAACTTACTGAACCACTCAGGTGCCCTATGATCAGGTTTGTAAGTAGAAAAGGTACACAAAGATCATATGGAGTGCAGTGTGGAAGAAGCACTGATTTAAGGGTAAGCTACATGGTAGAGTAGGGAAATCATTAACAGCAGATTCTTACAATAATCCATCCGTGAGAAACGATAAAGCCTAGAACCAGGAAAATGTACAGAGAGGAGGGTGCAGTGTCAAGGAACAATTAGAACTTTGTGACTAATTTACAATCTTTTAGCAGTAATATCTGTCAAATATTCTTTGCATGGCATCCTACTGTTAGGCACCATATGCTAATTTGTCCCGTTACTGGTGGTATTAACTTCTATCACTGAAAGGTGTGTCTAAGGCTTCTCTACTGTGAGGTTAATTAATAAGTATTCTGTACTCACACCTAATGACTAAGAAAAATGTATTTTGAGGATTAAAAAAGAAAAAGAAAATCATGTTATTAAAAGGATGGGGGAAATGGAATGTTTGGTAACAAACATCAACTGTTTAAAATGGACATTGTATGTAAAGAAATTTCTCTTTTCTTTTGGATTTCTTCTTTAGTATAGTTTATTATACATAATAAAAAATATTTTAATGACTTAAAAAAAGAACTTTGTAACTAAGTGAACAGGGCAGATGAAGATAGGCTGAGCATCTAGCTTGCATGGTTGAGTGCAATGGTGACGTCTTTCATGGAAGGAACACGTCCAAGGGGAACTAGGACTTCAGTTTGCAACACAATTAGTTTATCTTCATCCCACATCCAAAGAGATGGTGGAGTGAGGAGATCATGGAAAACCCTCAGTCCCCAAGGAAAGAGGAGGGATGAGATTAGGAATCCAAGTGGAAAAAGAGGGGCCTAGGTAGGAAAGCGGATTCCCTTATCCTCTGAGATTCACATACCAAGTATATAAGGTACCTCTTTGTCTACTGCAAAAAGGAATCTATCAATGAAACAAAGATATATATAGATAAATACATGCAGACAAGAATGCATATGATCTTTTTTTTCAAAATTCCTAATGTTATTATGGATTCAGAGATGTCAAAATGATGGTCATCCCAGGCAAAAGAGGCTAAGCTACACACCCTAAATCACCAGGCCTCTTGGACATTTCCCAGAGTAGCAGGCTGCTTTCTCTCACTCCACAGATGCACTGTGGACCTTGACCAAGTCCTTGCCCTGGATATTTCTTCCTCTTTGCCTTCTGTTCTTTCATGAGTGACATAAATGGATTGTATTAAAGTCACAGGCAGCGATGCATATATCCATCAACAGATAAATGGGTAAACAAATTGTTGTATAGCTGGCCCATGGAGTACTACATAACAGTACAAGGGAATGAATTGTTGACATACAGTAAAAGGAAATGACTGAACAAATCTCTAGATAATTATTCTGGCCAAAAAAATAATAAAGTAAAATAAGGGATGCCTGGCTGGCTCAGTTGGTTAAGCAGCTGCCTTTGGCTCAGGTCATGATCCCAGGGTCCTAGGATCAAGCCCTGTATCAGGCTCCCTGCTCAGCACTCTCTACCACTTGTGCTCTCTCTCACATGCTTACACTCTCTTGCTCTCTAATATATAAATAAAATCTTTTAAAAAATAAAAAGAAGCCAGACATACCCTCCCCTGCAAAATGAGTCCATACTGTATGATTCCTTTTGTATAAGATTGTACAAAATGCAAACTAATCTATAGTGACAAGATCAGCTGTTGCTTGAAAATTGGGGTTGCAGGATCATGGAGGGGGTAGGAGGGGGAGATTGTCAAGGAGATGAGGAAATGTGGGGGCATGATGCATATGTTCATTATCTGGATTGTGGTAATGGTTTCACAGGTGTATATATATGTCAAAACTTATCAAGTTATACACTCTATATACACTTTATTGTGGGCCAATTATACCTCAATAAAGCTGTAAAAACATATCATCACAAAATGATCTTTAGGTGACTTCCAACCGACTTCCAACTCCATTTTTTTTTTCATGAATCCCCTTTGATCCCTTTACCAAACTCCTTTGAAGAAAATATTATCAGCCCCGGGGTAAATATCCTTTTGTTCTTAAAAGGAACCAATCCTGGTTTTTGCAACTGAAAATAAGAGGGGGAATGTTGTAAGTAACCCCCTTCATGATTATTAGGGACATAATTCTTCACTTCTCTTCTCCCAAGCTCACCAAAATCTTACTGGGATCCAATGTCCTGAAAGAAGACCTCTATTTCCTGTTTTAGAGCATAAAGAAGAAAAATCAAAAACTTTTTCCAGCAACGTCCAATCTTGCACTACAGATGAAGCCCAAGATTTTAAGAGTTGCCTGGTTCCTTTGGCCAACCTGGTTATTAATAATTTTGCTCTAACTGTGCAAAAAGGGAGTCTCTTCTCTCTTTGGAGTGGCTCTCTCACCAACAAGCTTAGTAAGAGGACCAAACAAACAGCTATCCAGAGAGAGCAAGATGTGGGTGGTTGGGGTGAGACTACGTTTTATCCTGCTCCAACCCACAACTGCAAAATAAACTGGTCCGATTTAAAGTTTTGCAATTTCTCACCACTGGTCTACATTCCTAAAAGGTTACATGTGAGATAATGTGCTAACTCTGTGTGTGTGTGTGTGTGTGTGTGTGTACGCGTATGTGTGTGTGTGTTTTAAGTTGAATCATTATTTTCCCATTCATTTACTATAAGAAAGAAATAGACTTGGGATCACATGGATTCTGCTTTGCAATATACAAGTTTTGTGGTCTTGGGCAATCCCTTGACTTCTCCAAGCTTTAACTTCCTCCTCTAACATGGAGTTGATCTCAAAGGGCTGACCTCAAGATCAAATAAAATGAGAATGGCATAGGGCCTGGTACGTGGAAAGCACTAGATAATGCTTCGAAATTTGTATTGTAAATAAATATCTGTTGAAGTAGAATTTCAGAGTCCCTTATCTCTCCTTTTGATAAGCCTTCATTTGGTTATTACTCAATACCACATAACTTTAAGCTTATCCTTCTCTCACCTTCTGTCACATTAATAATCCAAATCCACAAACAGACAAGAACATGTTACAGGAATTTGCTATTTAAAGCAGCAACAGCTAACATTATTGAAGACTTAAAATGTGCCAAACATTGTGTATGCTTTTTTTCTTGAAGTATAGGTGATATACAATGTCATATTAGTCTCATGTCCACAACACAGTGATCTAACAATTCTGTACATGACTCAGTGCTCACTGATAAGTGTAGTCACCATCTGTCACCAAACAACATAATTACAATATTATTGTCCATATTCCCTATGCTGTACTTTTCATCTTCATGACTTAATTATTTTATAACTGGAAGTTTGTGCCTCTTAATCCCTTTTGCCTATTTCACCTATCCACCCACCTACTTCCTTTCTGGAAAGTACCAGTTTGTTCTCTGTATTTAAGAGCCTGGTGTTTTGCTTGTTTGTTCATTTGTTGTTTTTTAGATTCCACATATAAGTGAAATCATATGGCATTTGTCTTTTTCTGTCTGACTTATTTCACTTACCATAATACCCACTAGGTCCATCCATGTTGTTACAAGTGGCAAAACTTCATTCTGTTTTATGGCTGAATAACGTTTCATTGTGTATATATACCCCACATACGCCACTACCATTCATCCAGGGATGGACACTTGGGCTGCTTCCACATCGTGGCTATCGTAAATAATGCTGTAATAAACATAG
Source organism: Canis lupus dingo (assembly GCF_003254725.2). Classification (NCBI taxonomy): domain Eukaryota; kingdom Metazoa; phylum Chordata; class Mammalia; order Carnivora; family Canidae; genus Canis; species Canis lupus. The sequence goes on along the minus strand of NC_064258.1, from coordinate 28,616,743 downwards.
TGGTGCATGTATCTTTTCAAATTAGTGTTTTCATTTTCTTTGGATAAATATCCAGTAATGGAATTACTGGATCATATGGTATTTCTACTTTTAATTTTTTGAGAAACCTCCATATTGCTTTCCACTGTGGTCATACCAATTTACATTCCTAACAACAGCACATGAGGGTTCCCTTTTCACCACATCCTGGCCAGCACCTGTTATTTCTTGTCTTTTTGAGTCTAGCCATTCTGATAGGTGTGAAGTGTTATCTCATTGTGTAAGTGCTTTCCTTGATCAGCCATTTATTGCTTACAACAGTCCTAGAAGGTTTATACTATTATTGCCCCCATTTTATAGATAAAGAAATTGGAGCACAGATAGATTAATTCATTTTCCAAGGTCACACAGCTAACAGGAGGCGTGGAGTGGAGTGAAGGGGTAGGATTCAAATTCAGCAATCTGACTGTGGAGTATCTACACTTAACCGCAACTCTTTTACCACAAGTTGTTTTTTAAAAATGGGTTTTTAAACACTTTTGTTAAATCATCACAGGCTTACCTGCTGCTTGATAATGCTGGATATTGTCAGAAAAATCACAGGGGGCCTTAAGAAAATGATTTTCAGAAATGCTAGACCATCTACTGAAGTTCATCCCCAGCCTCTAGGCAATGCCACAGTTAAATAGCTCAGGCCTGGCAAAAAGCTTCTTGAGAACAGAATCCCACAACTTCCACTCACAGTTCATGCCAAAGTTGAACAGTCAGGAAATTCTTAAATTACAACTAATTCAGATCCTTTATGCTGCACATGAAGGCCCATCGCTTGGGCTGATAAACCTCAATATTTCCATTTTTCTGACTCATTCACTCAACTATTAAATAAACGTATTAAGTGCGACCAGCTGAATTATATCACTGAGCCCGTAGACAAAAAGCCCTTAGGTGCCGAAAGGATGGATCAGGAGATTGGCCAGCTGGGAGGAGGGGGGATTTGTAGCCACAGGCTAAGACAAGAGCCCTCACTGACAGAGGTGGGCACACCGAGTGCCCAGGCAGCAGCACCAGGCAGCCACGTGTGGGCTTCACCATTCAATGCCAAGGCATCCCAGCAACAGACTCATCCAGAGCAAACCCAGGGTGAATTCCAAGCAGATACGCCTGGAAAACCTATGCTTTCCTTTGCCTGTGTCCTGAATCTGTCTACCACCACCATCTTGCCATCTTCTCTGTGTAAAAGCTTTTCATTTACTGAGGGCTGCAATTAAGTGGACGTTCTCTCCTGCAAACAAAAATAACTTCAGCAGCTGAATTAGAAAGGCCCCAGCGCGCTGCTGCTGAACAGCCAAGGCTGCGGACAATGTGAAGCCCTCAGACCAGGACACTCGAGGTCAGGATCCTGCTCCTGATGCCACGGTGCCTCCAGTGTGCACTTACTGAGCACGGGAAGTGCAGACGCAGCCCCTGCCCTCAAGGAGCTTACAGTCCTGTAAGGGGGGGGGGGCGGCGTAAGCTAAGCTGGCCGGTGTTACAAAGGCAGTTAAGCTCCCGATGGTTAAGAAGCGCCAAGGAGGCTTTCATCCACTGTCACCCTCGCGCCTCACTGAGCTCAAGATTCTGCTAAAACTCGAATAATTCCTTCTTCAGCTGTTGAAATAGTGCCGTGAGGACCTCAAAGGCCAAGGATCCTAAAAAAAAAAAAAAAAAGCATAAAGGGCAATCCCAAATAGGGACTGTTTGTTGATGAACGAGGTCACGGTGCTAATGCACGCACTAAAAGATGTGCTAGGTTCCGCCGCGCCGTAGAAAAGCGCGAGCAGAGGGCGAGAAGGGCTGCAGCTCGCTGTACCCGCTCCGAAAAACAACACACGCGGGGCGCGGGGGGCGGGGAGATCCGGAGCAAATTCCGAAGCTGGAACTTCGGAAAGCGACACCCTCAGTCACTCAGCACCGCGGCCACTAGCGTTCTCCGCCGCGTCACCCTCCAGGCGCTGCGCACCGTCCCCACCCGCGAAGCCTAAACCCAGGTCCTGACCCGCCGGACCCAGCCGCGGGCGCCGCCTGGTGCCCATGCGCGGCCTCCGACAGGTCGGAGCGCGGGGGCGGGGCTGGCGCGCTAAGGGTGGGGGCTCTTCTCGCGTGAACTAATGGCGTCATCAGAGCGACGGGCCCGGAAGGAAGTAGCGTGTGGAGGGCGTGGCGGTTTCTACGGTTGCCCTGGGGTTCGGACGAGTACGGAGCGCCTGGAGGGACAGCCTGGTACGCGGCCCCCGCCCCTTAGCGTGCGCGCTGGGCCTAGTTGCGGCTCCCGGCCGGAGCTTCTCAGCGGTCCTCCCGGGCCCCGGGCCCAGCCACCCCCCTCCCTCAGGACCAAGAAAGCCATCCCTGTCTGTTCCGTCCCTTCCCCGCGAGCCCCGAGCGCTTGGGACGCGCGACCCCCTGTCGGGGGAGGGCAGGGAAGGGGCGGGGAGGGGAGGGGAGGGGAGGGGGGCACTTGCAGACAGGACGCAGCTGCAGATCGGTAGCTGGAGTCGGTCACGGTAAAAGCAGCGCCTTGCAGACGTCCGAGCCCGAGTCCTGTTAGCCCCGGGAGGCGGGGTCCACGCCCCGCGCGGGGGCCCCCGGGCCGCCTGACTGGGAGCTTCTTCCGTTGCCATCGTTTTTCCAGATCCTTCAGGGCCCGGGAAATGAGCCTGGACGCCAGCTGTCTGTCCTCCTGGCGCTGGCACTCCCTGGGACCCGGGACCCCGGTCTTCCCACCCTGGGGAGCCCTCTTCTGCTCTAACCCTGCGCTTGGGGACCCGTCGGGTGCAAAGTGCCAGTCAAGTGTACGGGAGGGTGTATTCAGAGCCCTCCCCTGCCGCTTAGGGCCGAAGGAATAACTGGGAAGGTGGACGGAAGGCCAGAGAACCCCACCGTGCAACTCTGCTCACATGCTGCCTCTGTCGCCCCAGCATCTGAAAGGAGTAAATAATGGTTTCCTTTGGAGTGGCAGGCAATTAGGACGGCAGGCTCTGACCAGCATTACACAGCCACAACTGCCTGTCACTTGACATCCTCTGTAATTTGGGCAACCTACTGCAGCTGCCTCTCTTCCCTTTTACTAGTAGGAGTGTCTCCAGTGACAGCACATTCGTGTTCCCAGGAAGAGAAGGCTGTGTTCTGAACGCTGCCCAGTTGGCTCTGCTTCTCTCTCGGGCCCGGCTGTCTCTGGGGCCACTGCCTCCTCAAGGAGGTAGGGAATATAATCCCACAGTGAAGGAAGGAGTGGGAACGTTGCCTGAGAGCAAGCATGAGGCGGGTTGTTGGCGTAGCCTTGTGTCCAGGCTTCAACAGGCTGGGTCTGAGCCACTTGCAGGAAGCTCAGCTTAGTGAGGGGCTCTTCCTGTCACGGCTTTTCTCGTGCATGTCGGGCCACACACATTTTCCTGCGTCTTTTTCCCCAGGATACAGGTTCGCTGATGGCTCAGTTGGGAGCAGTTGTGGCTGTGGCTACCAGTTTCTTTTGTGCATCTCTCTTCTCAGCTGTGCACAAGATAGAAGAGGGACATATTGGGGTGTATTACAGGTAAGGAAGAGACAGGAAGAAGCTTGCAACTTCCTGTTAAATGACTTTCCTAGTCACTGGCCGATTCTATTGGACATCTGTGAATATTGAGTAGAGGAGTCTTTTAGATTGAGCTGTTGTGTCAGTGACCATGGAAACAGGTGTACACCCACACTCATATACATTTATAAAACTTAATCTTACATTGATGCCATGGATGGCGAACCATAAATGTGTATAGAGATTTAGAGACAAAATCTGAAGGAAACCAGTGCTTGCAGATCATCCCTGAAACATTGTTTTCTCCTATATCCCTTGCAGGCATCCTGGTGCCACAAAGTTACCTCCAGTGAGCACCAGTTCATGATGGCCACTTGAGGAGCTGGCCTGCTCCGCTAGTTTGTACCCACTCATTAAAATTAACATTTCAAGAAAAAAGAAGAATCCTGCAGATTGACATATATCTGTCAAGGCAAGCCCTAGGATAGTAGTTCTTACAAGAAAGGAACCCAGTTGTGTTACTATTTTGTTACTCTCTTTTTTGAAAAAAAAAAAGTGTATTTTCTTCATAATACAAAGCAAAGAAGCACTTCTAAATCTTGGGTTGCTTTCCTTCCAGTAACCTCCATGACCAAGTCTTTTGCTTTAAGTCTTTATGAATTCCTCCTTATATATGCCCAAGATGCCTATTCCTGGACTGCCAGTAGCAAGTTCTGGAAGCCTCACTGGGCTCCACTCTCTGCTTTATTTCTCCCCACATTCTGCTCATATGTCCCCCAAAAAGGCTTTAATTTGTTACCCTTTACACATAACTTGGTTATAAAGGTAATTCTGCCCAAAAAAAAGTACATATATGTTTTTTAAAGCATTCTGAAAATTATTCTTTTGCTTGTTCGTGCCCCTGGACTCCAACATTACTGCAGTTGATTGGATAATTGTATTACTGGACTTAACCGCCCCCATGGATTGCCGCAATGGATATGACCAAGTGAAACTTCTCATCTGTTAAGGATTGCCGGGGATCCTGCTGTCTTCATTCCGCCTAGCCCATGTGCCTATTTTCCTGCTGCAAAAGCATGAATAATGGTTTTATGTTTTACTATCAGGCTTCCTATAATATGAGGGTTGAGCTGAGAGGAAGGGGTCTGTGGACATGGCTCAGGCACGTGTCACTGTATGAAACATGTATGGGACTATAGAGAAAGTCAGTGCAAATAGTATTGCTGTGATCAATACCTCTTGCTAAACTGTTTCTCTCTTCCTCCTCTGCAGAGGTGGAGCCCTCCTGACTTCTACCAGCGGCCCAGGTTTCCATCTCATGCTTCCTTTCATCACCTCATATAAGTCTGTGCAGGTAAACTCAGTGTGTAGGGTGTGTTTGAGCCACTGCAGGTTTGGGGTGTTTACCAACACATGATTTGGAATTATTTCCCATTACATGAGTATAATGCCTTTTCAAGGAATCATATATACAGGATTCCTTGATAGGATCTATGTCCTGTAGATATATATGATATATATATATATATATATATATATATATTTATGTATATATACATATATGTGTGTGTGTGTGTGTGTATATATATATATATAAAGAATGAGGCTCCATGAACCACATACTCTAGAGCTTTATTTGACTGTTGAAATAGCTGAATGGGGTCATTGCATTGGCCCATCACTCCCAGCTGGGAATTATTTTTTCACTTCAAGGTAGAGCCAGAGAAGAATCAGTTCTGAATGTATAGAAGGAGAAGTAGGATGTGTGTGTCTGTGTGTTTAAATCACAGGCTACCAAGATAAATGGAAATGAAACACAGTAATTTTGCTGGTTCTTGTTTGAACTTCATAGATGTAAACATAATTTGGAGGGTTAGGGGAAAGGAAAGTTGGACTTGGTGAAGGGAAATGACATTTGAAGGAAAAGTAGGATTAGTTATGATAGATCTAAAGCCTGGCTAAGTTAAACTAGCCATCTTTGAAGTATGTCCAGCTACAAGGGTTAAGGAGATTTAGAAAATGACTTTTAAACTGACCCAGGAAAAAAAAAAATAAAAAAAAAAAAAAATAAACTGACCCAGGAAAATATCCTGGAGCACCTCATCAGCATTCTCTGTTCATTTCTTCTGCCATTTCCTGTGCTTGATGGTTTTCAGAGTGCATTTATGCCCAGGATCTCAGGAGTCTAACAGTAATTCTGAGAAGGGGTTGAGCCAGGTTAAATACAGAATCCTCTTGTTTTGAGACTAGTAAAGGAAGACAGCAGAGGTAAAGATGGGTCTTAAGACTCCTAATCCAGGGTTGTTTTCATTAAACCATTTTTACTCAGCTTTTTCGTGTGATGATTCACTTACAGTGAGGCTGGGCTTGCGTACCTTTGTTCGTCTGGGCCTCACACTCTGTGTAAATAAAGATTAGGCTGAGTGTTCATGTTTAACAAGGGCAAAGCTCAACCCAGTTAACCTCAAGGACCAGGCCATTTGGGATTCCAAAACTAAGCTACTTTGCTCAGCACTGCCCATCTTACATCCTTTTATGTCTCTTCTATTTCTAGACCACACTGCAGACAGATGAGGTGAAGAATGTGCCATGCGGAACTAGGTAAGGTGCCTGGAGTGAAGCAGTCAAGCTTGCATCAGCGGGAGGGCCATCTGGCTACAGTTATAGACCATGAAGAGAAGCATTCCTTCTGGGTGGTTCCACCAAGTTCCCTGCCTTCTGGCTCGCTAGGTGCCAGTGTGACTAGGCAGTGCAGTGCAGTAGGGAAAATCACAGAAGGTAGACAGGTTTGGGAGGGCCTTGAATGCTGTGCTAAGTTTGGGCTTTTTCTGTGACAAGTGAAGATCCACCAGAAGCTTTTAGCAGATAAATGACTTGATAGAAGAAGGTACGTTTAGCATAACCAGCTATGGAGAATGTCGTAAAGGTGGAGGGTGACCTTGGGGGGTCTGGAAATCCAAGCAGAACACCAGTCTGGTAGTCTGATTGGAAGGTAAAGATCTAAATTGGAATAAAGTAAGAGGGATACCTGGGTGGCTCAGTGGTTGAGCATCTACCCTTAGCTCAGGGCATGATCCTGGGGTCCTGGGATCAAGTCCTGCATCAGACTCCTCACAGGGAGCCTGCTTCTCCCTCTGCCTATGTCTCTGCTTCTCTCTGTGTGTCTCTTATGAATAAATAAATAAAATCTTTAAGAAAAGAAAAAAGGAATAGAGTAACAAACACCACCACAGGGAAACATTCAAGGAGGGCAAATCCAGGATTAGGGCATCACACAGGACAAATGGCCTGATTGCATCACAAGGAGGAGCTTTGGGTTGTAAAGGAGACATGAAAGACATTAACAAAGCAATGATGAGCCTTAATTAGAACCTGGTTCAAGAACACCATCTATGAAAGACACAGGGGGACTGTCAGCTCGGGTGGCCATAAGAGAGTGCCACAGACTGAGTGGAAACTCAGAGTCCAAGGTGCCAGCAAAGTTGGTTTCTAGTGAAGCCTCTTTTCCTCGCTTGCAGATGGCCACTATGCCGTGTCCTCATGTGCCCTTTCCTCCATGCACACAGAGAGAAAATCTCTGGTGTCTGCCTCTTTGCCTTTACCAGGCCGATCAGGTTAGGGCCCCACCTATGGCTTCATGGAGCCTTAATTACTACCTTAAGGCCCTATCTCAATACAGTCACATGGGGGTTTTATTTAGAATTTCAGCAAGTTGATTTTTGAAGGGCACACAATTCAGCCCATAACAGGAAAATTGGGGAGACTGGAATAAGGACTGGGTATTAGACTGCTGTTAAGGAATTATTGCTAATTTTCTTAGGTTTGGGAACAGAGTTAGACTACATAGGAGAATGTCATTATTCCTTGGTGAGTGTTGCTTACTGATATTTTAAGGGGGAAGAGTATCATGACTGGAACTTTGAAATATTCAGCATGAAAATGCAGATCTGTAAGGTAAAATTGTTAATTGCTCAATATAGGTGTTTGTGTATGGACAGTAGTTACTATTTTTTCAATATTTCTGTCTGCTTAAAATTATTTATAATGAATATTTGCAGGGAAGGGGAAGTGCTGAAACAAAGTCATGGTGAAGACAAAGTGAGAAATGGTGACCATAAAATTCCACTGTGGCCTTCTAAGCTCTGAGAATTCCTTGACTTTTCCCTTCAATTGATTGCTTTAATCAAAAGGCATTGCAGATTCCAAAGATACGAACTATTCTTTTCTTAGTGGCACCCCAGAAGTTTCACTTTTCTCCTCATGGAGATATTTTAAGGAAGTGTGGTTTTTTTTTTCTTTTTAAGATTTTAATTTTTTACTTATTTGAGACAGAATGCACAAGAGTGAGTATGAGCAGGAGGAAGGGGCAGACTAAGAGGAAGAAGCAGACTCCCCGCTGAGCAGGAAGCCTGATGCAGGGCTCAGGGCTCAGGACTCTGGCTGGAGCCCAAGGCAGACAGTTAACTGACTGAGCCACCCAGGCACTCCAGGAGGTGTGGTTTTCTGGGAGATTGTGTTCTTTCTCTAAGCTCAGAAGATTCCTACTTGGAGATCCATCCTGGCTTCTGGCCTCCCATGAACTCTGCTGCTCCTTTGCTGCCAAGTCACACACCTTATGCCATCACCCAGAGACTGCACTATATTCCAGAGCCTACTGGTGACCTCTTTGTTCATTCTTCCCCCAACAGTGGTGGTGTAATGATCTACTTTGACCGAATTGAAGTGGTGAACTTCTTGGTCCCCAATGCAGGTACGTTTTTCCAGTTGACCTTCACCTTCAGCTTACTTTGCCTAGCATGTCCCCCACCCCGGGCAGAGAGAGCTGCTGGGTCTGAGCAAGAGAGTCCTGCCTTTTCTTACTCCGCAATCCCTCCTTCCCTCACAGTGTATGACATAGTGAAGAACTATACTGCTGACTACGACAAGGCCCTCATCTTCAACAAGATCCACCATGAACTGAACCAGTTCTGCAGTGTGCACACGCTTCAGGAGGTCTACATTGAGCTCTTTGGTAAGAAGGCCTCTGGTGGCCGCAGCAGGCCTCAGCAGCTCTTTCCCCCACAGCCTGCTTCTGAGCCATGCTAGGGGAGGATGGGTTCAGGGGTACAGGAAATGTCAGAGAACCTGGTGCTCGGGAACAGGTTACATGCAGAATTCCTAGAAAATGTTGATGACAGTGGCACAAGGTTGTGAAAGCAGGTGAGCTTTGGGCATGGGGATCACGGTGGACTAGGGAACTCCTGGCCCAAATCAGAGGACTGGAAGGCAGGGTGTTCCTACTGTCCCTGAAACAGCCTTCTGTAATGAAGACAGGGTCTGTTCTAGAAGAACCTTAGAGATTATCCAGCCCAACAGCCTCATCTTCAGATAAGGGGACTGAAGCCCACAGAGAACATTGCAAAGCTAGTTGGTAGCAGGAATGAGGCTAGAACCTGCCTCCCCTGGCTCTTGCTTCAGAGTGCTTCTCCGTACGCCACACTGAATGAAGGGCACTCAGGAAAGGTGAGGAGGATGGTAGGCTTCACATTTAATTCTAGAAGTGGGACAGGGACCATAACTTCTTAAAGTTCCTAGTTTCTTTAAGCCTATACAGGTAGAGATGAATAGGAAAACACTTAAGAGAATCCATATGTTTTAAGTAGACACTTTTTGACCTTTTTGCCAGTCAGAGTCAACATAGCCTGACTTTAGCAGCAAGCAAAGAAACAGTTCAGTATTGTTACAGATCTTCGGTGGTTTTTAGTGTTTATGTATTTTGGCGCTTGCTGCCAGAAGTTTTCTAGTGGCCAGTGCTAAAAGTAAACGGTACTACAACTATTCTTGATATTAGGACAGGACAGTGACTTTTCCCAGGATCTTCATTCAAAAGGACCCTGATAGAACATTTCACAGAGTAGACAGGAGGAGGAACCCCAGTGCTGCCAGCGATCTCCATTAGCCTGTTGCACTGTGTTTCCAATTTGAGAAATCGTCAGAATCACTTTTAATTTTTCTGCAATAGAAAGTGAGTCTAAATTCACTGTACAGGGTTGGATTCAACGTGTTTTTAAGAAAAATTTCATTAATTTGCTATTTTTTTAAAATTTATTTATTCAGGGGCAGCCCTGGTGGCTCAGTGGTTTAGTGCCACCTTTGGCCCAGGTTGTGATCCTGGAGACCTGTGATCAAGTCCCACGTTGGGTTCCCTGCATGGAGCCTGCTTCTCCCTCTGCCTGTGTAAAAAGGCAAAATCTTAAAAAAAAAAAAAAAAAATATATATATATATATATATATATATATATATATATATATTATTTATTCATGAGAGACACACAGAGAGAGGCAGAGACACAAGCAGAGGGAGAAGCAGGCTCCACGCAGGGAGCCCAATGCGGGGACCCAATCCTGGATCCCAGGATCACATCCTGAGCCCAAGGCAGAGACTCAACTGCTGAGCCACCCAGGTGCCCCAATTTGCTATTTTTTTTTTTAACCTCAAACTGATAGCATTTTATAAAATAGCATTAGTTTTCTCTAGCCATTGTTTTAGAACTTTTAAATGAATATTTTAAAGCATTTGAAACAACAAAAGACAAAGGACTCTAATTTCCATGAAGAAAAAATGAAACTATGAGATTGTTTTGCATTAGAAAACTTCTTCCTGTCAGGGGTACCTGGCCAGCTCAGTTGGTGAAGCATGCAGCTCTTGATCTCAGAATCATGAATTTGAGCCCCATGTTGGATATGAAGATAACTTAAAAAAAATTTTTAAGGGGCACCTGGGTGGCTCAGTGGTTGAGCATCTGCCTTTGACTCAGGGAGTGATCCCAGGAAGGATCAACTCCCACATCAGGCTCCCTGTAGGGAGCCTGCTTCTCCCTCTGCTGTGTCTCTGCCTCTCTCTCTGTATCTCTGATGAACAAATAAATAAAATCTTTAAAAAAAAAAAAAAAAAAAGCTTTAAAAAAGCTAACAAAAAAAAAGAAACTTCTTACTGCCTGAGAAATTCAGTAGCTTAGTGAAGCTTCTTGTACAAAGATGCTGGAAAAAATGTATTTGCTTTGAATTTTTTTTTCTCTAAGTTTTGCAAGCAAACACTGTCTTGCTTAGAATCTGTGTCTATAAAGGAGGAATTCACGTCTCTAATCCGATTCCTGGAATATGGGAGGTTTTCCACTAGTTCTCCCCTCTCAGGACTCACAGCCCTGACTTCCCACATTACTGTGTGATTCTCATTAGTGCTTACATGGATGCATCCGCTTGCCCATTTTATAAAAAGCATTACATAGTTCTTGTTCAGAAGTTGACCTGCATCAACCTTTTTGTGTAATATAACCTAATCTGGATTTATCTATGTAACTGTAATGTATAAACAAACAATTTATTACCAATATTACTTTGGTAATAAAGCACCTAGCAAAATATTTCTTCCAGATTTTCCTAGAAAGTTATGAGCCCAGGACCACAGGCATCCGGCTGCTTTAACTCAGATGTAATTTGGTCTAATAAATGACTATTTTTTATTAACTTAGGGAAGGTACAGAATGTCTCAAAGTTTGGTTGGTATTCCCTTTAAAATAGAAAATCTGAAATGTAATGTTTATTTACAGCTGTCAAATTGTTAAACATGTATCAGGTCTGAGGTGCTATCTTGTGGGGCCATTTCTCCCTTGTGCTAAGAGGCTTGTGAGAGGATATCCAGTGCATGAGAACGTTAAAATCCCTTGCTTACTGAGATAACAGTCGAGGATAGTGTTGTTTTAAGCCCTAAAAATTAAAGCATAGTAATTAAACAGTGTATTATTTGGCTACGAACTAGCTTGAGCACATCGCTGAACTTCCGTGGGCCTCAGTCTGGTCTGGGCATCTATTAAAGGCAAGAGTTCCACTTGCGGTTCCTCAGAGGTTCCTGTTTGGGCACAAATGACCAAAAAGCCACTTAAAGCAGGTGGCAGCTGACAGTGAAGGAGGTGATTCAGTCGAATGTCCCAGCCTGGTTTTGTGGAGTCTTCTCAGTGTCGCCAAGGATCTTACCGAGGACCTGGCAGGCAGGGGGTCAGAAAGAGAACGTTCCAGCTGAGAGGGAAGCTCTGGTGCTGCAGGATCACAGCGGGCAGGGGTGAGGGGGGTGGGCACCAGTCAGAACTCTTCCTACACTTGCCTATGAAACGACTCCCACGTGCATTCCAGACAGAGCAATCAGGGCCAAAGCAAACGACACATCAGAAGACTCAGGCTCGTTTCCAGAACCATAAATTTTCATTTTCCTCCTGTGTTATTTGAGGGAGTTCTTAATGGAAATAGTCTTCCTTGGGGCTTTTGTTGACGTCAGCATCTGTTTTTCTTTTAGAAACTTCTAAAATGACTGCATTTCTTGTGTTTGGGTCTCTTCAAAGTACCTACCATAGCCACTCCACCTTCCTCTCGAAATGGGGTGCCTGCCTTCTCTTTAGCTGCTGTTGTCTAGGGAAAGGCCTGACTCAAGAAATGTGCAAGAATTGTTTGTTCTTTCTCTTTTTAAAGCTCGGTTTCCTTTGGGCAAGGTTGATATTTTCAGCAACCTCAGTGATTTCGTCTAGAGGCCACAAGAAAAGGTTACTCTCACATCCAGCTAATGTAGAGGTGTGTTGTTTTGAAAGATGTGCAGGGAATCTTTAGATATCTGGGTTCTAATAAGCACGCAGCCTCGGAAAGACCTTTTGCCTGTCAGGTGCATTCTTGAGCATGTATTTTAGTTTGTACTCTACCCCCATACTTTCCTCCATCCTGCCTAAAAAGTGTAACAACAACCTTTTCTGTCTGTCTTGATTCCAGATCAGATTGATGAAAACCTCAAGCTGGCTCTACAGCAGGACCTGACCTCCATGGCCCCCGGGCTTGTCATCCAAGTAAGCATTGCCACAATGGAGAACCTCCTGCGGAAGATGGATTCTGTACCCATCCACCCCCCGCAAGGGATGTCCTTTCTTTGCAGGAAAACCAAGGGCAAGTGGGAACTGCTTATGTCCCTTACCACCCTCACCTTCCCATCCAGTGCTATTTTTATCCTTCTCCAGGCTGTGCGGGTGACAAAACCCAATATTCCTGAGGCGATCCGCAGAAACTATGAGTTGATGTGAGTATTGCCTCCACCCAAGCTATGCCCCCCACTCTCCCCCACACCCCATCCCATCCCAATGTGAACCAAAGCTGTACCAGGTGTTTATTCCCCTTCTTGAGTCTTCGTTACAGCCCATTGCTCTGTCAGATGGAGCGAGTGTGTTGGGACAATCACCTGGACTCCATAGCGGTGATTGAGAGCCACAGGAGAAGCCCTTTCAAGCAGTGATGCTTTTAAAAGGGCCAGGGGGCATTGTTTGTGCTTTATGGCTCATGCCAAAGAAGATGGGAGGGAAGGGTGGTTAAGTGAGCAGGCAGGTGCATTTTACCAAGGTAAATTATGCTTTATTTCCCACAAATGAGTTACTTTGGAGCAGAAAGAGCCATGTTACTGTCTGCAACAGATCTGCTTTTACTTGGGACATTCAACAGCCTTCCAGGAGAGAGTAAGAACTCACAGTTTGCCTCTCTGCAGCAAAGTTTGGCTTCTCCGGGGGACAGTGAAGGTCCTGGGAAGCTTCTTCCATGGCAGCCTCACAGCTGCATACTTTTTTTCCCTTCAGGGAAAGTGAGAAGACGAAACTTCTCATTGCAGCCCAGAAACAGAAGGTGGTGGAGAAGGAGGCTGAGACGGAGCGGAAGAAGGCCCTCATCGGTCTGAATGTGGTTCTGTGACCTCCTTTCAGGGCAAAGGTTGGGGGCGGGGGTGTGGTGGCAGGAAACTGCCAGGTCCTCCAAACCCTTGCCAGGTACAAGAGGGGCATTCATACACCCAGAAACAAAGCTGAAGTCATCAGATCCTGGCCAGGGGCAGTGAGTTTTGAGTCTCCCCATTATCTCTGAAATGAACGGAAATTTTCGTGTTAATTCTTAATGGATAGTAATAATGGCCAGCACCTATTGAGCACTTACCATGAGTCATGTACTTTTTTCTAAACACATGTAAATATGAAGTACCTCACTTCTCCCAGCCATGAGGTAAGGTAGTTACTATCGTTAACCTCATTTTATTGAACCGAAGACCAGAGGGTTAAATAAGGTGCACAATGTCACATGGCAAGTAAGTGGTAGAAACAGGGATCAAACCCAGGGACTCTGTCCAGAACTTGGTTCATAACCACTACACTAGATTATTAACTACTACTGCTTCCCAAGGTGACATGGCAGGAAGAAACTCTTATCTTTAGACTATCCCTTGGGGAGAAATACTCTTGTGACTTAGGAGGGAGGTTAGGGCTTGCTCCTCACTTTTGCCAGAGGGCCCAGGTCTCCCCGTTCACTGTCTTGTGCTGGTGTCATGGTACCGTGCACACTGGCACAGCCCACGTGTGCCCGCCGCAGTTCCCCTCTGACGTTCTCCCTCTGAGCTTCCCCACCGCCCTGCATCAGGGACTCAGGAAAGGTGGAACTCAGTCCAGCTTTTGAAATACCAGTGCTCTGAGCCTTCTCTCAACTTCATTACTGTAGAGGCAGAAAAAGTGGCCCAGGTCGCAGAAATCACCTATGGGCAGAAGGTGATGGAGAAGGAGACCGAGAAGAAGATTTCTGAAATTGAAGGTGAGCACGGGTGAAGTGAATGCCGGAGTTTTCCTTACACCCTACCTTTGTGGCAAGGTGGTGGGAGAGCCTTTTCCTTCACTCTTTCATCTTTGTTCTAAGATGTGATGATTTCTTTAGAAAATCACTTTTTCTCTGTGCTTTGAGTTGAGTTTGGGGGGAATAAGGGCTAGGCTGGCAATCAGTTTTCCACTTCAGAGGACATTCACTCGCCCAGCAGATGTCCACTGAGTGTGGCCAAACTTGCTCGTGTTAGGCCCAAGGAAAAGAAATCGTCTCAGTCCCTTGCTGTCTGGCAAGGGTCTCAGGGCGTTGGAAGCAAAGGAAGAGGTGAGGCCCCTGTGCCTTCCCTAGCCCCTTTGCAAGTCTGTAAACACCACAGCTGTGGCCTGAATCTGCACTCAGCATCCCCTGCAGTGGTTACCCAGGCAGGTGTGAAAGAAACATCTTTTTAACACCAGCAACACTGGAGCTGGAGACAAGTGTCATCTTTGCTGGCTTTTCTGTGTATTATTCACTTTCACTTCCCTGCCCCTAAGCCCTCAGCTCATTCCTGCCACTCACCTTCTCCTTCATGTGGTGCCTTAAATCAGGCAAATTCTAGGACTCAAACTGGGACCTCAGAGCCCAGAGCACTGCTCTGTCCACTTGTACTCACTACGGGGACTCTCAAGGTCTGTGGGGGCCCAGTGAGGGGCCAGTCAGGAGTTAGTTTACAGGTCAGTGGCTCTTCAGTTGGGAGCTCTTAGCAGAACAACATGTTGTATTTCTTATAAAAACCTGCAAGCAGGTGCTAAGGCCACTTGAATGGGCTGCATGCAGTCAACACCCCAGCCAGGCTGCACACTCTTTCCGCCCAGGGTCATGCTGAGAGTGTGCAGCCAGAACCCACCCACGGCTGGCGGCTCTTCCCAGGCTCTTTGCTACAAATACTACTCACAGGAGGCTGGCCTCATTCCCAAGGCAAGTGAGCAAGTAGCAAACATTTTGCTTCAGCCTGACAGAAAAGCTAGTCTCCGCAGATTAAGGAAGTGTATTGCATGCATAGTCGAAGTTGAAATAGCTCTTCATCCAGACGGGTGTCAGTCTGGACCATGGTGTGTATATCTCTTATTCAGCATCGTGCCAGCTTAAGCACTGTTACCTAGAAACTTTTTGAAATGACTGATGGGGGACAAAAGGGCAATGAAGTTGGAGAGGGACCGAGCTGTTTTCTGTTGGTGGCATTCAGTTGTAGGTGGAGCCACCTGTGGGCTCCTTGCGCTTCTGCCCTGCAGCACTAGAGGGATGATGTGGAGAGCTCTGAAAATGCATGTGAGGACCAGGCTGCACCCCTGTCCTCCCAGACGGGGAGGGGAAGAGGAGTAAGCATGTGGAAACAGGAAGTGTCTCTTGGCGGCAGTGTTTTCTCAAGACTGCCACCAAAGATGCTGCTGGGCACGGCAACAGACGTGCTTGTAGTCAGCCCCCACCACAGGGAGATGCCATCCAAGCACCCCTTTGTCGTGGTTGATTTTCATAACGACTTGTGAAAGAGGGCAGATGCCTCTTTCCCCATTTCACAGAAGAGAGAACCAAAGCACAGAGGAAAAAGAGCACCTCCCCAAGGTCGCACAAGCAATTGGGGGGACTCCCCAGGGCCCAGTGGTCCCGAGACCTCTGTGCTGCACTCACTGCATTCTTGCCCTCAGATGCTGCCTTTCTGGCCCGGGAGAAGGCAAAGGCTGATGCGGAGTGCTACACTGCCATGAAGCTCGCCGAAGCCAACAAGGTAAAGCCCAGTACTGCCTGGTAAAGAGGAGGTATGTTAGGTGTGGGGCTAATGTTGTTTGAGAGCTCCCGATGTCCCACGGCCACCACCACCACCGAAGCCCCTCCTGGCCAGAAGTGATGGCCGTGTGCTGAGCAGAACAGGTATTGCCCCTTCCCTTAGCCAGGCCTCGACAGAAGTTTAATTGTGTGAAACACAGAAACTCTGAAAACTGGCAGCTATAACCTCGCAAACCCATTAGTACCCTGTCACTAATAGAACAGAGAGGCCAGAAAGAGTAGAGAGGGCACCTTTCTTTGACAGAGCTCCTCTCCTTGTGAAAAGCGAAGGGTACCACCCAGAGTTTTCTTGAATCTGGCTCCACCTAGTCTTCTCTCCTTTGTTTCTTACAGCTGAAGCTGACCCCTGAATATCTGCAGCTGATGAAGTACAGAGCCATTGCTTCCAACAGCAAGATTTACTTTGGCAAAGACATCCCGAACATGTTCGTGGACTCTGCAGGCAGTCTGGGCAAGCAGTTTGAGGGGCTAGCAGACAAGCTGATTTTGGATGATGAGTCCTTGGATGCAGACCCTGAGGAGAATTGAAAGTTTTTTGTATACAGCCTCGGATGACATTTAAAAAGATCTTTATTTTTTAAATGATGAACCAGGATGCTCCTCCCTCCCACACTACCTGCTTTGACTCTCTTCCACATTCTGTGGTGAAAAAAGAAGAAATGGATTTAAATCTATTCCCCTTCCTGGGAAGGGAGGGCAGGGATTGATGATTTGGGGTCTTATTCAGGTAAGCAGGTTAGATGATTTCTGTTAAGATTGGTGGGTTTGACCTTTGACTTCCAGACACTAATTTTACCCCTTTGAAGCTGGCTTAAGTAGGGATTTGATCATTACAGAGTGGGAGGAGAGGGCGTGGCCTTGGGGTGATTTCCTTTCCCTGATTTGGGAAATTGCGGTCCAATTTTCTCACCCCCGCCTCTAAGGTAGGAGATGCCTGTGGGTGAGACTCAGCAACTGAGCAACTGTGTACTTGTGAGTCTGCCAGCAGAGCTGGGGAGAACAGCTGCAGAGAACGTTTGGCTTTGCTGGTATTTTTGTCTGCATATGTGAGTTACTTCAGAAGCGCGCTTTGTCGAGTCCTCATAAGGAAGGACTGGTGCTAGGTTTTGCAAGCTTTTCTACACGCTACCCTCCTTGCCCCAGGGCTCAAAGAGCGGTGGTTTTTGACTACATTCCTGTGTCAGGGTTTGGGCACCACCACATAACTCTTAAAACTTTTCACTTGTTCTGTGATTTGGGGTTTTGGGGGGGGTTTCCCCCCTCTTGAATCTGTTCGTTGATTCCACTCAGCATTAGGAAGATAGGAACAAATAACCCAAGTGTCTTACTAGCTGCTGAAGTGAGATCTTCCATCTCTCAGACACCGTGATACCTGCTTGGCAAACTACATTATGTTCCTTGAGATCTAGCATCTTATTGTGGAGATTCTATGTTGAAGAGCTCCTTTGGGAGCAGAGGAAGGTCACCTGAAAGATCTCCTAGTCTTAATGCTCAGAGCTTATGCTGATGGTCTGACAGTGATAAAAAGGGAGCCCACTAAATAGCACATTTTTTAAAAATCTAGGGCACCAACAGCCACACAGGCGTCAGATTGAATGCCAAATCTCCAGAGACAGCTGTGAGGGTACACGTCAAGAGTTCATGCCCAGGTTCCTGGGTTAGAAGGGCTGCATCAAAATCTGTTCCAATGTTTTAGGTTTTTCTTTTTTCCCATTTCTAATTAGGAAAATTTACGTCACTCTGGGAGGTTTGGGATGGAGGAGGAGAAACATGAGAGAAAGGTTTTCTTATATCCTGAAATTGGAGTGACTGGGATAGTGGTGTCCAGCTTATGTAGATTGTGAGTTGTGTACCACATTGTTGGGTTATCTCCATTTAACTTGCAAGCATATTGGTATTCTCCATGACAAACTGTGGCCTAGGATTTGGCCTTGCTATTAGCTGCCCCCCGCCACACACACCATCACCACCAACAAAAACCTACCACTGTACCCCTTTTCCCTCAGTGATACTATGAATGATACTTTCTGGCAAAGATCCCCCACCTCATTTTTGGTCCCATGCCCAGACTTCTGGTTTATTGAGTGGCCCCAGAATTCGGCCCAGCTTGCTCCCAAGTAGCACCAGGACTGTCAAGAGTTTGGGGAGCATTCAACCTGCTTAAGTAAAAACAAAATGTTAACTTCTCTTCGTTCAACTGTTGCCCTTCTCTGTTCAAATATCTGAGACTTAGAATTCTCAAACCACTGGTCCTGGTCACACTTAGTGCAAGCAACCAACTGTTCATAGGAATGATGGATTTTAACATGCTCAGAAGTGCTTGCAGAAGACAGTCCCCCAAGGCCAACATAGGGTATCTATTATTAAGATACACTCCCCCCTCCTCACGTCTCAATGCCATTAATCACTTGTTAGGAGCAACATGACACATGATGTCCAGCATCCCCAATTTACATATTTGTTTGCTCCCTCTCCTCTGAGCCTTGTTGCCTAGGCCTCAGAAAATACTACTTCAATTGAATAAAAAGTAAGGATATCTCAGCTTCTGTAAAGCACGTTTGCTCAGGTTATTCACTTGAAAGCCTAATACTAACATCCTCTGATAGCTTGTCCCTTGCACTAGATACACTTTAACCACAAGAGCCTCAATAAAATTAAATCCTGCTGCCCCTGCCCCCATCAATGCTAATGTTGCTTCCTCTTTGAACAAAAAATATGTTGTAGTATCCCTGAGTTTAAATTCACTGGTTATCTGTATCTGCCTGAATAGTAAAATCATGGAAGTCAGCAGTTTCCTTAGCATGGGACAACTAACCAGTCTGTGTGACTTTGTGTCTTCAGCACTTACTAGAAAATCTGATCTTAAAACATTTGAATTCTAAACATGTAAAATGTGACAGCCTACACTTTTGTAGGCAATAAAGTCATGGCTGCTATTTGTAAATGGAACTTCTATCAAAATAAGTAACTGTTTATAAAATTCAGTTTTTGTAGGATTTTTTTCAAGGAAAAGTCACCTTGGTTGAATGTTTCTCATTAAACTTTACAGAAATGGTTCATACTCAGTACTGTTTTTAATCACTTTTTTAATATAAGGACAGAATATTTGCAAGGAAGCCAAAGTTTGTTAATAATTTTTATAAGCCTAAAATAAATTTGAAGGTATCTGTGGTCATATCAAGTTGAAGGAGGGAAAAAAATAATTTAAAGAATTTTGGCAATGTGTTGACCCAAAAAAAAAGTTGTTTTCTAAATAGTCTGTTGTAATTTCTATGAGCCTGTGTATCTTTCAGCACTGATAACTTTGCCATTTACAGAGAGTAAGTTGTGAAAGTGAGATCAAGTATTTACTAGCGATCTGATCAATTTAAGTTTGAAGATAAACCTCAATCCTCAGTTGAGAATAAACCTGTGTGTTGGCTAGTGGCTGCTCTGTGTCTGTGAACTTAACTGCTACTTCTTTAGTTCTATTCAGTAGGGTTTGAGCCACTGTCTCTATTGCTTCCTTAGAAAAGAGGTAATAGCCAATCAGTTTCTGTTTGTATTTCCATTTCTTTTTATTTCTGTTTTTGTGTAAGCTGGTGATTGACTAGTCAGACTAACTCTACTTTCAAAGCCTCGAGAGTTTAATTGACCCCCTTCGTAAATGCAAAATGTTTTATTAATCACTCTCATATGCTGGACTAATTACCTTGGGTGCGTTGATAGCTGCAGGAATTGTTTTAGACAATACTAAAGGTGAGAATTTATATCTTAGTTTTATTTTCAGTCTTGCTAAATAAAGTCTTTGCATCTACTTTTTTATTAAAGAGAAATTCAGCAATAGCTAATATTAGGATAGGTGATAAAAAGAAATAAAACATCCCTCTGCAGTGAGTTAAGTACAAGATGACCCTAAAAATATATTCTGATGAATATCCCCATTATCAATGTAGAAACAATAAATTACTAATTTGTAAACATGGCATGATTCTTGATAGGTGTTATGGAAATTGATTATTTTAAAGAATCCATTCACTTCTGCAATTACCCTCTAGGGTAGAGATCCTTTCAGTTGACCCAAAACTCATTTTTATATCAAATAAGTAAAAAAGTCCATCTCTGCTCTGGTAAGCTGGCCAGTGTAAGGCTGCCAAATAAAATACATGATGCTTGGTTCAATCTGAATTTCATAGAAACAACTTTTAGCATTAGTATGTCTCAGATACTGCATGAGACATACTGAAAAATTATGTTTTCATATGACCCACACATTTAACTGAATATCCTGTATTAATTTATC
Source organism: Canis lupus dingo (assembly GCF_003254725.2). Classification (NCBI taxonomy): domain Eukaryota; kingdom Metazoa; phylum Chordata; class Mammalia; order Carnivora; family Canidae; genus Canis; species Canis lupus. The sequence goes on along the minus strand of NC_064258.1, from coordinate 28,596,470 downwards.
TGCCAAATGTTGTAACCCTAGCCCAGCTTTCTCGGATTTTGTGGGGGTTTTTGTTTTTAAGATTTTACTTACTTATTCATGAGAGACAACAGAGAGGCAGAGACATAGGCGGAGGGAGAAGCAGGCTCCCCACAGGAAGCCTGATGCGTTACTCAATCCCAAAACCCCAGGATCACGACCTGAGCCAAAGGTAGATCCTCAACCACTAGACCACCCAGGTGTCCCTTTCTCAGATTTTTAATGGTGTCTCAAACTTCCTCTATTGGTTTGAAAGCCACTACACAAATAATATGAACTTAGAATTGAATAGCTAAGAATGTAGTTCCTGGGGTTAAACTGCCATGATACAGATCCCAGCTCTACCACTTCCTATGTATATGGTCTTTTTTTTTTTTTTTTTTAAGATTATTTATTCATGAGAGACACACAGAGGCAGGCTCCATGCAGGGAGCTCGATGTGGGACTTGATTCCAGGACCCCAGGATCACGCCTTAGGCCAAAGGCAGGGGCTCAACTGAGCTACCCAGGTGGCCTCCTATGTATATGGTCTTAAATTACTTAACCTCTCTGAACTTCAGTTTCTTCATCTATAAAATGGGTTGAATAGATTAAATGAAATCCTTCATGTGAGGGGGTTAGCAGTGGGCCTGGCATGTATGTTTTCAGTCATTTGGGGAAACAGCCTAGAAAGCACAGTTATTTAAGTGGGTACCACTAAGTAGAAAGTCAAAGAAATGTGATGATAAGATTTCATATTGCACAGCGCAGAGAGGGAAAAGGGAACAATATTGGAAGGCAGCCAATATGTATGGAGAATGCATACATCTACGGAAATGTCATATGTACAAATAAGCAGGTGTGGTGGCCCTCTTAAAAGGAATTCCCAGTTCTGGGCTCCGATTTGGGGGGAAAAAATTTTAAGAGGAGGCTAGCAAAACATGTTAAAACCAAAATTTAAAAAGTAAAAAAATAAAGCCCATAGGTTGGCCCCATAAAAGGCAGAAGGGGAATTTAATGACTTTACATTTATAAAAGTTGCATAAGAGTTGGCTAGGTCTTCTCAAGCTCCTCTGAGACCAATGAAGAGGAAATTAGTTTGCAAAATAGAGTATTTTTTAAAATTTCACCTAAGATTGGCTAAAATTTGAAATCAGTAGTTGTGTGCAAATAGAAAATAAATCCAGGGATTAGCATGGATAACATTTTCTTCTCTGATAGTCTTCAGAAATTGGGGAGATTCTATGTTGTTTGGGATGGTTTAAATGTCATTCTTTCTATATGAAAGATCAAATGATCTCTAAAGGTCTTCCCCAGGTCTCTGATTCCAGAATCTGTATTCACATTTCAAAAGCCAAATGTGAAAAAAAAAAAAAAACCAAAAGCAAATGTGACAGTATGTTTGCTGAGCAATTGTTGTCATGGCTTCTCTACCTCAATTCATTTAAACTGGGACATGAGCATTATCTCTATGCTTCTCTTTAGAGCCAAGTAATCAGGCAACTATAATTTTCTATTTATCTTTTTTTAATCCCCCAAAAGAATCACAGTAAACTCAGAAGGAAGCAGTTTTTAAATCCATGAATGTTTTTCTCATAATTCATGGCCTCAGATGACAGGTGAATGTTTTAAACGCTTGATGACATTTATGGTGAAAGTATAATTTTTTTTATAAAATTCTTTATAAAATCTGTTCTTCTGGGTATTTGGCTTTTTAATCTCTTTCCCTCTTTGCCCTTGCAAACTGTTGGAGCAATTTGAAGATAGTACAGGTGATGAAGCGATTGTGGACCTTCATTTTTCAAGGACTAGTAGGAAAGAATGAAGTGTTAAATTAGATGATGTCCCAGAGTGTGGAAGAGAAGATTACTAAAAAACTAAGAAAAAAGTGGAATCCGATTCATTCAAAAGCATAGCTGAGAGGGAAAGACACTGGAAAATGTGAAATGAGACTAGGGTCACCTTGATCTTTTTATCTTTACTTCATTTTCTTAAGGTTATAGAAAAGCATCTTAGAAACGAATCCACCATTAAAAAGAAAGCCTGTCTTACTCATGCTGGTCTCTCCCCAAGTTACCTTTACAGAGAAACGCCTCTATGTAGATACGTAGACTGAATAGATTAGCAGGGTGGAGGAACTAACATTGATTGAAACTTTGCACTTGCTTTGGGGTAGCACTCTGCTAAGTGTGTCGCACATGCTGTCTTGATTGATCACCACTGCACCTCAGAAGGGAAGGACTCCATTTTATAAATGAAAAATTGAGAACTTCAGTAACTTACCCTAGATCACAGTTTAGTGAGGAATCCAAGATTCAGTGTGTGTCAATTCTATGCCACCGGTGCCCAATCTTGGCACCACTATCCTTACTAACTTGAAATTTTAAGTCACTCTTCTGATGCCTTCTTGGGAGCCACACACACTTAGAATATGGGGAATGAAAGGAGGTTGACCTTAGAAGTCAAAGAAGACAACTGACCTATTAAATCTATTAAATGAAGACCCCTGCTGTTGTCATAATAACGTATCTCCTAGATTGTGGGTACATCTTTTAGATCTGATGAGGTATCTATAGTTTTTAAGATGTTTTCTTAAAAACACAGGGGCACCTGTGTGGCTCAGTCAGTTAAGCATCCAAGTCTTGATTTTGGCTCCGGTCATGCTTGATCTCAGGGTCCTGGGGTGGAGCCTTGCGTCAGGCTCTGTGCTGGGCATGGAGCCTGGTAAAGGTTCTCTCCCTCTGCAACACCCCGCGTGTCCCACTTGCTCAGCTCTCTAAGAAAAAAACGTGAAGTAGCCTGTCAGTTTATACCCGAGTTGAAAGGTGCTGGGCGGCAAGTCAGTGGTGGGAGGAGCAAAGGGGATTAGAGTGACCAGGATCGTGTGAAGAGATGTACAGAGGAAGGACTGGGTGAACCTGACATGCTTAAACTGACAGGCTCCAACTCTGCGTGAGCTCCGGGATGAGGCGGCGGGGCCGCAGGCGGCGCTGACCTCTGGAGACGCGGTCCCGAACCGAGGCGGCTGTGAGCAAGTACCACGAAACGGTCTCCCGGGGCCGGCGGACTCCACGGGTAGAGCTGGCGACGCCCGACCTCGGCCGTTAAGCTCAAGCCCCACTTGGGTGTGGAGATTACTCAAAAATAAAATCCTTAAAAAAAAAAAAAAAAAGACTCATTAAGTAGACCTTACTTTGGAGATACTGGGTTAAAGGTACCCATTGAAATGTTTTACTTTTTATGCCCCTGTCGGGGATGCCTTGTGTTCCGGCGCGGACCGCGACCTGGGCAGCCCCGGACTCCGGGGCCACAGGGATCAATGACCACACATTTGAACCACGCCGCCTTCCTGAGAAACAGCGTTCTTTTCTCTCATACCGGTTCCTCCACTAAGAGCCGTGTCTCCCGCCCTAGCGGCTTCGAGTCCCGGTCCCCGCGCGGACGTCTCGGTTCCCGGCTCTGACCGCCGGGGCCGACGGGCACACCTGCGGGACGTCTGTAGAGACGAGGACCCCCGAATAGGCCGCGGCCTTTCGGAGGAAGCTCCCGCGGGGGCGGCGGTGGGGGCGGCTCCGGCAGCTGGACGCGGAAGGCTCCCATCGGGGGGCGCGCGGGGGGCACGGGAACCACGGCAGGCGGGCCTCCACGCCCCAGGCCCCCGCGTCCTCCCCAAAATGGCCGCCGCCGCGGGGCGGGGCCTGCCGCCCCGTCCCGCCCCCGCGTTGCCCGCTGTCGATTGGGTGAGCCGACTGGCTGGTGAACGGCGATTGGGCCCCACGAGACGTGCGCGGGGCGGGACCGGAAGGCGGTCTCGGCCTGGGGGTGCGGGGGTCCCCGCGCGGGTGGGTCCCGGGGGATGTGGAGAGCTGGCAGCATGTCGGCGGAGCTGGGAGTCGGGTTCGCACTGCGGGCAGTGAACGAGCGCGTGCAGCAGGCGGTGGCGCGGCGGCCGCGGGTGAGAATGGAGGCGCGGGGACGCTGGGCGGCCGCTTTGAGGAGGGAGGCCCCTGCGTAGGAGTGGGTCGTCACGGTGACGCAGAGCGGGTCTCCCGCGGGGACGGCGGCGCAGGTGGCGGAGCCCCCAGAAGGCTAGCCAGGGCTTTCTGGAGGTTGGCTCGGTTGGAGCTGAAAGTATCCACTACCCGAGGAAGTGACCGGCCCCCGGCATCGCGACCGTTGCCCGTCCCTCGCGTGGCGGGCTCCGCAGCCTTAGCAGACGGCCGCCGCGCGGCCCTGTGCCCCATCCACCACGGGGACACCTGCAGGAGGCCAGGTCTCCCGGGATCACGTGTGGGCAGCGCCTGACAGCTAGCGGATGCTCGTGGCGGAAAGCGGAGGTGGATTGGCCGCGCTCTGGAGACGGCGCTGCACGGGCACGTTTGGCAGTGCTCCCTCGCAGGGGCGAGCTGACATCCCATCCCAAGCGGTTTGCAGGAACGCTTTTCCTCCCCTTATCTCCTCTTGAAATTTCATTAGACCGAGGGCCAGTGTTTACTCCTCACACTGTAGGTTTAAGCTCGATGGTGTGGAGTGAGACACAACTGAACAAAAAGGTCAAACTCGGAATGTCAGAACTCAGAATGCTTTCCTGGAGCGGAACACCTTTATTAGTAGAGTCTTTGCTTGGCTACGAACTAGATGTTATCTTGAATTAAGTCACTTAACGACTCTGGCCCTGAGTTGTCTCATCTGCCGTAGGCAGTAAAATAAGCTCCGATTGCTTTAAGCTCACTGCTGGCCTTAATGTTCTATGATTCTCAGGGATTCTCCAAGAGAAGCTAGGGATTTCCCTGACAAACATCACTCAGGGAGGTTCTCCCAGCAAAGCTCCTCAGGCAGATGGGTTGCCTGTTCAGTTTTCTCTGGAAATCATCAATTCATCAACACGGTGGTAGAAAGTATGACATGGTCTCATAAAGGCTGGTAATGCATCCCTGAGAAGGAAGAGGAAACGTCTTGCTAATAGCTCTGAGTCCTCAGGGCCTTTGAAAATACAGTGATTCTCATAAAATTAGCCACTACAATCATATAAGAAAAGGGCATTCAGGGTTTCTTCCATGTGGTGTTCAGAGACATGAAGTTATGCCTGTTTTAAGCCTGTTTACTTGTGGGTCTTTCTAAGCAGTAAAGTAATCCACATGAAGGAAGGACCCACTGTGTCTGGTGTCCTTCATTCATGTCTACGGAATCACCATGAGTGTATCATTGCTGCCCTCTCAAAAAAATGAGTCTCTGCTTCATTTTATACACAGGCAATAAAAGAGATCTTTGGAAAAAAAGAAAAGAAAATACAGTGGTTCTGTAAAAATAGCAGAGGGTGATGGCATACATGAAAACCGAGCTGCATGAGGATAGGTGGATTTCTTAATGCCTCTGTATGGATTAGGTTGAAGCAGAATGCAGAGAAGCTCTGCTTTTTATGTAATTGTTGTAAACCCCAGGGGGGGGGGGGTCATCATATTGGTCTAATTCTGAGTCCAGAGTTTTTGATGTCCCTGCCTCAGTTCTGCTACTCGTTCTTGATTAGAATGAACAGTAAATTACATAGCTGCCCTACACAGACCACTTTTGAGAGTGGGGGGGGCAATATTAATCACTATGCCAGGACCAGAATAGGTTTCTAAAACGTAACCTTGGGGTTTTGGAAGCAAGAAGTGGCATCCCCTCTAGTCAGAGAGTAGTGCCTTCCCTTCATGAAGTGCTTCTTAAACCTCCAACCATGGTATGCAAGAGCATCATCTGGAGAGTTTGTTTAAAAAGCAGATTTTCAGACTCCCAACACCAGATATTCAGATTCAGTAGGTCTGGAGTGGTACCCAGATGATGCTGATGCAGTTGGTCAAAGACCACATTTTAAGGAAATACTGCTTTTACTTACCTACCTGAGAGAGATTAGATATTAAAGTAGCTAACACATTAAATTTGGATGCTATGCATTTGAAAGGCATCCGATCAACATTATTTGATACTGGTTTCTCTCCAATATTGGAATAATGGAGCTTACCCAATGTCAAGTGAAGACCTGTGCTGATTGAGTCTATGAGATCCATCTTATAGAACTTACTGGAATAATATTCCTAAATGTTCACTCATTTGGCTCTTTCCCTCTTGGCAGGATCTTCCAGCCATCCAGCCCCGGCTAGTAGCAGTCAGCAAAACCAAACCTGTGGAAATGGTGATTGAAGCCTACTGTCATGGCCAGCGCACTTTTGGGGAGAACTATGTAAGCCTTTTTCCAGTCTGCCTTTGGAAAAGTCATGATGGCCAGACTTCTGATTCCTTCTGTTTTTACCCTTTAGGTTCAAGAACTGCTAGAAAAAGCATCAAATCCTAAAGTAAGTGGATATCTGAATTCTTTTGAGTTTGTACTTAATCTTAGGCCTTCAGTTGAAAGTCACACCCACTTTGGTGGTTGAGTTTTACAGCAGGGTGAACTGGCGGTAGAAATGTCCACATTCACCTTGAACTCCAAATATTGCACAGCTAGATTTTCTTTCTCTATTAAAACTAAGACGGGCAGCCCTGGTGGCCCAGTGATTTAGCACCGCCTTCAGCCCGGGGTGCGATCCTAGAGACCTGGGATCGAGTCCCACGTCGAGCTCCCTACATAGAGCCTGCTTCTCCTTCTGCCTGTGTCTCTGCCTCTCTCTCTCTCTCTGTCATGAATAAATAAATAAAATTTTAAAAATCTTAAAAAAAAAAACAAAAAACTAAGACTGTAGTTTTCTCCTTTGCAGCTTTTTGGTTGTGGTGATTTAGGAGCTTGCTGTAATCCTGGATCCTTTTGAGATTTGAACACTTTAATCAGTTCATCCTTTTTTTCTTTTTTTTTTTAAAGTGGGCTCCACACCCAGTGTGTGGCTTGAACTCACGACCCTGAAATCGAGAGTCATGTGCTTTACCAGTTGAGCCAGCTAGATGCCCCATAATCAGTTCATCTTTAATGGATGATATCTAAAAGATGGAGAGAAGTGATGGGAACAAGGAAGAGAAACAGAGTAGAAGCCATAGGTTTTTCTCACTTAAGAGCCTGGCTAAAGATGGTGGTAGTGGTTTCTGCATAGACATGAACAGTCAGAAGGGTGTGTGTAAGGTATTTGAGCCAGCAAGGCCTTCATAAATTCTAAGTCAAACATGGTTACCTTTTTCTCTTCAGATTCTGTCTTCGTGTCCCGAGATCAAATGGCACTTCATTGGACACCTACAGAAACAAAATGTCAACAAATTGATGGGTAAGATAAATTTCTAAATATGAAGACAAAATCTCTTTATCATTATATTACTTATACTACTTTCTATGGAAAAGAGAACAGGTTTTAGAATAGTCCTAATTCACCTTTTGTGTTCTGGAGTTTTGGGGGAAAATAAATTTTAATTCTTAGTATAAAGTAAAAGCCTCATACCAACAACAGAATGAATTCACCATTGACTGGGTTGTTTATACTTGGAAACCTACCCTACTTGAAGATGCTAGGTATCATATGATAGTCTTTCAAATGAATTATAAGGAATTGTAGCTCATAAGATTTTTCAGTTGGCCAGGGAGACATTTTTGTCCTTTTCCCTTTAAATGTAAAGCTGTAGGAGTGCCTGGGTGCCTCAGAAGCATCTGCCTTCAGCTCAGGTCATGATCTAAGGTCCTGGGATCGAGCCCCATGTTGGGCTCCCTGTTCAGTAGAGAGTCTGCTTCTCCCTCTCCCTCTGCTACTCCACTTGCTAGTACTCTTTCAAATAAATAAATAAATAAATAAATAAATGTTTTTTAAAAATGAATAAATGTAAGGCTATAGTAAATAAAATATAATATACAATAAAACAAAAACAGTACATAATAAAATACAATATACAGTGAAATATAATACAGCAAAGTAAAATTAAATATTAACTACAGAAAGACTTAACTGTATGACAATGGCACGTGGAAGTCTGTTTGAGGAACCAAATACTTATTTCTCTCAACGTGCAAAATTAAAATAACCTGGTTTTTTATAGGCAGCTTTTTTTTTTTTTTTTTTTTTTTAATGATAGTCACAGAGAGAGAGAGGCAGAGACACAGGCAGAGGGAGAAGCAGGCTCCATGCACCGGGAGCCCGACGTGGGATTCGATCCCGGGTCTCCAGGATCGCGCCCTGGGCCAAAGGCAGGCGCTAAACTGCTGCGCCACCCAGGGATCCCCTATAGGCAGCTTTTTTGAAGTATAATTGACCTAACGTAAATTATATATACTTAAAGTGCACAATTTGATTAGTTTCAACATATGGTTGTACTTGTGAAACCATCACAGCAAAGTAGTAAACACATTCATCACCCCCAAAAGTTTCCTTATACTCTTTGTAACCCCTCCTTCCTGCTTCCCCTCCGCCACCCTATCCCTCCTTCAGCACTACTTAACTTGCTTTCTATCACTGTAGATTAGTTTACCTTGTGGGGCACCTGAGTGGCTCTGTCAGTTGAGCATCTGCCTTCAGCTCAGGTCATGATACCAGGGTCCTGGGATCGAGCCTCATATTGGGTTCCCTGCTTAGCAGGGAGTCTGCTTCTGCCTCTCCTCATGTCTCCCCTGCCTCTCCCCTTGCTCCTGCTCTCTCGCTCTCTCAAATAAATAAACAAAATCTTTTTAAAATAGGGGGGAAAAATAGATTAGTTTACCTTAAGAGTTTTATATAAATGGAATCATAAAATATGTACTTTTATCAGTCTGACTTCTTCCACTCAGCATAATTATTTTAAGGTTCATAATATTGATTTATGTATCAGTAGTTCATTCCTTTTTGTTTACCCACTCACCTGTTGATGGACATTTGAGTTGCTTCTAATTTGGGGCTATGACAAAATTGTTATGGAGGTGAGGGGGAAAAATTGTCATGAACATCTTTATGTGGACTTTTTCTTTTAAGATTTTTATTAATTTATTAATTTGAGAGAGAGCATGCGTGCTGGGGTGGGAGAAGCCAGGAGAACAGAGGGAGAGGGACAAGCAGACTCCACATTGATCTTGGAGCCTGGTGCAAGGCTTGATCTCACGACTGTGAGATCATGACCTGAGCTAGCCGACTGAGACATCCAGGCACTTCTGGACTCTTTCTTACCTCTTGGAATAAATACCTAGGAGTAGAATGGTTGAGTCACATGATAAATATATGTTTAACATTTTTTATAATTCTGATAAAATATACATAACACAAAGTTTAGCATCTTCACTATTTTTAAGTATACAGTTCAGTGGCATTAAGTACATTCACATTGTTTGCAACCATCACTACTATATCTTCTATAACTCTTCCTCTCTCAGAACTGAAGCTCTATACCCATCATGTATGTTTAACTTTTGAAGAAACTGCCAGACTGTCCTCTAAAGTGGTTGTGCCATTGTACATTCCCACCAGCAGTGTTCAAGTTTCTCCACATCCTTGTCCACACTTAACACGGTCAATCTTTTAATTTTAGCCATTCTAGTAGGTATGTGCTGCTGCCCTTGCATTTCCCTAATGACTAATGATGTGGAACATCTTTTCACGTGTTTGCATCTGTTCACCTTCTTCAGTAAAGCCTCTATCAAAGTCTTTTGCCCATTTTCTAATTGGATTTTTTTACCTTTCAGAGAGAATTCTTTATATATTCTGGATACTAGTTCTTTATCAGATACATGCTTTGCAATATCTGCCACTCTATTGCTTGTCTTTTCATTTTCTTAACAGTGGCTTTTGAAGAGCAGAAGTTTTTAATTTGATGCAGTCCAATTATCAATTTAGATTTTCATAGACTATGCTTTCTATGTTGTGTCTAAAACATATTTCCCGGGGATCCCTGGGTGGCGCAGCAGTTTGGCGCCTGCCTTTGGCCTAGGGCACGATCCTGGAGACCCAGGATCGATTCCCACGTCGGGCTCCTGGTGCATGGAGCCTGCTTCTCTCTGCCTGTGTCTCTGCCTCTCTTTCTCTCTCTGTGACTATCATAAATAAATAAAAAATTTAAAAAAAATAAAAATAAAAAAATAAAACATATTTCCCTATGGTTCAAGTGACACAGATTTTCTCCTAGCAACTTTATATAGTGTTTGGTCTTATATTAGGCATATATTATTCACTCTGAGTTAATTTTAGTATATGGTTCAAGGTATGATTCTAAGTTGTTTTTGTTCTTTAATATCTCATTGTTCCAATACTACTTGTTGGACAGTCTGTCCTTTCTCCATTGCATTCCTCTGTACCTTTATCAAAATCAGTTATCCATGGGTTTATTTCAAGACTATTTACTTGATCCACTGTTCTGTTTATCTTTTATACTAGTAGCATGCTATTTTGATTTACTGGAGCTTTATAATAATTCTTAAAAATCAGTAGTGTTGGGGCAGCCCAGGTGGCTCAGCGGTTTAGTGCCGCCTTTAGCCCAGGGAGTGGTCCTGGAGACCCGGGATCGAGTCCTGCATCGGGCTCCTTGCGTGGAGCCTGCTTCTCCTTCTGCCTGTATCTCTGTCTCTCTCTGTGTGTGTCTCTCTCATGAATAAATAAATTAAATCTTTAAAAAAAAAATCAATAGTGTTAGTCCCCAACTTTTTTCTTCTTTTTCAAAGTCTTTTTGGCTATTCTAGATCCTCTGCATTTCCATATAAACCAATTTATCAGTTTCTACCAAAACAAAACAAAAATCCTGCTAGGTATTTGATTAGAATTGTATTGAATCTATAGATCAATTTGGAGAACATTGGCATAGTAAAAATACTGAATCTCCCAACGCATTAATAAGGTATAGTTTAGTATTTATTTAGGTCTTCTTTAATTTCTCACAGTAATATTTTGCAGTTTTCTTTGTGCAGGATTTCCTCATCTTTTGTCTGATTTATATCTAACTTTTTCTTATGTTGATGCTATCTGCTGATACTATTATTGAGCTGTTACTTCAATTTCTGATTGTTACTAATATATAATAGTTGATTTTTGTTTTTTGTATATTTTGTATATTCATCTATCCTGCAACTTTATTAAACTCATGCTAGTAGTTCTACTTATTCTAGTAGTTTCTTGTTAGTTTTTTAAGTTCTACTTATTCCAGTAGTTTAAAGGGTTTTTGTTTTTTTTTTTGCAGATTTCATATAATTTTCTACATAGACAATTATGTTACCTGTGAACAATTCACTTCTTCCTTTCCAATCTGGATGCCTTTTATTTCTTTTTCTTGCCTTATTATACTAGCTAATACCTCCAATACAGTATTGAATAGAATTGCTAAGAGTGTGCATGCATGTTTTTATTGGTGTCTTTTATCAGAAGGAGGAATTTCCCTTCTGTACTAGTTTGCTGAGGATCGACCTAGTTTGATAAATCAAGAATCAGTGTTAGATTTAGTCAAATGCTTTTGCTGTATACATTAAAATAATCCTACAGTTTTTCTTTTTCAGTTTATTAACATGTTGAATTATATTTATTGAGTTTCAAATGTTAAACCTTGCCTATGAATAAACTCATTTGGTCAGGCAGTAGTATCCTTTTACTATAATGTTGCATTTGATTTGTCAAGTTTTGCTTAGAATGTTTGCATCTACATTCATAAGGGACATTGGTCTTTCACTTTCTTGTAATATCTTTTTTTTAGGTTTGATAACAGAATAATGCTGGCCTCATAGAATGAACTGGAAAGTATTCCCAACTCTTCAGCCTTTTGAAAGAATTTATGTGGAATTGGTATTCTCTTCCTTAACTGCATGGTAGAATTTACCACTGAGGCCTGGAATTGCTTTGTAGGAAGGTTTTTAACTATAATTTAAGTTTTATTGATAGATTATTTACATAATCTGTTTTTTCTTGGGTGAGCTTTGTTACTTTATGTTTTGCAGGAGTTTGCCCAATTCATCTAAAGCAATGAATTTATGAGCATTCAGTTGTTTGTAATATCCCTTTATTATCCTTTTAATATCTGTAGAATCTGTAGTGATGTCAACTCATTCCTGATGTTGATAATTTGCTTCTTCTCTTTTTTCCCTAATCCATCTGGCTGAAGGTTTATCAATTTTATCAGTCTTTTCAAAGAACTAGTTTTAGTTTCACTAATTGTTCTCTCTTGTTTTATTAGTATAATATGTTTTATAAACAAAAATAATAATGATGTATTATAGGATTTATAGCATATGAAAAAGTAAAATGCATTGAAACAATGGCATACAAAATGGAAAGTAAGAAACAGAAGTATGCTATTATAAGGTTCTTAAGCTACATATGAAGAAGAATGACACCATTTTAAGTAGACTGTGTATGAGTTCAGCTTTAAAGCAACCAATAAAATAAAATTAAAAAAATAAAAAAATAAAGCAACCGATAAGCTAACCTGGCTGGCTCAGTCAGTAGAGCATACAACTTGATCTTAGGGTCATGAGTTCAAGGCCTATATTGGGCATAGAGCTTACTAAAAAATTAAATAGAATAAAGCAACCAATAAAATGACACAATGAAAAAAAAATGACACAATGGAGTTAGAGCTAATAAGTCAGCAAAGAAGATAAAGTGGAGTAATAAAAATATGTGAAATTGTGGTTTGATTTGCATTTCCCTAATGACAAATGAAGTTGAGCATCTTTTCATGTGTTTATTGGCCATTTGTACATCTTTGGAGAAATGTCTATTCAAATCCTTTGTGTGTGCTTTTAATTGAGCCTTTTTATTGTTTAATTGTAAAAGTTCTCTATATAGCCTAGGTACCAGTCCTTTATGACGTATATGATTTGCAAATATTTTCTCCCATTCTGTGGGTTATCTGTTTACTTTCTCCATGGTATCATTTGTAGCTCAGGAATTTTTCATTTTAATGTACTCCAATTTATCTCTTCATTCTTTTGTGGCATATGCTTTTGGTGCTATAGCTAAGAAATCCAAGGTCACAAAGAATTTTTTTTAAGTAATCTCTGTGCCCAGTGTGGGGCTTGAACTCACAACCTTGAGATCAAGAGTCAGATGCTCTACTGACTGAACCAGCCAGATGTCCCCAAGGTCACAAATATTTACTCCTGTTTTTTGTAAGAGTTTTAGAGTATTAAATCTCACCTTTGGGTCTGAGTTAATTTTTATGTATAGCCTAAGGAAGAGGGAGATGCAACTTCATTCTTTTTCATTGAACTTTTTTTGCACTTTCACCTTATTTTTTAGAGATATTTTTACTGACTATAGAATTCTACCTTGACAGTTTTGTCTTTCAGTACTTTAAAAATATTGCTCCACTGTCTTCACTTAACACTGTTTCCAGTGAGAAATATGCTGTCATCCTATCTTTGTTTCTCTGCATATATCATGGGGTTTTTTTTTCTCTTGCTACTTAAGATTTTTCTCATTATCACTGGTTTTGAGTGATTTGATTATGATGTGCCTTGGCATAATTTTTTCCACGTTTCTTGTACTTGGGGTTCATTGAGCTTCTTGGATCTGGTATTTGCAGTTCTAATCAAGTTTAGAATTTTTTCAACTATTGTTTCTTCACATATATTTTCTGCCCCCCACCTTCTCTTCTCCTTTGGGGACTCCAGTTATGTATTTAATCTGCTTGAGATGATTCCACAGCCCACTGATGCTCTTTTAATTTTTATGATTTATTTTCCCCTCTCTGTGTTTAACTTTGGGTAATTTCTTCAAGGTAACTAAGCTTTTCTTTAGCATTATCTAATTTGCCATTAATCCCATCAGTGGATTTTTCATCTCCTATTATGTTATAGTTTTCATACTTAGAAGTTTAGTTTGAGTCTTTTTTTTATATCCTCTATTTCTCTCTATAATTTTTAATAATTTTTAATATATGGATAGTTATAACTTTTAATGTGCTATCTACTGATTCTATTATTTTTGACAGTCTGGAGTAGTTTAACCATCATTATGTATCGTATTTTCCTGCTTCTTTGCCTGATCTTTTTTTTTTTTTTTTTTTTGGACAGCCAAACATTGTGAATTTTCTTGTTGGGAGCTGGTCATTTTCATATTCCCATTTCATATTCCATTTCATATTCCATTTCAATTCCTATTCCTCAACATTTTTGAGCTTTGTTTGGAACACAGTTATTGGGAACAGTGTGATCTTTTTAGGTCTTGCTTTTAAGATTAGTTGGTGTGACTGCAGCAGAGCTCAGTCTAGGGTTAATAGTTCCCCATTACTGAGACAAGACCCTCTGTATACTCTACCCCCAGTACCCCATGAATCTTGAGCATTCCAGCCTGTCTGGTGGAAATCAGCACTAGTCCATGCCCTCCATGAACATCAGGCACTGTTTCTTCTTTTTTTCTTTTCTTTTTTTTTTTTTAAGATTTTATTTATTCATGAGAGACACAGAGAGAGAGAGAGAGGCAGAGACACAGGCAGAGGGAGAAGAAGCAGGCTCCATTACAGGGACTCGATCCTGGGACTCCAGGATCACACCCTGGGCCAAAGGCAGGCACTAAACTGCTGAGCCACCCAGGGATCCCCGGCACTGTTTCTCCTAATCCTTTCAAATATTTCTATACTCAGCCATGGCTGATTTCCTCACATGCACGTGCTGATCCATACCCAGCTGCGTTCTGGAGGGGAGCCCTTCACAAATCACCAGTGATCTCTCTGTGTGCAGCTGTCTCTTCTCCTAAATTCTGCTCTGTGAACTCTAGCTACTTTCCAGATTCTCAGTCATGTCCTCAACTCAGGGTCCACGCTCTTCCTGTGCTCCCCTTCCCTGCGCCACATTCTAAAAACTCTAGGCAGTAACCTGGGGCAACTGGGCTCACTCTATTTGTTTCTCATCCCTCAGAGGTCACTGTCTTCCATACCCATTTCTTGTAAACCATGGTTTCATGTATTTTGTCCATTTGGTTGTTCAGGTAGGGTAAATCTGACCCCTGAATTTGTTGGGAAGCAGAAGTCTACTATATTATTATTAAAAGCTGTTTCAAGGGACACCTGGGTGGCTCAATGGTTGAGCATCTGCCTTTGGCTCAGGGCGTGATCATGGAGTCCCGGGATCAAGTCCCCTATTGTGCTCCCTTCATGAAACCTGCTTCTCCCTCTGCCTACATCTCTGCCTCTCTCTGTGTGTCTCCCATGAATAAATAGATAAAATATTTTTTAAATGAAATAAAATAAAGGCTGTTTCATATCAGATATGGGGGAAGTAGGAAGCCTATATATACTTAATAAATGGCAACAAGACAATCAGCTTTTTATTAAAGAAATAATTAAATTAGAATCCCTTCCTCAGTGTAAATTCTAGCTAAATTAAAGAATATTAACTTGAATATCAAAACTATAAAAGTATTAGAAGAAAATATAGAAAAATATGTTTATTTTTTCAGACTGATGAAAGGCCTTTCTAAATAAAATAAAATCTGGAAGCCATAAAAGAAACAATTAGCACATTTGCTTATAAAAATTAAAGCTTTCTATAAGTCATAGCAAAAGAGAAACACAGATTGGTAGTTAATACTTTTTAAAAGGGGAAGAATGTCCATAATGCATAAAGAACCATATGTATTTTTTTAATCTATAAGAAAAACCTAGGGAAAAACTAAGAATAGGCCATTTATAAGGATAAAATATATAGCCAGTAATCAAATGAAAAATGCTTACCTTTAATAAAAGAAATGCAAAATATAATAATAAATTCTACTTTTCACCAAACAGGTTTGCAAAAAATTAAAAGGCTGCTAATATCCAGTGTTTTGAGAGCATGAGTAAATGAGCACTCCACATTTTGCCAGGAAGATTCTAAAGTGATAGGGCGTTTTTGGATTTCTAGTATCTAACACAGTTTTAATTGTACTTCCTCTATAATCATTTCAGTTCTTGCTGTCCTATAGCAACTTGTATATGTGCACAGAGATCTGTGTCTAAGCTTTGGTTTTGTAGTAAAAAAGAAAAAATGTCTATTAATAAGAACAATGGTAAGTAAATTGTGATCATCTATTCTGTGGAATGTTGCAGTTGTTGAAGTACCAGTGGATTTATGGTATTGATGTAAAAAAAAAAAATTTCCAACATGTATTGCTAACTGGAAGCAAGCAACCCGTAAAACATTTACTGTGAGCAGGGCTGGCTCAGTCGGTAGGAGCACACGACTCTTGATCTCAGGGTTATAAAAGTTCAAGCCCCACGTTGAATGTAGATCTAAGATCTTAATAAGATATTTAGGGGAAAAAAATTTAGTATGATCCAATTTGTATGTTATTTCAAAAATTACCAGGAAATTATATATCTGGGATGTGTGTGTATTTGATTGGGTGGAAATACACTAAAATACATCTGGAAAAATCCTCATCCCAACAGTAATAGTGGGAGTTTCTAGGGTCAGAGCTTTGAGTTTTTATCGCATGTTGCTTTTTTTTTTTTTTTTTTTTTACACCAAGCACATCTACTCTTGTCTCTTTTAAATACATTTTTTTTTTTTAAAGTGAAGTAGTCTGAGCTCAAATTCAGCATTAGGAATTTGAGTCATGGAACACGTGGGTGGCTCAATTATTTAAACAGCTCAGGTCATGATCTCAGGATCCTGGGATGAAGCCCCTGGGTCAGACTCCCTGCTCAATGGGAAGTCTGCTTTCCCTCTCCCTCCAACCCCCCCCCCAAAATAAATAAATAAAATCTTTTTAAAAATATGGAATCAGTTTACCATTGTTTAAATCACAGCTCTAATATCTGTTAGTTTTGTAAACTTGAATAAACTTTAGCCTTCCTGAGCCTCAGTTTCCCCATTGGTAAGATGGAGGTAAAAATAGTGCTTCATGAACCATGGTAAAGATTAAAAAGCAATAATATAGGGCAGCTCTGGTGGCGCAGCGGTTTGGCACCGCCTGCAGCCTGGGGTGTGATCCTGGAGACCTGGGATCGAGTCCTGCATCGGGCTCCCTGCGTGAAGCCTGCTTCTCCCTCTCCCTGTGTCTCTGCCTCTCTCTCTGTGTCTATGAATAAATAAATAAAATCTTTTTTTAAAAAAAGCAATAATATATGTACAGGGGTTAGCAAATTGCCTGGGGCATCTCAGTGATCAGAGCAGGCTGCTGATGTTGCCGCTTCTGTCTTCATTATCATGTATCTCAAGCAAGACACACTTCATGTCACATGCATCTTTGGAAAAGGAGATGGTTTCGCTGACATCAGCGGCTCCCATAGCTGTCAGTGTTTGGGTCATTCCAATGTCCTTATTGAATAAGAGCATCCCCATTCCACGGTTTCAGAACATGACGTTATCATGCCAGGGAAGCACTTTGGCCTCCACTGTTATCCTTCCTTTTTTGTCACTTGCCCCGGCTCTCACAGTGTGAACTGAGATTTGGTCCCATCAAGCATGTTCTTAGGAATCTCCACAATTACCAGCCTTTTGAAGCCCGGGGGTGCGTGTGCTGCCTGGTTGCAATATGTCAGCCTCTGTCTCCCCAGTTGGTCCTTTCTGATGAGACAGCAGCGGGCCCACATTGGAACTGACATCTAGTGAAACTGTCACATAAGTCTCAGCAGGACTGAGACTTACTGTCTTGTTCTTTTTCTGGGAAATTGTTCTCCCAGCCACCAAGTCAAAGACTGGTTGTGTATTTCTTGCTGCTAGTAGGGTGAGTGAAGAATTACCTTGCCTCTTTTTCATTACAGCCGTCCCCAATCTCTTCATGCTGGAAACAGTGGATTCTGTGAAGTTGGCAGACAAAGTGAACAGTTCGTGGCAGAAAAAAGGTTCTCCCGAAAGGTTAAAGGTTATGGTCCAGGTTAACACCAGTGGAGAGCAGAGTAAGTGAGCAGACCTGAACTGTAGATTTTTCTTCCCGTAGGATGGTTGAAGGTCAGAAAGAATGACAAGCCTGAGTATGTGATAGCTAAGGTTCTAGAAGGAAATCACAGGCCTTTAAGAAAACTGTTTCCTGTAGAATCTAGATGGCACAGTGACATCTAAGCCAGTCCACATATGATTCTTTCATATATCGTGGTTTCTTAATTCTTAATTTTTTGGTGGCCCAGAATAGGACGAGCCAGGAAGGGGACTGTGACTTAGATCTGAAAATTCCCAAAAGTCCATCACTCCTAAAAGAGATGGCAGAGTTACACATGTAATACTCAGGTGTTGAAATCAGACCTCGGGTTTGAGCTCCAGCACTTTCCAGCATTGTAACCTTGGGCAAGTTACCTAACCTCTCTCTACCTCAGTTTCCTTGGCAGACAGTGATAGTCATAACAGTGCCTACATTAGAGGGTGTCAGGAGGATTGAAAGTGGTAATGTGGGTAGAGCTGTTGGCAGAGAACCCTGCACAGCTTACTTGCTAGCACTTGTTAAGAGTATTTACAGGTCAGTCATTCGCTTGCGACCAGCCGAGCACCAGTATTCACCATACTGTAACATGAAGGAACATGGTGTACACTGTTTTCCAGATAGGCCCTCAGGCCAGGCTTCCTGGGTTCAAATCCCAGTTGTGCAGTTTCTAGTGGTGTGACTTTGGACAAGGTACTGAGCCTCCCTGTGCCTCAGTTTCCTCATCTTTAGAATGGAGAGAGTACTTACCTCGTGGTTATTGTATTAAGTGAAAAGCTGTTAGGACTTGGCACATGTGCCTGACATATAAGTGTTCTGTAAATTTTAACAATTATCATTGTTTCTACATGCACCTAGATTATAATGTTGTCAGCATAGGTACATCTGAAATTGGCTCCAGGTCAAGTCTGTGACATCATTTCTTGATAATTAGCTGTAATCTACTATAATTAAAGATTAAAGTGGATGTTCATAGCCTCTCCATTTGAAAAATGAGGGAAAGAGAATATAAATATTCCTTATAACTGCATAACAATAACATCATTTGCTGCAGATTCCTCCTCCAGTTATTAATTAGCAAGTTCCAATTCATTTTGCAAATGCATAGTGAAAACTGTGTGATATATGCTTCATTTTAAAACATTTACAGTGGGGATCCCTGGGTGGCTCAGCAGTTTAGCTCCTACCTTCAGCCCAGGGTGTGATCCTGGCGTGCCAGGATCGAGACCCACATCAGGCTCCCTGCATAGAGCCTGTTTCTCCCTCTGCCTGTGTCTCTGCCTCTCTCTCTCTCTATGTCTCTGATGAATAAATAAATGAAATCTTAAAAAATAAAAAATAAAATAAAACATTTACAGTTGTAATAAATTAATGAAATCAGAGCTAGGAAAAGAATCCTCCAGTGAATCTGGCATTTTGGCTACATGAGTCTTCTTGGGGTCCCAAGAAAAAGCAATGCTTTTTTCTTTTCCCTCTGCTTCAGCTGTTCTCAGCTCAGATCACTGAGATTCAGATGATCATTACTTAGAACCTGACCAGAAGGGAAGCAACATAGACAAAGACTTCAAAAATAAAGTTACTCTGTAGGACTTGATATGTTTTTTTCCAAAAACGTATCTCTTGCCCGAAAGTCACCTCCTCTGTTATCAAGATGGGATGAAAGTGAAGCCTTCCTCTGGCCAGGTCAAACAGTTTGGTACAAGTGTCTTCTGTTCCTTTTTGTGAAGGTAAACATGGCCTTCTGCCTTCAGAGACAGTATCCATGGTGGAACATATAAATGCCAAGTGCCCCAGCCTGGAATTTGTGGGGCTGATGACCATAGGAAGCTTTGGACATGATCTCAGTCAAGGACCAAATCCAGACTTCCAGGTACTGGGGTCCGAGGATGGGAGGGATTGCTCATGCACTAAGGAAGCATCTTAGCGAAATGCTTTTGCAGGACTGGCTGTTGTAATAAGCTTCAGAGACACCCCAGATATTGCCTGTCTGGGGTTATAACCCTCTTCTGAACTCTTCTCGTAAGGAAAGGAGAAAATAGATTTCCAGAACCCTACAGACCTTTCTCAGCCCCACTTGAACCTGGTTAAAACACAGTCTTCAGAGAAAATGAGTTCTTTTCTTCATTTCCATCAGCTGATCATTTTTTGATTTTTTTTTTTTTTTTTTTAAGTAGAACCATGTACTCAAAAACTCTTTGGATAACTTCTGGAAACTTTGGCAGGCCTTGAAACCAATGAGGAATCAGTAACCTTCAGCAGAGATGTTCAGATTCAGCCACTTTAAAGATCCTTAGAGAAGGCAGGAATAAAATAAATGTCATGCTTGTCTGTCAGGTGTTACTCTCCCTCCGAGAGGAGCTGTGTAAAAAGCTGAGTGTCCCTCCTGAGCAGGTGGAGCTGAGCATGGGCATGTCCATGGACTTCCAGCATGCAGTAAGTGTCCTCCCAGGTGCCTTTATTTGCCTCAAGGGGAGGGTCCCAAAGGCCACAGCAGAAAGTGGGTTTTACCAAAAAAAAACCTTTGAAACACCTCATCATAGCAATAGGGCCCCCAATAGCAGTGGCTGTCAACTGTTCCAACATCCCCCACCCCCTGCTTTTCTGAAATGAAATGTGTGGAAATTATAGCCTGACACATAACTTTTTAAAACTCAGTATCATTCCATAAGTGGATTCTAAAGAAATAAGAAGGGGTGCCTGGCTGGCCTGCTCAGTAGAGCATGTGATTCTCGATCTCAGGGTCGGGACGTCAAGCCCCATGGTGGGTGTAGAGATTACCTAAAAAGAAAGGGGGGGTTAAACTATAATATTTTTTAAGTTTATCTATTTTTAAGTAATCTTTACACCCACCATGGAGCTTGACCTCATGACCCCAAGATCAAGAGTCACATGCTCTATCCACTAGGCCAGCGAGGCGGCCCTTAACTATAATTTTTTGAAAAGGCAATGCACTGTGTAATGTTTGGGCATGGATATGTGAGTGTCATAATGACGAAGTCTGAAGTTAATCTTATGGGTAGCTTCACTATGAGTGCAATGGCTATAACTATATACTGATAAAGGCGTGCTGCTTTGGCACCTCAAATATATGTTTTTCAGGACTAGTAAATAACTTGATAAGTGCTAAAAGAAAGTATAAACTTCACTCTGTGTATCCAGTAGTTGCACTCTTGGGAAATCACATATATGAGAACAGTGCAAAAATACTTTGTGTTTATAAGTAAAATGGAATTAGATCCTGTGCTCAAACAATCAAGAGAAGGTTTTTTCAACTGCCTAACCCTGGAACATTAGAAAGGGGTGTGGGCTGTAAGATGCAGTGTGACATCTAACATCCCTGGCCCCAACTAAATGGCATTCATATTCCCTAATCACGGTGACAGCCAAGGAAATGCTTATTTCTCAAACACACCCAAGACGTAGGATGACACCAAGGTTAACCACTGCCCCGTGACCCTCTTCTGCTCCGTTATCGTTTTTCATGGAAGAATGAGAGGCACAGGTTCAGCGTTGGCTGCATTATTTTAAACTCAGGCCTTGATGCTTTCTCTTCTTCCCCACAGATTGAAGTAGGATCTACGAATGTCCGAGTAGGAAGCACCATTTTTGGAGAACGAGATTACTCCAAGAAACCTCCCTTAGACAAGTCCGCTGCAGACCTGAAGACCCCAGTGGAAGTGGCGCAGGCACACTGAGCCCAGCACAAACAGCTGTGGCTCCCATCCCGTGGGCTGGTCCAGGAAGACTAACTATGCACTCACCTGGAATTCCATTTTGATGTCCCCTGTGTTACAGCACAGCAACACTCTCCTTGTAACCTGGAGAGAGCATGCTGATGACTGTGTGTATTGACAGGAACCATCTGTACTTAGGATCTGGTGTAACAAGCTCACTGCAGATAGCAGTTTTGGATTGGATTTGAGAAATCCTGACATTTCCACAGGACAGATACCAAATCAGTAGCCAGGCATCGAGTTCAGTTTTGAATCCTGCCCAGGAACACCAACCAACCCATGAATGCCTTTCCCAGATTAAAATGTGGCCACTGATGCCTATAATCACCAAAGTGAGAGGGATTCGCATTTGTCATCTCCCTTAATAGAAAATTTTCTCCTACAAACCCCTCCTGAGTAATTGTCTTTGTTGCTGTGGAGCGAAGTGATTGCTGGCCCCAGTTCCACCACCCCCCACCCCTCCCCGCCAGTAAATATTGTCTCTACTCTGGAATGACTGTACAGGTACCCCTCCAAACCCAAATCATTGCGGATAAGAGTTTATGGCATTGGCCACCTTGTGGTGTTGATCCTGAAAATCACAGGGGTGACATAAATGGGCTTGGGCCTTTCTCACATCCTCCTGAAGAGACAGGGCTCTGAGCTTTTTCTCAGTGACAGGAAGTCAAGGCTGTGATTTCTTCACCATAATCCTTTTAATGGTGATTTCTCATCAAAGACCAGTGAATCTCCTAGCTCCCCAGAGATTGCTTCAAGGCTAGTTCAGGTTTGCAGTTTCGACAAGGCCTGGCTTTAAGGTTCCCGTCCCTGCGACCATTCCCCAGGCACATCTATAACCTCCCCTCCCCTGCTACATTGATAAGCCAAAATTTTGTAACTTCTTGATTGTTAATAAAGTAGCAAGATATTCAAAAACCAGAAAGCACAATCCTCAGATTCATAACAGATGACTTCAGTCTGTTTAGTTCCTAGATGTTTTTTTCCTTATTTATTTAAGCCCCAGTCTTTAATTTCATGAAACAACTTTCAGAACCTGCTGCTGCTGCTGAATGTAATTTTGTAAAACTTAAAACCATTATGATTAGTTTCAGTCAGAACTCTAACATGATGTTCCAGAGTATATTAAATAAAAATGTGAATTTGAATTATACCATCTGTGCCAATTATAAAGCAATTAAAAGATTTATTTTCTAAGACCTGGTGTAATGAGTGAGTCTAACAGGAACAGGGCATTGGAGCCAACACGTAGCAGCTGTGCCCGTCACTTGACACCGTGCCACCCGAGCTTTAGAGGAAGACTTCCCTTGGGTCATAGCTGTAGCCAAAGGCACACCGTGGATGAGAGAGGAATTCTGAACTTCTAAAGGCAAGAAAATGAAATGTCCATATTTCAGCAATTAAAAGGAAGGTTCCCTCTTGCTGCAAGAACCTCTTTTAAACGGCCCCTAGGTGGCGACATTGGTTAGCCTGTGGGGCCAGATTTCCTGGGAGGGGTCCCTCACCCTGAGTCTCAGTCCTTCAATGGGCAGGAAAGGAGGCCAAAGAGAACACGATTTTTCCAAGTGATAGGATTGCATCTTGCAAAGACACTAGGTTCCCCCAGATACCTCATTTCTCTGCTAACTGGACCAGGGGTCCGAGGGTGGCTGCAGAACACTTTGGGAGAGGTGAACTGGTCTAAGCTTTTTTTTTTCTTTTAAAGATTGTTAGCTTTTTTTTTTCTTAAGATTTATTTATTTATTCAGAGAGAGGCAGAGAGGCAGAGGGAGAAGCAGGCTCCATGCAGAAAGCCTGACGTGGGACTCGATCCTCGGTCTCCAGGATCACACCCCGGGCTGCAGGGGGCGCTAAACCGCTGCGCCACAGGGCTGCCCTGGTCTAAGCTTTTTAATAAAGAACTCTCTGGATTGTGCCTAGAGATTGGAAACAATGAAGGAGGCAAGCCAGGGGAGGGTGAATCAAACCCAGATAAGGAAAGGAAACCAAAGTAGGTCTGTCCAGTATACCCACAGCGGGTATGGGCCTTTGGCAGAGAGAAAAGCGAGCAAAATTATGACTTTGACTTGTTATATGGGAGAGGCAGCAGGTCCGAATACTCCCACGTTTTCATCAGATGTGATAGCATCCACACCAAGTTCCCTGAGTCACAGGAGCGGCTTTCTGGGGCAGACCCACCATGTGGCCTAGCATTCTCTGGGCCCCTCCCATCGCAGCCTGGGCCCTTGCCTGCCCGGTGCCAGCCTGTCACCCTTAGAAGGGTCAGATGCTCAAAGGCTCCCAGTGATCCGGCAACGCTTTGTCCTTGCAGATTTCCTCATAGATTCCAACTGTTGCATCTCTTAATTACTAAAAATATACACTGCCCCTTCCCTGCCTTTTTTAAACGTTACCAGCCCATTAAGCACTCTCCCTTATGTTGTCTCATTTTGCCCCCACAAAAATTGGTAGGGTGATTTTGGCAACATGGTGGTGTCCCTTTGTAGACAGGGCACTGAGTCCCAGAGAAGGTTCTGTGCTCCTTTTCTGAGGTCAGAGTGGGTTCATGGCAGAGCGAGAAATAAACTCAAGGCTCTTGACTCCTAGTCCAGAGCTTCACTGCACCACACTGGTATGTTCTGTTGTCTCGGGATTGTAATAATTGGTAGGTGGCATATTCTTAGATTTATAGGTTTAAGTTAAGAGAAACGTATTACCGTAAAAGAACTGTATGTTTTTAGTCTATTGTAATTGTTGAGAACTGACACATCTTTAATGCAGAACAAACTCTGAAACCACAAGCAGTGGGGATGAGCAGGGAGGAGAGAATTAAACCCAGCCTGGGTGGATTAGCCTCTCCTCCTGTCATCCTGGTTCCCTAACACACTCATCCCTCCCCCAGATTCAAACTACCCCATGGGCTGAGCTGTGAAGCCCAGATCATGCAGAGTTGTGCCCTTCCCCCCCCCACCTCCCACCCCCCCCCACCCTCCCACCCCCCGCCCCAGAGCCAGGCTGGCAGAGGATTCTGTTCCCCACTGCTACACAGGAGAAATGAGGTCACACAGGACATCCTTAACACCCAAGACACCTCTGTCCTTTTGAAAAGAAGTGGCTCTGTGCTTTCCACCAAAGCTCTGGACGGGAAGGACTCGCCCGCCAATTCCTGAAGGCCTTGATAAGGTGGCCTTGACAGCGGTGCAATTGGAACCGATCTGCTCTGGGACCTGCGACCGTCTTTACCATGAAATCAGTTGAATGCTATTACGTCAGCCTGATGACTGAGGGCAAAAGAATCCAAACTGTCCACCAAGAAGCTTCGCTAATCTGCCCTCTCCCCTCAAGAGGCACCTAGGTAAAGAAAGTGTTCCCTTTACACACGGTCTGCATCACCACGCATGTGTGGTGGCTGCGGGGGTGGGTGGGTGGCTATCCACAGAGTTGGGGGTCCCTGATCTTCAGCTCCTCCCCTAACATCCCTTCAGGTGTCCAAGGGACCCCAGAACGAACACTCTTTTCCCTGAAAGTCCAGCACAGATAAGCTGAAATGGAATATGCTAGGGACAAAGGGGAAGGGTCTTTTGGCACCTTTCTTGTATTTAAAAGCAGTTTTCTGAGCTCACAAAGGAGCAGAAGCCACCTCTTGAGGGCCTGAGGGCCTTCTCCAAGCTGGGCTGGGGTGGGGGGTGCTCCCCGGGCTCCCTGCCAGCGCCTGCCTCACCCATGCCCCAGCCCAGTTCCCCTGCGCTCCAGCTCCAGAGCAAAGCCTGACCCAGCTGCCAATCTCCAAAATAAAATCAATGTGTGACCTTACCCACCAGCTGTCCCAAAGAAACTAGCACAAACTAGGGCCAACTTTGAAGCCAAGAAGGGAAGATGAGAAGTTGGGAGAGGGGGGGATAACTTGGCTGGACTTGAAAGGTGTCTTGTCTGTCTGTTCCCCATTAGGCGCAATTCTCTTGCAATCTGCAGCCTCGACATAATTCTCTTGACCAGAAACTCTCCAGAGAGATAGTGTCAGAAGGAAAAACAAACAGAAAAGCATCTCTGACAGCAAAATCACTTAAAAACCAGGGAGGGCAGGGAAAGGCACTCCACTGTGGGGCCAAGTGGGGAGACGCACTTACCCCGGGGCGACAAGGACAGTGCCAGGAAGCCAAGCTCCCCAGTCCTCTGTACCACAAGCCCCCCTAGCAGCAGAGATGTGATTTGTCTGGTTTTCTCACCTGTGCACTCAACACCCGAAACCCACAGTGCCCGGCTTTTTACAAAGGCCTTGGGGTTGCACCCCAAGGGACTCAGAAGGACTGTTTTAGGGGAAAACAGTGGTCCCGTGTCCTGCCTCACTGTCCCATTGCTGACTGCTCCCCAGCAGCTGCTGAAGGCTGAAGACCCAGCTCTCCCTGCAGCTGGCAGCCCGGTCCCCAGGCGGCAAAGACCCTTCTCCTCAAGACCCTTTGACCTGCCTTTGAGCTGAGCTGCCTGGCGTTGGGGAAGGCCGGCCCCACCCTGGTCTTCGGGAACCCAGAGGGTGAGGACTAGGGGGTGGGGGGTGGGTGCAGAGCCAGAGAGGACCCAGTTCTGGGCTCAAGTTTCTGGGGCAGGCGTCCCGTTAAGAGGAGAAACTTTTTTTTTTTTTTTAAAGAAAGAAAAACTAATCAGAAGAAAGAAGCAAGAGCTTTCCCCTGCCTTTCCGACTTGTTTATTACTAGGATATCTGATTTCAGCAGAGGAAGCCGGCACTGAAGCAAGGTTTTTATTGGCCGTGAGCAAGAGGAATTTCAGGGTTTGCCTCTGATTTGGCTTCCCCAAAACATGCGGCACCGGCACCGAAGAGAGCTCACCGCTTTCAGGGAGTAGCTCGGCTTGGGGGTGGGGGTGGCCAGAACTCCCGCTCTCTGCAGCTTCCACCAAAATTCCCCTTCGAGGAGCCAGGGCCCAGCCTGGAAGGTGGCCTCATAAACATTTCAGAGAGGAGAACAAAATAGGGAACAAGAGTTAGGAAGCTCTGAAATTGGCTGGGGGTGGGGGGGGCGTGAGCTGTGCTCACCGCACCCCTCCCTTCCGAGTGGGGACCTGGAGGAGAGTAGGCCGGGTTTGGATGAAAGCACAGTGTCTCTAGCTGACAGAGCCAGGCAGGCTGCAGTCGCAGGGCCAGGCCTGATGGTTTCAATGTGTGGGGAAGATAAAGCCAGGATGTGCAGAGGCAGCCTCTGCCAACAGCTCTCCTCAGCTGGGTCGGCCGGCCTCTGGGGAGGGGATTACCAGCTGGGCCTCAGGCTGGAGGAGCTGCTGCTGATCCCCAGGGCTCCCCACGGACACCTCCACGCAGGGACAGCCCAGCCTTCCTGCCTCCTGCTGGCAACTCCTCTGTGGACAGAGGGCGAGGGTGTCCCTCCATCTGGGGCCTCTGGGGGTGGGGGGAGCCCAGCCATCTCCCTCTCTCCCTCCCCCTCCCCCCATATCCTATGTCTACCTACCTTGCCCTCTAATCCCTCTCATCACCTTCCCCTCACCAAACACCAGGGACAGGATGGACCTCAAAGCCAAGATCTCTAGGAGTCCCTGCCTTGCTGTCCTACTTGCCCCATCAGGAGCAGGATCCTTGTGCCGAGGGTGCAGAGACTTTGGGGGCCCACTCGGAGTGGAGAGGGCAGCCCCTCTGCCCAGGGATGGCTCTCTTCCAGATCCAGGTCTGGGAGCCCCCCCACCGCCCCACTCCTCTTCTGGGCATGGGTCTGTGCAACGGGTCCAGGGCCCTGTTCCAGGGCCAGTGTGCACCCCATGGTGTCGGCTGTCCCCAGCGGGCTCTGCTCACCTATGAGGGCCGGGCCTCACTCTGGAGCCTCACTGTGCCCTGGGAGCTCTGAACTGAGGCCCAGACTGGGGGGTGGGGGGATAGAGGAACAGGGCTCTCACTGTGTCCACTTCGAGGAGCCCAGGCATCAAAAGGACTTTATGCCGTCAGCTTAGGAACATGCTCCCAGGGAGAGGAGCTGCAGGAGTAAAAGTGGATGGTCCACATTGGGGTGGGGAGCTGCTACAGTGGACACACACACACACACACACACACACACACACACACGGCCAGGAGGCTTGCTCCAAGCCTCTGGTACCAGTCTGCCCCCGTTTGACTCCCCACTTCTGTTCCTCACCAGTCAGATCACCTTGGGCCAAGACTTAAGCATCTCGGTGCCTCAGTTTCCTCATCTGTAAGTAGGGGGCATATTAAGAGCGTTGGCCTCCTGGTGTTGCCGCCAAGTTGAAACATGATAAAGCGGGGTGCCCCCAGCTGGCTTAGTCGAAGAGAGCCCAGGACTCGGTCTCAGGGTCACGAGTCCCAGCCCGACGCATGTAGAAATTACTTAAAAATCGAGGACACAGATCCTCTTGTAATGTGACAAAGCAGGTAGAGCTCCATGCACACAGAACCTGGCACATCCTGAAAGCTCAGAAAACTCTAGAGCCCCAGTGCTGGACCCAGCCTGGTTGGGCTTTGCATTCTGCTCAGATCTCCATGGAGAAACGGGGTGGAGCTCTGATGGACCCAGCAGATAAGGACTGTCGGGAAAACTTGCCTTCCTTCTTAAATGAAACATGATCCTCTAAGGCCTAGGAGGAAGGGTGACCGTCCAGGAGGCAGCAAATCTCTGAGTGCCCACGACGACGAGCTCTCTTTCCAGGCATCTCAGCAAGCGCACGGCGAGGTGGAAAGGCCCAGCTTCCCCTTCACACGCTGCCCGGATCTGGACGCCCAGGCCTTCCCTGCCTGTCCCCGCAGCTTTAAACTAAAGATCTCGCTAGGGACTGGGGCATAAAAACAGCCAAATCAGCCCAGAGTGAAACCAAAACTAGCCACTCTGGCTCTCATACCCTGTGTCCTGAGAGGCTGATGACACACCCAAACCCCTGAGTGCTGTCCCCACGAGGGAGGTCCAGGGAGGGGGCTCCTCTTCCTACATTTCTCCCAACCTCCCTCTCCACGACCACGGGCCTGCCGGGTCCAAAGGCGGCCAGCCAGGGCTTAGGTAATAGAGCCCAACGTCCTGTCCTGCACCAAGTCTGACCTTGACCTTCCAGGGAGGTTGGGAAGGGGGAGGTTGGTTAGGGTACATAAAGCAGACAGGGGATGAGAGGAGAAAGAAAAGAGAGAGAAAGGGAAAGAAGTAGAGAAGTAAAAAGGAGATAAGAGAGACAAAGGCCAAAGGGCCAGCCCAGAAACCCCCCACGGCCAGCTAGGCATCCAGAGGACAGCTGCTTCAGGGAATTGGGGTTCACACAAATTACAAGTCTAATGGGCCAGGCTGCAGATCAGCCTCAGCTGTGTGTTAACAAGGCTCTCGGAGACAGGAGGGGTTTTCCACACACCCCTAGTGGGCCAGAGTGCCCTCGGGGGACAGACCGTGGTGTTGGGAGAGGGCAACGGAGACCCAAAGACTCCGGCTTGAAGATCTATGGAGAGCCACGCCCCTGAAGGATGCCCCCCTGGTGGGGAGTTGGAGGGGGCACGCTTCCCAAATCTGCACCTACAAATCCCACCCTCAGACACGGAAGCTCAGACCAGTATAAGACTCCTGCAGTGATTGCACTGAATGACAAAGAGCATAGAACTAAAAGCAAACCAGGTGAAAGCTGCCTCTGGACAGCTGGTTCAGGGGGAGAATGTTGTTTTTCATTTCAGGCACTTCCATGCTATTTCATTCCTTTTTCAAAGATTTTATTTATTTATTCATGAGAGACACGGGGAGAGAGGCAGAGACACAGGCAGAGGGAGAAGCAGGCTCTCTGTGGGGAGCCCGACTTGGGGCTCCATCCCAGGACCCGGGGATCACGACCTGAGCCGAAGGCAGACACTCAACCGCTGAGCCAGCCAGGCGACCCCATGCTGTTTCATTTCTAACCATATGTGTGTCCTACATTGATAAAAACAATTTTTATAAATAGTGGTGAGGGTTGGAAGCCAGCTTAGCTCTAGACAAAATTTGAGGTCTGCCTCAACCTGGGCTCCCTGCCACATGCCCAGCAAAGGGAGATCCCTGTCTTCAGTCTTGCCAGCGCCCAGCTGGCCCAGTCCCCCTGGATGAGTGGACCCCAAACACTCCAGGCTTGTCTGGACCTCTCCTCCTTCCCAGAATAACATGAAAAGCCACTAAGTAGCTTTTTGCTCCTCTTCTGTTTTCTTCAGTACTGTGTCAAGTCTCCTCTGGGGTGAGAGGGGCACAGATGTGTGAGCCTCAGCCCTGGGAAACCAGAGGTTCACACCTACCCACACTTGCCCATCACGTGCAAGGTAGCAGGTGGAGTACGAGGGGTGTTGGGAGAGCCAGGCCCCCACCCAACTGCTCCACTGAGTGATCCTGTCATAGCACAGAAAGAGTGAGGTCAGCTGAGCCCTCTCTGCCCCAACACACATGTGCATAGACACCCACACACATACACACACACAAGCACACCCGCATGTCACTTAACCTGAGTTCCAATGTCCTCATCTGTGAGAGAGGATAGCAGCTGCATATGGGGCAGTGGTTAGGATGAAATGAAATACAGTTGATCCTTGAAGAACATGGGGGGTTAGAACATGGGACCAACCCCTCTGCACAGTTGAAAATCTGAGTACAACTTTGGATCCCCCAAACACTTAACCACTACTAGCCTACTGTTGACCAGAAACCTCACTGAAACATGAACAGTCAATGAACACAGTTATATGTATTATATACTATATTCTTTTTTTATTAAAGATTTTTATTTATTTACTCATGAAAGACACAGAGAGAGAAGCAGAGAAACAGGCAGAGGAAGAAGCAGGCTCCCTGCAGAGAGCCCGATGCAGGACTCCATCCCAGGACCCCAGGATCATGCCCTGAGCCAAAGACAAATGCTCAACCACTGAGCCACCCAGGCGTCCCTATATACTATATTCTTATAATAAAAGTAAGTTAGAAGAAAGAAAAAGTTATTAAGAAAGTTGTAAGAAGGGAAACCTGGGGGCTCAATCAGTTGGGCATCTGCCTTCGGCTCAGGTCATGACCCTGGAGTCCCAGGATCAAGCCCCCAAATCAGGCTCCCTGCTCAGTGGAGAGTCTGCTTCTCCTTCTCCCTCTGCACCCCCCACCCCAGCTCATGTTCTTTCTCTCTCTCTCTTGCTTACTCTCTCTCTCTAATAAATGAAATCTTTTAAAAAAGAAAGTCCTAAGAAAGAGAAACTAGATTTACTGTAAAATACCCCACAGAGAACTGGGTCTGTGGAGTTCCAACCATGTTCTAGGGTCAGCTGTCTGCACACAGCAGCACCCTCAGTACCTTAGCACCTCGATAAATGTCACTCTTGTTCTCCTCCTCTCCACTTCTCTCTCTACACCCTGGAAGCCACACGTCTACACACAGTCATAAAAGTGTTGGCCTTCTGCCACCCGCTCTCCCCTTCACAGTCACCTCCACCCATCCCACCCCACCCCCCTACACACTTGCTCACACTCTTCTGGCCAGTGTTTCTTGTCCTCCTTCTGGGATAGTCCGACCCCAGCAGGGCTCAGGGAGAGGGCAACACCCTGTGCCTGGCCTCCTCCTCTCGTCTGCCTCTAGGGAGGAAAGGCAATGGATGGAGCTGTTCCTCAGGGAGGCCTAGAAGAAACAGGTCACAGGCCCCTAAGGAGCCATGAAACCAGATGGAAACCAGGCCCTGATGGGCTTGGCTACCTTGGCCCACCAGAACAGGCCCTCCTTCTGGACCTGATAAGGCTGTGACTTGAGAGGCTTCCTGAGTCCTGATCCATTGGTGAGACTTGGGCAAGAGAGATACACTCTGTATCCTGGGCTCTGAGGAGACTACGAGCCTGCAGAGGCGCCTCAGGGCCCACCAGGGAGAGGAATAGGGTGGTAGGAGGAGACCCGAGACCCCTTACCCCTCCACCACCAGCCCTGCTTCACTCCCTCTAACAATACAGGTCTGTCCTCTGTCTAAGGCTCCAAGCTTTTCCCTGGTCTCCCTCTCTGCCTGGCTGATGCCTGTTTATCCTTCTAGGTTAGCTTAGCCACTGCTTCCTCGGAGAGGACCTTTCCTGGTCCCCCGAGGAAACTATGGGCTCTCTGTCCCCCTTTATTCTAATGGCCCCTTCCTTTCACACATATCACCCACCTCACAATTTGTAATCATAGAGTCATTTGTGCCCTTCTTTGTTCAACCACAACCTCTCTTACTAGACTATCAGCTCCCTGAGGGCAGCAATCATGGCTCTTTTTTTTTTTTCAAACCATTTTATACCCAGCACTGAAGCTCACAGTGATGGGCCAAACTCTTTATTTTCTCCCCAGGTTTTATCCTTCCTGGGTCTTCTCCAGCTTAGTAAATGGCAACTCCATTCTTCTCACAGCTGAAGCCAAATACCTAGAGGGCCAATCTTTTTCTTTCTTTAATTGAAATATAGTTGACACGCAATGCTATATTAGTTTCAAGTGTATAACACAGTGGACAGTTTTATAAGTTATGCTGTACTAGGGGGTCATTTAAAAAATATTTTATTTATTTATTCATGAGAGATACAGAGAGAGAGAGGCAGAGACACAGGTAGAGGGATAAGCAGGCTCCCTGCAGGGAGCCCGATGCAGGACTCGATCCCAGGACCCTGGGATCACGACCTGAGCCAAAGGCAGACGCTCAACCACTGAGCCATCCAGGTGTCCCTACTAAGAGTCATTTTTGACAAGTTTTTCTCACAGCTCACTTTCAGTATGTCAGGGAATCCTGGACTCACATTCCACCCACACCCAGGACCCAACCACTTTCTGCCTCCTTCCCCACCCCCTTTGTCCAAGGTGCCATGGCATCTCCCCTGGACGGGTGTCCTAACTGGCCTCCTGTGCCAGACTTGTCATCCTTCATGTGCCAGATAGACAGGAGGTTTAAAAGTCTAATTCAGGTGAGATAATGCCTCTTTCTCAAACCATCTGGTCTTTTCTTCCTATTTTGAATCAAACTAAATGCCTTTACCTGGGTCTTCAGTACCCTAGGTGATGGGCACATGAGGTCAAAGGGCACAGTGACCACACCTCTCACTCTGCCCCAACCACATGAGTCCCCAACTTCCTTGATTGAGAACCAAGAGTGCTCTCCCACCTTGCTGCCACTGCTCTTTCCTCTGCATGGAATGTTCTGTCCCCCCAGAGCCATGTGACCTGCTCCCTTCTGAACTCTGCTGGAAGATCACCCTTGTCATAGAGGTCTTCCTCATTACACTTTATTTCCTTAAGCAGCTTCATTTTGCTTCATTGATCTTATTATCCCCACCTATTAGAAGAGGCATATTTGTTTATTTATGTTCTCTCTCTCTCTCTCTCTCTCTCTCTCTCCCACTGCTGTAACAGTAGTGTCATGAAACCATGGACTTTCTTTTGGTTTATCGCTGTACCTTCATAACCAGAAACAGTATCTGGCACATGGTAGATGCTCCATAAATGTTGCTTAAATGAATGACTGAGACTTCTGTAGCACTTTGTTGAAAAAATTAAATAAATGTCTCTTCTATTTGTTGGGCACTAAAACAGGCCAGAAATGTGAAAGATCAAGATAAGAATTCCCTCCTCTGGGACCTTACATGCTAAAGGAAGAGTCAAATACGTAAACACTGAGCCATAAGAGAGGACACAATTAAGTAGGTACTGTGGGGAAAAAAAAATGATATTCAACTGACTAAATTTGCTGATCTAGTTGGCTTTATTCACTGATTCATGAACCAGGCAACATCCCATCTAGTGAGCAGAACAGAGCTGCTTGAAGCTGAACAAAACTGAAGGCTTTTCCAGGCAGAGGGGGTGGGAAAAGGAAGTTCCTAGCAAAGAGTGGATTGGTTCCGGCAAGGTCTCCTTTCTTTGGGAAAAGGCTGGGGTCTATCAGGCATTACCTCACTGGTGCTGACAAGGTAATTCCAGATTGGCTGGTTAAAGGTCAGATTTCTGGGAGGGCTGAAACTAAAATTAGGCTAGGTATTAAGTCTTGGTTTGCTGATGTGGGGCTTAGCACAAGTGACTCCATTTTTGATCTGTTGTTCCTTTTTCAACAGTGCCAATAAGAAAAACAGCAGCAAGCCTCCAGTGAGGAGGTTAGCTAACATTTACGGAGCACTTGCGTGTGCCAGGCTGGAGTGTTCTCTGACACCGATTAATTCTCCACTGAGTGTCCTATAATTTAATTCCACTCAGAGGTAGAGCAAACCCCACAAGTTAAGGGCTCAGTCCTCCCAGTTCAGATGCCAGTTGCGAGTCTTGGGGCCACCGATACTTCTGACTCACTGGCTGTAAATCAGAGCCTCCCATGATCTCTTCTTTAGTTTCAATAACTTGCTAGTATGGTTTACAGGACTCAGGAAAGCACTGTACTTACGTTAGAGGGTTTATTTGTAAGGATTCAACTCTGGAACAGCCAAATGGAAGAGATGCATAGGACCAGGTATGGGGAGAGGAGAAGGAGCTTCCATGCCCTGTTCAGGTATGTGGGCCTCCCAGCACCTTGTCATGTTCAACCTGAAAGCACTCTAAATCTCACCATTGGACGTTTCAGAGACCTCAATCTCTAGCATCCCTGTCCATTTCCCAGAAGCCAGTGGGGCTGAAAGTTCTAATCCTCTCATCACTAGGTCTTTCTGGTGACCAGCCCCATTTCCAGGCTACCTAAGAGTCTCACCCTCAACATTAGCATAAAGTCAGGTGCAATCAAAGACGCCCCTTATGATTATTAACAAAAAAAAAAAAAAAAACTCCTAGGGACACCTGAGTGGCTCAGTGGTTGAGTATCTGCCTTTGGCTCAGGGCATGATCCGGGGTCCTGGAATCAAGCCCCGCATCAGGCTCCCCGCAGGGAACCTGCTTCTCCCTCTGCCTATGTCTCTGCCTCTCTGTGTCCTTCATGAATAAATAAATAAAATCTTGAAAAAAAAAAAAAAGACAGTCCTATCACTCAGGAAACACCAAGGGTTTGAGGACCTCTGGGTCAGGAACCAGGACAAAGGCCAAATGTATTCTTGTGCTATACTACACAGGCATCATTTATATACAATTGACATCAGTACAATTCTCTGAAGTAAGTGCAGATGAGAAAACTGAGACTTTGGTATATTAAGTGATTTGCCCAAAGTCATGTGATCCATAAACTAGAGAGCCAGGATTTGAATGCAGCTGCAGAGTCCATGCCCTTGGCCACAATACTCAGTTCAGGAGGCAGCCCAGCATCTGGGGGAGTGTGAGTAGATTTCACTTTAAGGGTGACTCCAATTTTAATAGACACAGAGATCATGACCACTTCCTGCGAGATTGCCTAAATTATACACAGGTGCCTAACACAGGATCATATCTGATCACCAAAAGGAAGGCCTCCCAGGCCCAAAGATTTACCTGGGTAGCTTCTCACAGTCCTTATTGTCTCTTCTGCTTGAGTGGAGCATTTCTCTCCATGAATACCCAGTGTGAATGTTCCAGCAGGACAGGCAGCCTCAGCACCGTCCCCAGAGGAAGGTAGGAGACAGAGAGCCCGGAGGACTTCCCAGCACAGTCATCCTGGGATGGAGGTGGGAGAAGGAGAATTGGGGGGGAGGTGTCACAGGTTCTGTGCCTCCACAGTGTCTAAGCTCATGGAGCCCTGGAGAAATGTCCTATTTGCATTATTGACCTAATTATGGACCATTATCTCCTGTACTATTGTCTAGGGTCTGTGTTAGGATCCTGCCTCTGAAAGGCAAGAAGACCCAGAGGGTGTTAGAAAACCTAAGTTTAAAGGTGAACACCCAGGATGGGGCCCCCAGACAGCTGGGGGAGCTAGCTAGCTAGCCAGCTCTTGCTGGTTCAGAGTCCACACATGTTACAATCTTTAGTCACCCTTTCCTTTCTTCTAGCTGAGTATCAAGGCTCTTTTGGAAAGTTTCTGCCTTCCTTGATTCTGTTAGAATCAGGATGGGGGTCCTGCCCAGCTATGCTTTGTGAGTGGACATCTCTAGAGCTTTAGCTCAGAAGGGCCCAGGGAATCAAAATGAGAAAACCTCTAGAAGTAAAATTTGGGGGGAACTGTTGAGAGATCTCCTCTCAGCAAATTACAGAGCCTGGTGGTTAAAAATTTGGACCCTGGAGCCCAGAGTGCCTGAGTTCAAATCCTGGTCCTACTACTTATTAGCCTGAACCCGTGGACTACTAAGGCGCCTCTTCACACCTCAGTTTCCTGTCTGATAAAACAGCCATCCTTATCCTGCTGGGAGGACTCAATGAGCTAATTCTTGTGAAATGTAGTCAACAAATGCCTGGCATACAATAAGCACTCAGGAGATAGCTCCCGTGTGCAGGTCCTCCTGCCGTAGCCTCTGCTCTGCTCCAGTCTCGGAGGGAGGGGACACTGACCATTACCCCAGCTTCCAATGGGAAGACTGGTCTGCCATGAGGTTAAAGGCTCCAATTCATCCTTCACAAGGAGGACTGGATCAGCCTGGAAGCTGGGGGCAGAGAAAGGTTTGCTAGCAGCTAAAACCTAGCAAAGACAAGCTTACTTTGGGGGGGGGGAGCCCCAGACCCTTAAGGGAATAATTATGGGTTAGTAGTCAGGTGGTTTGCACTTCTGCCCTGAATTGGATTAAAACTTCTCTCTTGCTTCAGCAGGATCAGTTCAGCCTCCTCTCTGTGATCTTGATACCTTATCCTTAGTCCATTAAACAGCTTATCACACCAAGAGTGTGTATGTAATTGGCAAAACTCCCTAGCCAGATTTCTTGAGATTGGGACTAAGTTTGAGTTCCTCTTCTGTCTCAAACAAACTTCGAAACAAAAAGATCTTCTTGTAGGCCACTCATCCATCCCACCCTGTGCTTCTGATGACAGTTAAACTGGGAAGCTTCTGTGGGAAAAGCTTTGAGTGGCTCAGAGGAAAGAGCACTTGAAAAGTAATCAGAGGGTAAATTCCCACCCCTGGCTCTTGACTGCTCATGACTCAGTTTCCTCATCCACAATGGCAAAGTGGGAAGGTAGCTCCTGTCCCATTCACCTCTCTGGGTGGGTATAAAAGACAAACGTGATGACAAACAGGAAAAGAGAGAGTTTTATAAATGTCTCCATGCAGCACCTCATTCCCACCTGTGGGGAAGCTTTGCCTCATTAAATGTCATTTGACCTCTGTACAGCCTCACAGAATACGAGTCCCAGTGCAATTCCTTTCCAGACTTTTGAGCGTCTTCATGTAGCAAAAATAATTGACCAAAAAGCTGTGTGTGTGATCTAGGCCAGAGGCCTCTCCTCCTCTGAAAAGTTCACCTTGCCTGAGAATAGGAGAGTTGAATGGCAGACCCTGCCTGTGGCCCTGGCTCCATCTCGACCCTTCCAAAGGAATGCAGTCTCAGCCTGCCTGCCGCCTGTGGAGGGCTCCTGCTGGGGAGTCCATTCCCCTTCTCTCTTACTCCATTTGCAATCACTATTTATTTATCTTTGGAAGTTGAAGGAACCAGAGCCTACAGCTGGGAAAGACTGGAGGAGCCAGAGAGGGAAAGTGAAGAAGCCCGTGTCTGGGCCCAGTGTCTGTCTCTGGCAGGGCAGGGAGAGAAGGTGCTTCTCAGCAAAGGGGGGTGGGAGACTCCAGCCAAAGGCTAGGGTGCTGGAAAAGATGCCGCACACACCAGTAGGGCCTAGACCACAGAAAGGAGGTGGCAGTTAGAGACCTTCTTTGGTGATACAGTGATAGATGAGACACAGGAGTTCTGCTCTGGGATCCCCCAACCCAGGTGGCCTGCCCCTCAGCAGCAAAGGGTCTATTAGGCCCCATTCCCAGCTTGCATCACAGTCCCTCTAGGACCCTCAGGATCCATCCCCAGACAATATTCGAAGCCACCAGCCCTCTGCCTATGGAAACTGAGTGCCACCTCTCGTTCACTCAAATGCCATAACTGACATTCATAATCTAGAAGCCCCCCCTTATGACCCCAGAGATTAGATGCTCCAGGATGTTAGAGGCTGTGTCCAAGTCAAATAGAGCTGTCTAGAATGAAACTCTACTAACCTACAGGGCAGTGCTCTTTCCACACCCTGGCAGCACTGATCCCTGCTTTTCCTCTTCCCATTTTCCTCATTCCCACTGCCTTCCAAACACACACACACACACACACACACACACACACACACACACGGATATGGAAAATGTAGAAAGCCAGATCTAGCCTGTTACCTTGGCCTTTGACCCCTCCGTGGCCTAGTGACAGGCCCCCCCTCCCCCGCTGGGTGAGGTCACTGGCAGCACTGGCAACAGAGGGGCGGCTGAGCCTTCCTAAGTCTTCGGGTTGGATCCTGCAGTGGCCGAGCAGGGCTGCGGGAGGGGGAGCGGGCCGGGGCGGCGAACAAAGTTCAGTCTCAGCCCCACACAGGGAGCACCAAACACCTCTGGCCAAACCCGCAGGTCAATGAAAGACCCAGAACATGGGGTTGGGCTGGACCAGCAAGAGCGAGGAAGGGTTTTGCGGAAAGCGATGGTGGTGGGCTTCGAGGCCCAGGCGGGTGGTGGAGCGGAAGAGTCCGGGCCCGGGGAAGGCGCGCGGGAGGGCGAAGGAGTCGGGGTTCGGGTTCGGGGCAGGCTCCGGGGCGCTCTGCTCCGAGGAGGGCCCGGCCTGGCTGCGCATCGGGAGGCGCTAGGGCCTCGCGGACGGGCGAGCCGGCGAGGGGAGGGCGCCCTCCGGGAGGGCGGGCGGGGGCAGGCGGCGGCGGGAGCGGCGCCGCGCCGAGCTGCCTCCATCCATGGCACGGAGCGGCGGCGGCGGCAGCAGGAGCCCGGCGCGATCCGCTAGGTCCCAGCCCGGCGCGGAGCGAGCAGGCGACGCGGAGGGGCCCGGCCCCCGGCGGCCCGGGAGCACCGCGCGGAGCCTCGGGCCGCGCCGCCGGGGGCCGCCAGCGCCGCGCTGACAGCCGCGCCCGCGTCCTCCCCGCCGGGGCGCTCGCCGGACATGCCCCCGGGGCGCGGCGGCGGGGACCCCGGGGCTCGCCTCCGCCCAGGGCCCCCCGCCCCGCCCTCGGACGCCCCGGGGCCCCGCTGAGCACGCCTCCCGCCCGCCCGCCCGGGTCCCTCCGGCCGCCGCGCAGACGGGCCCCGGCGCCGCGGGTCCCCGCGGGGCGATGGGCTGATGGGCGCCGCGGGACGCAGGATGCGGGGGGCGCCCGCGCGCCTGCTGCTGCCGCTGCTGCCGTGGCTGCTGTTCCTGGCGCCCGAGACCCGGGGCGCGCCCGGCTGCCCCGTCCCCATTCGCAGCTGCAAATGCTCGGGGGAGCGGCCCAAGGGGCTGAGCGGCGGCGCCCCCAACCCCGCGCGCAGGAGGGTGGTGTGCGGCGGCGGGGACCTCCCGGAGCCCCCCGAGCCCGGCCTTCTGCCGAACGGAACCGTCACCCTGTGAGTACCGCCCTCGGCCGGCGCGGCCCGAGCCCCGACGAGGGGACGGAGGGAGACCAGACGGGAGGGGCGGGAGAAGGGGGACGGGGCCGCTGCGGCCACCGCAGAGACTCGAGGGCGGGCCCGAGTCCAGGCGCCGGTAGGGAGGCTTGGAGAGGTGCGGGAGGGACGAGGGGTCCCGGGGTGCCGGGGAGGAAGGGGCCTGGGGGCGGCCGCACCGCACAGAGGCACCGCGGGCGCCCACTCACCTGCACAGGTGGAGGGAATGCGCGCTGGCGGGGCGCCCACGCCCCTGGACTCTGCAGCCTGGGCTGGGGTAAAGACTTCGGGGAGCCGAGGGGGTTGGGCCGGGGGAAGGCTCAGGCAAGACCGACGCCCGCCGACGCGTCCGTGGGCGGCCTGGAGGGGTCCCCCAGGTTCACCCCGCGGGCTTGGCTCCTCCAGTGGGGGGCGCCCCACCCGCACCCCCCCCCCACCTCCGTCGCCTGCCAGCCCCGGTTCCAGCCGGTCTCCACGGGCCGGCGGGGCACTGGGGTCTTGGGAAATCTGCCCTTGGGATTGCGGCGCCCCCGGCCTGAGCGAGACCCCGGCGTCCCGGTCCCTCTCGGGCCTCTGTCCCTCCGCGCACTTCTGTGAAGTGAGCTGTGCGCCCGGGGTCCTGCACCCCGCCCTCTTCTTTGCCTTCCCTGGGGGTGACACTAGCTTTGGCTGTTAATCGATTGACTTCTCCGCTCCAAGACTGCGAAGAAAGAACCTGGCATCCCCTGTCCTTCCTCAGGCTGGCCCCCGCCCCCAGCCTTCCCTCGGCCACGCGACGCCAAGCCCCCACGGTGGAGGCCAGTTAGGGACCTCCGCCCGCCGCGCCTCCTGCTCCGGCCACGTGCTCGCAGCCCCACGCGCCGTGGGGTGCAGGGTCCGAGCCGGCGGCAGCCCCTG
Organism: Canis lupus dingo; assembly: GCF_003254725.2. Taxonomy (NCBI): domain Eukaryota; kingdom Metazoa; phylum Chordata; class Mammalia; order Carnivora; family Canidae; genus Canis; species Canis lupus. The sequence goes on along the minus strand of NC_064258.1, from coordinate 28,556,697 downwards.
CCCTGCCGCCCAGGACCCAACCTGCAAGCGCTTCCCCTTTCCTGTCTTCCTGCCCCCGGTGGCAACCGTTTCCCCACCGCCCCTTGCCCAGAGCTGGGGCTGGCTCCCAGTCTATCCTGATTGTGTCCAGAACAATACAGTAATGCCTCTGGTTGGGTGAGTTCAGAGGCTGCCGGCTTCCTGACAGGACACGACTGGTCAGCCTCTGACGTTGGCCGCCTGGCCTGCATTTTCCCCAGCTGGTGTGTGTGTGTGTGTGTGTGTGTGTGTGTGTGTGTATGTGTGCGCACGCGCGCGCGTGCATTAGGAGGTGGAGGCAATGTGTCTGCTCTCTCCCACGTCTCCCCAGCGGTTCTGGGATATGGCCATGGCCTGGGAAGGCAGCTGGGGCTGCTCATTCCTGGTCTCTTTGATTGTCCACTGGTGTTGAAGGGTCTAGACAGGCCCGGGCATTCCCCAGCCCACTCAGATCTGGAGGAGAAATATGCTTGCTGTGTGGAATGGTTGGGCCGGTGTCTGTGCGAGCCCCCCCCCTGGGCAATGATAACTCAGTTCAAGAAAGGGGTGTGTGTGTGTGTGTGTGTGTTACTCCATCTTGTGGCTATACTCACACACAGATGTGGGACACTGTCTCTCTGTATGCCTGCTTGTTGGGATTAGGGAATCCTAACGAACTGAAGGCAGAAAAGAGGGGGAAACATTAAAAGGTGGTTTTGCAGTACATCTTAGAATGATTTGGTAACTAATGCTTTCCAGCCATAGCTAATTCCCATCGACGCCACTCCAAGGAGTGAGCGCAGCCAGCTCTTGGTGAGAATATATTGTGACAGGGTGGCAGCAAACATGACTGCTAGCTTACCTTCCCATCCCAAGCCACTCCCAGAGGAAGGGCCCCTTCATTGTCCCAGGCCACTGACCTAGCTGGCTTAAGATACCTTCCAAAGGAACATCTCTGGGCCTGGCTGGACATCACCACAGTGACCACAGGGCAGGCCCTAGAAGCCCCCAAGAGCCCGCTGGCCCGTGAGCCTGGACTGTGGCTGAATCCCAGCCACAGACATATTTCTTAGGCTCTCCCTCGGGGCTCCACCTAAACCTGATCCTGATTGCTGGGCAGGGGTTCTCTTCCCACCCCCCTACCCCCAGCTCCTCCAGCCCAGCCATCCTTACCCAGCATGCCTCTTGAGGGAAGAAGGAAGAGAAGTGCGGGAAGGGGCTTCATCCTAGTAGCAAAACAGGAGGCTCAGAGCTTGAAAACCTTCTCCACACCCTCTCAAACTCTTCCTCCTTACTCTTTTTGTTTCCACATAGATTTCCCCTTCCATCTTTTTGCCTGTCACTTGGTGCAAGCAACAGGACTCTCTTGGATAGATTTTTGCACCATGGCCTTATCTCCCTCCTCCTCCCCTATTTACCTCCACAATGGGCCACCAGGTCCCAATCCCCTTCACACCTGTACCCTACTCGCTTGGGTCCTCAGGGGACCCAGGATTCCACCTATAGGAAGCCTGATAGCTGCCAGTGCTGGGACTATTCAGGCAAAGAAAAGGTGGGGATCCCTGGGTGGCGCAGCGGTTTGGCGCCTGCCTTTGGCCCAGGGCGCGATCCTGGAGACCCGGGATCGAATCCCACGTCGGGCTCCCGGTGCATGGAGCCTGCTTCTCCCTCTGCCTGTGTCTCTGCCTCTCTCTCTCTCACTGTGTGCCTATCATAAATAAATTAAAAAAAAAAATTAAAAAAAAAAAAAAAAAAGAAAAGGTGCCCTTCTGCAAGAAGCCTCCTATCTCTGGTCAGAGAAAGCTTCCAGGCAGTTCCAAGGCAATTCTGTGAATAGTCCTGAGTCCCGTTGACCTCACTGAAAACCCTTCCACCTCCACCCTACTATCTTAACTCCTGCCTTCTGTTTTTGTAGACTCTGTTCTCCCTCTCCCACCCTTTGCTTTCCCCTCTTCTAATGAATTTTCATTTGCAGTTTTCCAGGAAAGCAGAACTCTTGGCTTCCTTCCTGATCCATTTGTCCCACCCCTCAGCACAGTCCTGACACCAGTGCTCCTGTCCAGAGCAGGAGCCTTTATGGCTCTCCCGTGGTGGGGAAAGGTCTCATGGGGGGTGGCTAACTTCAGGGAGAGCCTGGCTATGAGAGGGGGATGAGGACCCATGTGAACCCCCCACCCATCCCTGGGCAGCAGCTAGTGGACCTGCCTTCTCTTTCTCAGCTCTGAGAGTGAGGGGGAGGAGGGTAGTAAGGAATTCTAGGAAAGGACAGATAACTTCAGAAGGAAATCTCCTACAAGGACCTTCAGGGACATCTGAGCAGCCCCTCAGAGGATTCCAGCCAGCGTCATAAATTCCTGGACTGGCTGCACTGAAAAGGCCCTTACAGAGCAGCAAAGGCAGCCTCTGCATCTCAGTCTTACAGCTGAGCAAACTGAGGCCAGAATGGGAGGGCCTGGTGTCCTGACAGTCACAGCTCCCTGACGCCTGGGTGACTGCTTGGATTCTCTCACATTCCTCTCAGGGAAGGAATTCGCCATTCACCTGGCTGGACTTGGGACCCAATGGACACAAAAGCTGCCTTTAAAAACCCAGTTCCTTCCCAGCAGAACCAAGGCCCTTTTGACCTGGGAACATTCCAAGGCTGGGTGGGGAGGGGGCAGGCAAGGATCAGGTGACCCTGGATTCTCCCAGAATCCCTTGTCCACTTTGCCTCCCCTTTCTGGGGCAGGGTGTTGCCCACCACATCAGCGACCCACAAAGGGGAGACGGAGCATTTGCCATTCAGATGCGCCTAAGGACGGGCAGATCCTTTTGCTGGGGGCTTGGTGGTCTTTAGAGAAAGAGGGAAGGAAAGGGGAAGGGGAGGCCCCTTCGCAGCCCTGGTGCTCACTCCAGCCTCAGCAAAGTCATTCTTGAACACAGATCTCCCTCTGAAGCTCCAGCCCTGAACCGGTCCCTCCCCTCAATGCCCCTCACCCCAGCTGCCAGGATCCAGTTAGGGGAGTTCGGGGCAAAGTATGCCAGCTGCCTCACACATAGCCCGAGGGGAGTGGAAAGATGCTGGCTGCAGGGGCGGGTCCTTGCCAGCTTCCCCACCCCCTCTCTTCCACCCTCTTTCCCCCATATGGTTCTCATAAGGTCTGGGCTCAGAGACAGCAGCCAGAGGAAGTGGCTGTGTACAGAGAGCTTTTGTGAGGGAGAGGAGGGGGAGGGGGGAGAGAGCCGAGAGAAAGAAGGAAAGAAAAGAAGCAAGAGGCTGGGGACAGAAGGTGGGAGAAAGCCTGGAGACGCCTGCACACTACCTTCCCATCCGGGTGCAGGGTGGGTCTTAGATGCAGGCACGCCCTGAGCGCTCTTGACCCCACCTGTCTGAAAGGAGGGGCCCAGAAGAAATCCATGTTCCCCTCTGACTTCCCAACTACCTGCAGGAGAGGCTAGAGGCAGCCAGCCCCTTCCCAGAGCCCTGGGGGACTCTTGCCCTGAGGTCTCCCTCAGGTGCAGGATGTCAGGGTCTGAAGTCCCATCTCAGGGCAAGCACTGGGCAGAGAACAGAGTCCTCTGGGGTTTACTGGTTGAGTCCTCACTGCGCCAAAGAGACTGGAGTGGCCACCACACTGAACTCCAAAGACAACCCCTATAATTCAACATCCAGTGGTTCCAGGACCCAGAATGGGTAATTTGGCCTGAATTTTTCAGAACATGTGCATGAACCCAGCCACGCCTGATCCCCACGGAGGTCCCTTCCCACTGACTATTGTGGATCAATCACCCTTTCTTGATGGGGAGCTGGCAGTGGGCAATCCCTAGCCCTGGGGGTGAGTCTGAGAATTTCCCCCAAGGCACACGCAAACCAGTGTAATTTGAACCTGACCATAAATTGACCCTTAAATTGGGGGGTCATGTTTTTAAAGGGAGAGAGTTTCCAAGTTGAGGCCGCATGAGAATCATTGGGATAAGAACCCTTTCCTAAAGAGAAAAAGTTCCAGTCAGTCCTTGTCCTTCCTTCAGGGAGCTCTCCTCACCAAAGCCCAGAGATGGGAGGTGAGTTCCCCAGCACCACACAGCCCAGGGCAGACTCCTCACTCCCTGGTGACCCTGAAATAGAGGCCAACCCCCCCTCCACTCCTCCTCCCTGGGACCCTATGAAGAGTAGAGGAGGGGAGAGGAGGGAAGTGGCCCTGGGCTGAGGAACTAGAAGGAAAGTCCGGTAACTGCTAGGAAGGGGCTGCTCGGAGGGGCTGTTTATTTTCATTCCCCCAGCCCAGCGCTCTGTTCTATTTAGAGCTCAGACACTGACAGGACAAAGCTGCCTCCTCCCCTTCCTCCCTCCTCTGTCGGGCCCCCATCCTTCCCAAACTCCAGAACATTCCTTTGCTTTTAGGACTGGGTAATGGGGGTGGGGGGGAGCAGAGAAACTGTGGAGTGTAGCTAACTCGGGCAACCTCCCAGGACCCAGCTTCCCCAGCCCTGGGAGTGGGGAGAGCAAAGGGGTGTGCAAGATGGATGGGGCCAGGTGAGGGGCAGGGGAGCCAATCTGTCACAGAGGAGCAGGGAATGGGGCGGAGAGAGGCCTGAGGAGGGAGTTCCAGCCTGAACTGGAGGGGCCAGACGTCTCCCAGCTGGAAAGTGAAGGGAAAATCTGAGAGCTGCCCACCCCTTCTCACCACCCCCCCGGGGGCTCTTGGCCTGCTGGGAACTGTGTGGTGAGGCCGAAACTTCAGACTTCAGGCCCCAGGAGACCTGGTATCCAAAAGGGGAAAAGCCATCAAATACCAGGAGTGGGAGTCTTCAGTCCAGATTCTTCCTTTACCGAGAAGAAACCTCCAGAGAGGGGCTGACCTGCCTGCCATCACAGCTCCCAGCCAGACCAGCCTGTACTCCAGTCCCGGTCAGCCTCTTCCCATCGTGACCAACCAGAGACCTCATCCCTGGGGACTGGGCAGGGGAGATCAGTGATCTGCTTCCTCCAGTGGACACGTGAGCCAGGGAAGGGGGTAGAGAAGCTAACAAACACTTATGGACTCAGGTGGCCTCTGTACAAAATCACTGCACAGAGTACTGGAAGTCAGATGGACTCAGAGCAAGTGGCCTCTAAAGCATCCCTCCTGGTGTTTCTCTCCCTCTATGGCACTCGCACAGCTTCAGGACTACACCACCCCAAGGGCACGGTCTCAGGAGGGCTGTACCCTGGAGCCAGGTGAGCTCAGAGGGGGAGAGATGCTGTATCCAAGCCGTCAGGACCCAGCTCTGCCCAGACACACGGGGAGGTGGGGGCAGGGAATGGAGGCAGGAGGAAACTGCAGAAAAGCAGAGTTCAGCATGAACCTTGACCACCCCAACCTTCCCTGGAGCTCTGCCCCCCCAGATACCGGGCCATCAGTTGGGCCAGTGTCTGTTCTGTGTCCAGCCCGTGCCGGTGCCAGGAGGTGAGAGCCCTGGTGTCTGACCTCAGGGCCGGACAGTCTCCTCACGGAGACTGGATGCAGGTGCACAAAGCAGGACAGGGTCAGGGCCCCAGGGCTCGCTCGGAAACCTTCTAGGGTAGAAGGACTAAGGGACTAATTTATACTTGGGGTATAGAAGACTGATAACAAGTTGATCCTTTCAGCTTTATTTGTATTTGAAAAGAAATCACTCTCTCGGGATCCCTGGGTGGCGCAGCGGTTTGGCACCTGCCTTTGGCCCAGGGCGCGATCCTGGAGACCCGGGATCGAGTCCCACGTCGGGCTCCTGGTGCATGGAGCCTGCTTCTCCCTCTGCCTGTGTCTCTGCCTCTCTCTCTCTCTCTCTCTGTGACTATCATAAATAAATAAAAATTAAAAAAAAAAAAAAAGAAATCACTGTCTCCGCCCAAAATCGTGTCTGCCCCTGGGCTGAGAGTTTAGGCCATGTTTGGAGAAGCACTTAAGGTGAATTGGGAGTGACTTCCCAGCTTCCTCGAATCCAGTGGACACACACACACAAACATTCCGCTCTGACACATGTCCCTCCGCCTTCCATGAATGGAGGATCGTAGACCTCGTAGACCTCACATCTCATCGATGTTTGTAGTACTATTGTGTTACACAGGGCTGAGCACACAATAGGCATGAGAGTAGACTTGAAGATTGAATGAGTCCCTGGGGTGAATGATTACAGCAGGCTTGATTCTGTGTGCTCAGGCTAGGGTGCCAGGGCCCCAGATCCCCAGCCAGGCCCACTGACCACCCAGCTACCACAAAGCCCCCTAGCGCCTTTTCTCAGGCTGCAGATTCCCTCGGGTTGTCCTCCCTGTTTCAGCCCCAATTTCTTGGTCCTGCCTGCACACCACCAAGATGCGGTGCCCTTGTAAAGAGGGCAGGTTGGAGAAAAGAAAACAAGAAGGCCCCATGCATAGGAGCATTCCTATGCAAGACAGACTATTTTCTTACTTTTTTTTTTTAAGATTTTATTTATGTATTCATGAGAGACACACACACAGAGAGAGAGAGAGAGAGAGAGAGAGGCAGAGACACAGGCAGAGGGAGAAGCAGGCTCCACACAGGGAGCCAGACGTGGGACTCGATCCTGGGACCCCAGGATCACGCCCTGGGCTGAAGGCGGTGCTAAACCGTTGATCCACCGGGGCTGCCCTACAGACTATTTTCTTTCCTGACCTTGACCTCAGGCCCTGCCTGGACAGGTCAGCCTCAAGGCTGAGGTCTGAGGCCATATCTAGACACAAACCCCAACAGCCTGGGGAAGGAAGGTCCTACTTGGGTCTCCTTTTAAGCAGGTGTCCGGTGCCGTGTAGACAGGCTCCCAGCCAAGGGAAGGGATGGCAGGGAGGTTCCAGAGTGTAGTCTGTCCTCTCCACCAGTTAAGTCCCCTGCAATCAGGATAAATGGACAGAAAGGCAGACTGTGGAGGGAAGGGAAGCCACAGGACGGCAGCCTTCAGCCTGAGGATTTGTGTCAAGGCAGGGCCTGTAGACCGGAGGCAGTTTCACTTTTGGAGACCCTCTTGTCATATCAAGTGCACTGGAATGCACCCACATCCTTCATGAAACATAACAATCATGGCTAATCGACGTATTATGACACTCGGTTGTTATTTAGTGAAGTGTTTGTTAATTTCAATTTTATAGCATTTCATTTCAGAGGCAGTGATTATTTTTTTAGGTTGCAGACACCGTTGTGAGCCCAGGAATGCTCAGAGGCCTTGGGCACTATGGCTGCAGGAGGCACTGGGAGTCCTGTTGCACTGGATGGTTCAGAGTGGCTGTGGGCCTGGGACCCCCTCACTGATGGTCTCCCTAAGACACCGCCAAGGTGCCAGCAACAGATGCTGGAGACAGGTCTTTCTGAGCCCAGACATGTCTGTCTGAATTCCAGGCTCAGACTCCCTGGAGAACGTACATTCCCAAGTGCCCAGACATGTGGTCCTTGTACCTGAGTGTGTTACAGTGGGGTAGGGGGGTGCTGACATGTATGACTCTTCTAGCACATGAGAGAACAATTTGGTTCAGGCATGTATTGGCCCCATGTCCCACGGAGTGGTGGCCACATGACCCCTGCAGGGTCATCTCTGATGTGGGGCTGGGATCTGGTGAGTTCCTGTGGCTGCCCAAAGGCCACAGGGCCTCTCTGTAGACGCCAGCCACTCGCTCCCTTGGCTTCCAGCCTCATTAGTGGTAACTCTGCTTGCTTCTCTTCCCTAAAATAGGACCCTAGCTTGGGAGAGAGTTCTGGAATGGACTCAGTGTGCCCCTTCTCCTTGGCCAGATTTCAGACTCTAGGATAAGAGAACAGGGGACTCCAGGGACCAGCCCCCCTTCCTGTGAAAATTTGATGATGTTGGAGTGGTAGACTGGCGGGGGGGGCGGGGGGGCTGGAGATGCAGGGTTGGGTGAGCCAGAGGTCTGTGAGGCGGGGCCAGTGTGGTTGGGAAGGAAATCCACCTGGAAGCCTCCCTGTGCTGTTGAGGGGCGAGGGGTTGGTACAGGCTGAGGAAGTAGCTGTCCCATAGGGGTGGCAGGGCAGTTAAGATGAGGCCAAGCTGGCACTGTGTCTACGAAGCTGGACGGGACCGTGGGGCCAGGGCTCCCTCCTTCCCGACTTGATTGCTGTGCCTGTTTCCATCCCATGAGACAGCCTAGTGCAGTGGGAACATTTTTCTTCCCAATCGTCTAGGCTGTGTATGTCTCTTACCAGTAGCTGCCAGCTTCCTACCTGCTCCCAACAACGCCAGAGCCGAGCACTTTCTATCCCAAATCACTGCCTTCCCTACCCCCTGGACGAGAACTGGACCACTGAACCGATAGGCACAGTTGAAGCCATTCTCTGGACAGCCTAGGTCTAAAGCAAAATTTCCTCAGCCCCATCTAGCTTGTAAAGGCCAAAAGATCCAATTCTGGGTGTTTGGGGACTTGGATCACACAGATAATCTGCCTGAAGTTTGTCCAAGAACTGTCAATGTGGCAAGAAGGGGACCCGTTGGAGGACAAAACACCGTTTGCCTGGCATCGTCCCTGCTTTTGGGAATGGCTTCTGGAGAGTGGGGAATCGGGGACATGTTTTCTGCCACAGAAAAGTATCTCATTGCAAGACTTTCTGGGCTGGTCCAGCTGGAACCGTGGGCTGTAGCTGACCCCTCACTCCTCCGCTGCCTCAGAGGGAGAGGGACCTGCCAGACAGAGGGGATAGGACACCAAGAGATGAGTTGTTCCTTGTTCTGGGCCACAGGCTCATCTCCACCTGCATCAGAGGCTGGTCCCCAATCCTTTGCTCCCACACCACACACACACACACACACACACACACCCTGGTTGCCTCCTATCTCACAAGCACCCCAGACTTCCTCCTGGGGAGGTGCAAACCACAAGGAAACTAGGTAAGGTTTAAGCCACTAGCCATATGCAGCTCCTGAACACCTGCAAGGTGGCCGGTTTGAATTGAGATGAGCTGGAACAGTTTAGAACACAGATTCCAAAGTTTAGTTTAAAAAAAAAAAAAAAAACACCTCATCAATAATTTTGCATATTGATTACATATTGAAGTGATAACTTTAATTCATTGGGTTAACTAAAATACATATTAGAATTAATTTTCCCCCCACCCCCCCCCCAGTGGGGATGGGGATGCTGATGAATTAATTTTTTAACTTAGGGCAGCCCGGGTGGCTCAGCGGTTTAGCGCTGCCTTCAGCCCAGAGCCTGATCCTGGAGACCTGGGATGGAGTCCCGCATCAGGCTCTCTGCATGGAGCCTGCTTCTCCCTTTGCCTGTGTTTCTGTCTCTCTGTCTCTCTGTCTCTGTGTCTCTCATGAATAAATAAATAAAATATTTTTTTAAATGTGGCTATTAGAACATTTGAATTACTTATGTAGCTCACGTTGTACTCTACCGACGAGCTCTGGGTTAAGAATTTGGGGTATGCAAACAGTGTCCAAGGGTTAAAGGCTGAAGAGTCTGAAGAATGTGGGGTGTACCCCAACACTCCCTCTAGACCTGTGTGGACAGGATTCTCAAATTAGGATCCCAGGTTTTAATCTCAGGGGTTGGGAATTAGAGGATTTCTTTTTAATTTTCTATTTTCACTTCAATGATCTTTAAACAAAAATCCTTTGCAGATAATTTTGAGATAATTATTTATTAGAAGGTATTTTCATAGTGTAAGATTTTCATTTGGAAAGCCAATTTTCTCACTCTAGAATCAACCCTCAGACATATTCTCAAGACATAAGATACTTTTTCCCTCCCTTTGACAGATCTCCACTCAAATAATGAGAAATAATGTTCTCTGGCTCCCCACTTTGTGGATGGAGCTGCGATAACCCTGCAGCCCTGTCCCTCTCTCCTTTCCTACCTCCTGTTCCCCTGTACCCCCAGCCTCATCAGCATCCCCATCCCCATAAACCCAGGGAGGGTCAGTCCCTCTGAAAGACCTTGGGGATTGGGGGAGGAGAAGGTTGAAATACAAGCCCTTTCTCCACCATTCTTCTAACACTTCAGGACCCCTCTCTGACATTACTAAAGGTACTTAAAGGTCCTCTCACCCTCTCTGACATTTAATGCAACCTCTGAGCCACAAACTCTGGTGGCAAATGAAGGGGATGAAGCAGAGATGAGATGAGGCAGGCTTTGATTTTTTTTAAGATTTTATTTATTTGAGAGAGAGAGAATGAGTAGGAAGAGGGGCAGAGGGAGAGGGAGAAGCAGACTCCCCACTAAGCAGGGAGCCCTATGTGGGGCTCAATCCCAGGATCCTAAGATCATGACCTGAGCTGAAGGCAGTGCTTAATTGACAGAGCCACCCAGGTGCCCCTGTGGGCTTTGATTTAAAAGTCACACCATCAGGGGCACCTCGGTGACTCCATTGGTTGGGGGTCTGCATTGGGCTCAGGTCATGATCCCAGGGTCCTGGGATCAAGCCCCACATCAGGGTCTCTGCTCAGCCACGACTCTCCTTCTCCCTCTGCCCCTCCCGCCACTCATTCTGTCTCTCTCTTAAATAAAATCTTCAAAAAATAAAAATAAGAGTCATACCATCAAGAGCCTATCACCACTGAGGGGGTCACCAAAGCCCCACCAGGGCCTGAATGAAACCATTAGAGGCCCTAAGAACTGACAAGATTATGATTTACCACCACCATGGGTAATGTGAATTAAAATTTTCCTAATCCATAAAATGAGCATAAAAGGGGCCATGTGAGTTCTAATTATTCATATAATGACAACTGTGGTGAACTTTTTGAAATGTCAGGATTGTGTATGTGTGTGTGTGTGTGTGAAGGGGGGCGGGAAGAGTGCACCATTTGGAAACCCAGCATCCCCCCCACCCTGCCTCATTCACACAATCACTCTTCAGGCCCTGCTAGGAAGTGTCAGCGTTGAAGGGACAGTTGGGTGGAGACCAGAAAGGTAGGAGGGGTCTGTCTGGAAAGCAGAGAAGGGAAGAAATCCCCTTCCAGTCTTGCTCCATCCTGGCCATTGTCTGTTCTCCATGAGCCTCTTGAAGATGGACTAGATGTCTGGAGTCCTCTCACCACCTGTCTTGATATGTTCACCTACCCACTTCCTATAAGCTTGGGGGCAGAACTCTGGACAGCTGATCCCATGCCTTGTCCCCACCGCCCACCATCCCCCACCTGAGATTTCCTTTATTGTCCATCCCAGAGGCTGCCCACTCAAGAGAAGTTTCCAGACCCGGATCTCTGGGCTTCCAGTGTCCACCAATAAGAGCAAAGACGTGAAACCCTTTGTCTTGGCCCAGAGCAGGCAAGAGTTTGGGCTGAGAGGCTCATTAAAGTGTTTTAATAAGCAATTAACTCAAAGGATGAGCCCTTTGGCTGGTCTGGAACTTCCCCCTCCCAGGGAGGGAGTCTGGCAGAGAAAGGCTAAGTGGGTGGGCAGAGTGGGTTTAGTCAGTAGCTTGGGGCCTCTTTCCTCCCCGTCTAAATACAAATAAATAAACAGAACCTCCGAGTGGGCAGAGGCAAAGGCTGCGGCCTAGGCTTCTAGCAGGCCCAGGGCCCTGTCCATTTTCTGTGGAGGCCGCAGTCAGGCTTGGGGAGACAAGGATACTCTGTCTCCCTGAAGTGGGGGTCTCCGAGGGCTGGGCCCCGAATCCCCTTCTGTGAAGTCCTCTGCTCCCAGAGCGTGGCCGAAGGAAGGGCGGCTCCTCCCACCTGCTTGCACACCTGCTGGGCCTCCGGTTCCACCTGCCAGAGCCCTGGCCCAATTCAGGCCACTCTCCCCACCACTCTCCTCAGCATATGGAGCTGAGGCCTGAGAAAGACAGGGCCCCGGAGGGCAGGAGCGCTGTGGCTCAGGCCTGTGGTTCCAAGGTGTAAAGGGTCATGGCCACTTGACACCCGTTCAGCCCACTTGCATACAGAGCCCTAAGTCAGATCCAGGCCATGGCGGTAGGGAGGGGGGCTCCCAGGGCGGGTGAAATGTCTGCTTTGGGGCTCAGTGGGCTGACCAGTCTGCCTGAGTCATTCCCTAGCTCTTCCCTATAACCCGGAGCAGAAGGTGGGGCTAACTGCCTTACACAATGTCAGGGGGCACCATTTATGGTGCAAAGCAACATGGTTGTACTGGGGAGACCACTCCCCTCTCCGTCCACACTCTCTAGCTTGTAACAGCACGTTCTCCTGCCTGCGTTCTCTCTGTTCCTCCAGGCTCTTGAGCAACAACAAGATCACTGGACTCCGAAACGGATCCTTCTTGGGACTGTCCCTGCTGGAGAAGCTGTAAGTGCCGCGGCGAAGCGGGGCAGAGGTGGGGCATGGCCGTCATGGGCCAGAAGTCAGTCCAGGCATGATGAGGACCCCTAAGTGCTGAGGGACCCCTCAACCCCAGAACCTGCCAGCTAAGCGGGGCCCAGAGTCAGACCCATGGGAACCCCGCCCAGACCTGACCCACTGAGTGGAGGGTATGGAGAGAGGGACCAGCTCCTTCACCAGTGACAGCGGCGAAGTAGGGAAACCTAGGCAAGGATGGGGCTCCAGGAAGTTCATTAACGCTCTTTAATGAGCAATTAGCTGCGAGGGCTGAACCCCTTAGCTGGCCAGATGCCACCTCCCGCTCCAGCTGGGGGCCCAGCATAAAGGGCTGAGGAGGATTTAGTGTGATTGAGGCCTCTTTCCTCCTCTCCCCCCGCCCAAAACAAATCAACAAACAAAGCCCCAACAGGCTAGTGCCCTGGGCTGAGGGTGGGGAAAGTGGATCACCTCCAAAGGGCCCCCACCCCACCCGCACTGCCCTGGTTTGGGCTGCCCTACAGGCCCAGCAGGCTGGTGTTGGGCTCAGGACTGCAAGGGCTCTGCTGACCAGAAGGGACTTTTTCCCTGGAGTTGGGGACCTGACTCAGGAGAGGGCAAGTCACTTAACCTGCCAAGCGAGGGGATTGAACCAGCCTTCAGAGGTCCTGTTCCAGAGACCACAGCCTGTACAACAGCTTTGGGTGCTGTCTTCTCCACAGGAGACCTGGGCTTCTGTCCCTCCTGGAGCATGATCCTTGCTTTCTCCCCTACCCTGTCTTCTACCTCTGCTCCCATCCTGCAGAGCATTCCCAAATTCTTCAACAGAGCCCCTACCCCTCTACTGCCATTTTGCCTGACAGGTTTGGGTCAGTGTGATGAAGGATACAGAAGAATAAGGTGGAAGCTCTGCTCTCAAAGAGCCAGAGATTATAGTCTAGTGGAACCACAACAATGTCATGTGTGTTTGAGTGCAGTAGGTTGGGGCTTCCATAAAGCCCAAAGGAGGGACTTCACTGAGCCAGTGAAGACTGGAAAATCCAAGGGTAATTGGAATGCAGTATCTCCACGACTTGGAGCGTAGGTCTTCAGCCATGACAACAGTCTTATGAGGTCATCTCTGTTACCACCCACTTCACAGGGGAAGGGAAAGCCTCTCTCACACACTCCCCAGCACTGTGAAGAAAGCTCAATGGCCTGGTTGGATTAGTGGCATGGAAGGGGCAATCCCATGTTTGAGGTGGAAAGCCAGAGCATGTTCTCTCTGATCTGGGGCATGTTGGGGTGGAAGGGGATCTCAGGATGTTGGCAGTAGTGCGTGCACACAGCTCCACGACCAGGTCCCTCAACCCTCTGCTCTGCAGCTCACAGACAGGGTGATCCAGGCGAGGAGAAGGGGCTACCACCAAGCTGCTGTTAAAAAGTCTCCTTGGGTACCACCAGATCGGGAGAGTTTTTATCTCCCACAAGCAGTTGAGCTCTGATCCCTGCACTCAGTCCAGGCTTGGTCTCAGAGGGCTGAGGGGCAGGAAACCACATGCTCCTTCTGGGGATCTTTAGGAGGATGACAAACTGCAGCTGCCTCTGGCCCTTTGCCCTGCCTCACCAGAGCCAGTCACCATCCAGAGTTGGTGTCCCTTCTCCTTACCATGAATGAGATTGCTCAGTGCCTCTGGTGGCCCCACTGACATCTTCCCATCTTTACCCTCTCACTTTATCAGTTACAGACCCATGGGGTCTCCCCGCTTCTCATCCTTTAGTCTCATGAGGGTAAACTTGCTAATGAAGAAAAGAAGATGGTCCTTTCCTTCTCACTCACGTCAACATACTGAATCTCCCCAGCACTGGGGACCCGAGTCACTGCATGGCAGGTGCTTTCAAAGCATGGGAAACAGAGAAAAATGAGAGAGTGGCCCAAAAATAATGGCTAAAAGCTGAATTGCGTGGCAGGAGTGTGGGGCAGGAGACAAATTTGAATTCAGAATCCTGAGTATGAGCACTGCTCTGTTAAGAAGCATCCAAGGCCTTCATTCTAGAGTTATTTGCTGAGCCCCCTTTGTGTGCCAGTGTTCTAGGCATTGGGAGTGAACACAGCAGACCGAGTGCCTGCCCTCATGGAACTTACCCTCTACCAAGAGGACCCATATATGATATGTATAATATATCAGGAGATAAGTCTACAAAGAAAAACAAAGCAGGGTGAGGGGGGACAGAAAGCCATGCAGCAGGAGGAGGCTGCTGTTTTATGCAGTGAGGTCAAGGAAGGCCTCCCTGACAGGATGACTGAGTCTGAGTCCTTCGGGAGGGAGGAACCCTTGGGTCCACAGTATGCCTGATGGGTCTGAGGAACAGAAGAAGCACCTGTTAATGGGAAGTGGTAGGAGATGAGGTCAGCGTGATGCTGGGGTGGGTGCCAGGTCTGGGATCTTGGTTTCCTCATCTATAAAAAAGGGGGGACATGGTGATTTGTAAGCTATATTATGGATTTTAAATTCTGTGATCCTTGGGTGTGTGTGTGTGTGTGTGTGAGAGAGAGAGAGAGAGAGAGAGAGAGAGAGATACCCGTAAGTGCCGCTTGAGAAGGAAAAAAAATCAGAGGGCCCAAGGATGCAGCCAAGCTTTCCAGAAGAGGTGAGGCCTCTGGGAGAGGGGTGTGCTGTGTTCAGAGATAGAAAGATGCTTCCCAGAGATAGAAAGGCAGGGCAGGGGCTAGAGGAGCCCAGGAGCTCTAACCTGGCTGATCACTACTGCAGCAGTCAGGGTTCTCCAGAGAAAGAGAACCAATAGGAGATGCATATGTGTGTGTTTGTGTGTGTATCTTTCTATAAATATATAAAGGAATTATTTTACATTTGTTCTTTATAAAGAAATTTCTTTTAGGGAAATGGTTTGTATGATTGTGGGGTCTGGCAAATCCAAAAATCTGTAGGGCAGGCCAGCAGACTGGGAAGTCAAGCAGCAGTTGATGCTTTAGTCTCAAGACAGAATTTCTTCTCTGGGAAACCTGTTTTTGTTCTTAAGCCCTTCAACTGATGGGATGAGGCCCACCATATTATCCAACGTAACCTTATTTATCAAAGTCAACTGATTGTAGATGTCCACCACATCTACAAAATACCTTCACAGAGACAACTCCCTTAGTGTTTGATTAAGTTACAAGGTGCTATAGCCTGGCCAAGTGGACACACAAAACTAGTCATCAAAACCACTGTCCCACTATCCCAGGGATGGGGAGAGATCCTGTGCCCCACTCCCAGAGATGCTAATTCATCAAGTCGGAAGGGGCCTGGGAATTTTTTTACAAGGTATGCAGACGCTTCTCATGCTCATCTGGGGTTGGGAACCAGTAGACCAGATGACCCCAAGACTGTGAGCCTATTCATCACAAATGAGACGCCGTGGCCTGGCGTGCAGTTGGTGCCAGGAAACACTGATCTCTCTGTCCTGTCAAGCTCAGACATCCAGGCTTGGGCAGCTGAGGCTATGGCAGCTTAACATCCCACAGTCTGTGAGCGGCAAGTCCCGTGGGAGGGTTGGGGCCTCCCCTAATGACTGAAATGGTAGATCTGGGCTACAAGAATGCCAGCATTGCCTCCTTGTGCTGAGCACCCCTCTGGCCTTTGGAAATGGGTCAAGTATAAGCATATGGGGGGAGGAAATCAGCCTGGTCCCTGGTAATGCATGGCAGGGCCTCGAGGCTGGGGTTGGGGAGGAGACAGAGGGTACCACTTGGGAATATGCCTGCAATGATCTCAGGGGAGAACAGGTGCCCCAGAGAGGCGAGTGGGAGAGTGGGGATGGAGGGCACACCTTGTGGGATCCTATAAGTCAAGTAGGATGGACAAGAAAACCTGAAATGGGCCAGAGGAGCAGTTCGTGGCCAGCCCAAGAGGTGTACAGAATTTTCCAGATGTGTGAGGCCCTCTGTCTGAGCCCTCCCCTCTGTATCCCACCAGCCCTCCTGATGGAGGACCCTGTCTGCTACCCAGGGGAAAGACTTCTGGGGTGGAGACAGGGCGGGCGATGAAAGGCACAGAACTCCACTCTGGAGTAAGAGAGGCCTGGGATTGAATCCTGCCTCTGTGATTTACTTTCTGGGTGCCTGTCCAAGCCTCAGGGTTTCTCCCCTGAAAAAGGAACCCTAGACAGGTCATGGGGACAGCACAGGCTTTTCAGTAAGTGCTTGTTCCGTTCCCTTCTCCTTGGAAGAGTTTGAAGTTGCAAGATGTGCTATCGGCAGCCCCTCATTGCATGGATTTGCCCAGCGCTCCCCGCCTTGAGCGGCCAGTCCTGGGGCTGATACGTGCATGCGTGCGTGGGTGCCCAGAAATTCCCCACGGATGGCCCGGCCCCTCTGGTCCCTGGCATCTCTGCCCACATCCCCCACTGCCCGGGCATCCAGCAGGGAGCCGGCCACCAGAAGACCTCCCCCGGGGCTCCGAGGGTGCCGGGCCCCAGTGAGAAGCCCCCAGACTGCAGACCAAGTGGGCCGCAGGACAGACAGCCCCCAGGAGAGGCCGAGGGAGAGAGAGTGGGTGTGCATGTGAGCAAGTGGCTCTGTGTGGACACACGCCCCTGGAGGCTTGCACGCCTGGAGTAGAGGGCCTGGTGAGGGGAGCCTGGTCAGCCCCAGGATGATTTGTCATTGCCTAATGAGATTAATGAGCCCCGGGGGCTGGTATGCAGCGGTGCTGGGGCACTCATTAGAAGCAGATGCTCATGGGAATGATGGCAAGGGGGGGGGTGCGGGGTGGGGGGGGTGGAGTGCTTCTCACCCGCCAGGTGGTTTCCATTAATCCGTGGGCGGGGCCACGAGCAAGGCCGCCTGGCCGCACTCCTCCCCTTCCCATCCCCACTCCACTGGGGAGGAATGCAGAAGAGAGGCTGCTGGCGCTGGGAGCCCCCAGGCCTGGGGAGGGAGGTTCGTGGGCTTGGGGACAGCCCTCGTGCCTGCCCTTGGAGCCCCAGTGCCTGGCATAGTGTACATGCTCAATAAATACCTGTTGGATGATATCAGAGACCAGAGGGCCGCCGGGAGGGACCAGCTCGGTTTTCCTGGGCCAGGACCTCCCCCTGCCGCTCCCCCCACACCCTCCGTACCTGCAAGGGAGTCTGGCCCGCTTCTCAGCCAGCCCCCACTTTCGAAAGAACCCTGGAAGTCCTGGTGGGCCCAGGGAAAGCTGCTCTGTGGCCTCCGAACCTATAATTTGGTTTCTAAACCCACAAGCAGGGAGGTCTGTGGGGGCCAGAGGGAGCCACCCCACCCTCTCCAAACGAGGTCCACGCTCACCCCACACACGCACGCTCTGGCCTGCACACTCACTCTTTAACAGCTTTAGTGAGATATAATTAACATCCCGTAAAGTTCACCCACTTAAAGTGTGCCATCCGAAGGCTCAGAGTGTATTTACACAGTTGTGCGGCCTTCAGCATCTAATTTTAGAACATTGTCATCATCTCCAAAGTAACTGTGCATCATTAGCAGCCACTCCCCACTCCCCCTCCTACTCCCCAGCCCTAAGCAACCACTAATCCTTCTGCCTCTATAGATTTGCCTATTCTGGACATTTCATCTAAATGGAATCATATATGGAATCTTTTATAATCGGGCTTCTTTCACTTAGCTTAAATGTTTTCAAGGTTCATCCATATTGTCACATGTTTTGGCAGCTCATTCCATAAAATAGGGCCGAATGATACTCTGTTGTGAGAATATAGCATAAATGCGCTATCAGGTGCCAGACATTTGGGATGTTTCCACTTTGGGGCTTCTTATGAATAATGCGGCTGTGACCATTCCTGTTCAGGTTTTTGTGCAGATGTACACCCGTTTCTCTTGGACGTGCACATGGGAGTGCAGTCTCTGGGTCCCTTGCCAAACTGGTTTTCACAGTGGCTGCACCACTTTACACTGCTACCAGTAATATGTAAGGGTTCCAGTCTTCCACAGCCTCATCAACTCTTGCTATTGCCTGTTTTTCTATTATCCATCTTAGCATGTATGAGGTGGTATCTCACTGTGGTTTTGCTTTGCATTTCCCTAATGGCCAATGGTGCCCACCATCTTTTCATGCATTATTTGGTTATTTGTATCTGCTCTTTGTGAAGAAATGTCTATGCAAATCCTTTGCCCATTCTTTTCAGCTGGTTTGTCTATTACTGAGTTGGAAGAGTTCTTTGTATATTCTAGATAGAAGTCCCTTATTAGATATGTGATTTGCAAATATTTTCTCTCATTCCCTTGGGTTGCCTTTCACTTTCTTGGTGTCCTTTAGAGAGCAGAAGTTTTAAGTTTTTATTAAGTCTGCTTTATTAATCTGTTCTTTTATTGCTTATGCTCACATACTCATGTTACACTCAGCTTCTGAGCTCCAGCTTTCCCAAGAAGAATATGATTTGCTCTCAGGACCCCCCCACCCCCACACACCTTCTGCCATAGAGTCCTTCTCCTCCATACTGGCATAGATACATGGAGAGGAGTATGCCTTGAATCAGGGTAGCCTCGCTCTGGGTTGCACAATGGACGGTGGGGAGGGAAAGTTCCATCTACACACCACACTTTTCCCAGCTTCCAAGTCCTGGGCTCTATGGAAGCAGGGAGAAGATGAGAGATTCCACTTCATAGAAACATCTGTTTACCCTCATGATTTCACCTAAGAAATGAAGGGATTTTGGGTGCCTGAATGGCTCAGTCGGTGGAGTGTCAAACTCTTGATCTTGGGGTTGTTCGAGCCCCACACTAGGTGTAGAAATTTCTTAAAATATTTAAAAATCTTTAGAAAGAAAGAAAGAAAGAAATGAAGGGATCAGATTAGACAATCCAGGGCAGGGGTTCATCACCTGGGTTCCACAAGCCGCCTGAAATCATGTACACAGTGTTGGGTGTAGTGTACTTTTCTGAGGCAGGAGTCCATAGCTGTCATCAAACTTTTAAAAGGATGTGCTAAGCAAGGAACACCAACCTATAGGGACCTTGCTGGCCCAAAAAAAAAAAAAAAAATCCAAGTTCTATGATAACATTTTCTCCTGCTGCTAGGACGGGTACAGCCCCAGACCTGCTTCCTCTATGTTAGGGACCAGGATCCCATTCCACTCTCAAAGCTCAGCCCAATGAGCAGCCCCAGGCCTGTGCCCCTCAGGAGAAGACCCAGAACTGGCCTGTCTGGTCGGTTGAGGGGCTGCCTTGGTCACCCCTGATGCCATTCTGTGGGCATGAGACAAGGGGGAAGGAATGCCAACGTTCGGTGGAAGCTCCCCTCTCAGAGGGCCCCCACGTGGCTCTGGGCTGCAGGAAATCCAGGGCAGGAAGGGGCTGGGGCCCAAGTGGCCGCCTTGCTCCCATCTGCAGAGCATCAGTGGGGCAGGCGGGGTGGGGGTTCTCAAGGGGGGCCGGGGAGGAAATGAGAATAAACACAGTGAGCGGAGAGGGAAGGGGCGGGGGGCTGCGGCCTCAGCCCCTTGGCAGCCCATGAAGGGAAGTGACACAATGAGGAATGTGTTTCCCTCTGCCCGTCCCCCGCATCCCCCGCGTGGGGGTGGGAGGCAGAGCCCTGAGAATGGCCAGACCCCAACCGGGGCCAGGGGGCACATGCTGAACAGCACCAGACCGGGTGCTGTGAGAGCAGGGAACTGAATGGGGGGTGCTGGCAGGAAGGGCAACACAGGGGGCTACCCCCCACACCCCGCTCCCCCACCCATCTCCAGTCTCCATGCTGTATGGGCATCTAGGGTCTGCGTTCTTGCACATTCCCTGCTGGGACACCACCAGCCTGGGTATGGAAGCCCTCCCTTCTCTAGGAAGCTGTCCCCTTCTGGTGGCTTTCCCCTCCTTCTCAAGAGACTTGGGGTTCTGGAGGCCAAGTCCTTGGTATGAGGGTGTTTCATTTCTCTCTCTCTGGGTGTTTTTGTTCCCAGCTGGGACTGGCTGTGCGAAAACAGGCCCCCTGGTGGGATGGCACCTCCCCATCCTGGACACCCATTTCCTCTCCCAGAGCAGGGAGTGGCCAGTTAACCCCCTCCTGCCCGTAATCCAGAGATGTCTCTGAGACTTTAATGGCCGGCAGAGCCACGTGCCCCCATGTGTCAGCCTGAGCTGGTGGGTCACAGGGCCTTGGAAAACAGGTTGACCCCAGATATTTCTGTCCATCTCCTACTTCCTGCACAGCCTCCTTCCAACACGCTGGTCATTCCAGGAATCCCCCCCACCCCAGCCCTCTGCCTCATACTCTCCTGGGTGCTTGGGTTGGAGCAGAGGGCTGGCTGGAGTGAAGGGAGCATGCAGGAAGGCTGCAGCCCCCAGCCCGGGGCCCCAGGAGGGGAGGCAGGCTGGCTGAGCAGTGAGGCCCTGGTCAACTGCTCTGCGGGGCTGCAAGCGTGCTGGTTGTGCTCAGGAAAGACTCAGGTGGTCATTGAGTAGTTGGGTGAGTGGCCAGGTGGTGGTCTAGCACCTCTCCCCACAGCTGTGCTCCGGAAGCAAAGGATGGGAGGGTAGCCCGTGGGCCAGCACTATACCTTGGTCCTTAGTGGTCCCAGGGAGCTGCCAGTCTGGTTTTGCAATGGGGCCCGGTAGGCACCCGTGGGTCCCAAGTGGGTCCTTACACCCCTTGCCACTCCTTGGGAGAGGGGATGAAAGGGAGAGAGGGTTGCAGTGGCTGCGTGGATGAGTTTGAGCAACCAGACCCTGGTGCAGAAGCTGCACTGATGACTCACTTGCCCTTCACTCCTCTGGTGGATGGCCCTTGACCCCATGGAGCCCTGCGGGGGCATCATCTTCTTCTGTGTCAACCAGCTGGAACGGGGCCCAGAGATGACATTTCCTTTGTACGTGCTTCAGCATCATGGGCTCCTAGGATACCTCCCCATCAGCGTTGCCTTTTTTCATCTGAAGAATGAGGGGTCCCCAGGAGGGGTTATAGTTCTGCCCTGGTGTCAGAGCCCCTGGTCAGCACCCGGGGGGTCATCAGCTGCATGGCCTGCTTCCTCACCTGTCACATGGAGAGATCAATCTGGACAGAACAGCTATGGAAATACCTCCCCCACTGCTGGGCTCCAGAAGATCTTACCTTTCTAGAGCAATTTACAAAAGACTCTCACACCCATTATCAAGTGGTCCTCACAGCAGCCCCTGTGAGATTCCCTGGCAGCTCGGATGGGAGCAACAGGGGCAAGTGCTGGCTCTGCTCCTTATTTCTACTGGGTTCTGCTTCCTCATCCATGGGGCCCCCATCCCATCTCTTGGCCTCTGTGTTCTTCTTGACATCTTTCTGACCAGCACCCCTTGATGGTAGCCGAGGCCGAGGCCGGGAGGGGCAAGGAGACCTAGCTGAGGGGTGGAGTCCTTCATCCAGCCTCCCCACCAGGGCTGAGGAGAATCCAGTTCCCAACACTTGTGGTCGAAATGAGGCTTCCCCACCCCAGGGGAGCATGCGGCCCCCAGACTGGGAGAGGTGTGAGGGCTCCCACTTGCCTCCCACAGGGACCTGAGGAATAATGTCATCAGCACGGTGCAGCCTGGGGCCTTCCTGGGCCTGGGGGAGCTGAAGCGCTTGTGAGTGGCATGTCCTGCTCCCCCAGCCCTCCCAGCCCTCCCCCTATCCCTGGAGATGGTCCCCTGGATCCCTCACCCCACCATCCCTTCTTGTCCCGACACTCATCGTACTGTGGGGGAGGGGCAGGCAGGGGAGGCACTTGAGGCCCATCTCCTTGTTCATCCCATCCTGCTCCCCACACAAGCCCCCGCCACACACACATGTGACCCGCCCGAGTGGATCCATGTGCTACCATGTGGCCCGCTTACTGAGGCTGTGTGTGTCCCTCTAGAGATCTCTCCAACAACCGGATTGGCTGTCTCACCTCTGACACCTTCCAAGGCCTCCCCAGGCTTCTCCGACTGTGAGTGGGGGCAGTTAGCGGGGAGGGGAGGCTCTTCTCCAAGGAGGAGCAGCAGCAGACCCTCATAGCACACCCCTGCCCTCCCCCTTCACTCACTCTCCCTCCTCTGGCCCAGGGAGACCCTAAGATCCCGGCTCACTGTTCCCTGCCCCCTGCAGAAACATATCTGGAAACATCTTCTCCAGTCTACAACCTGGGGTCTTTGATGAGCTGCCAGCCCTTAAGGTTGTGTGAGTATCTCTTCCCACCCAAGGACCCAGAGCCCAGCTTCCTTTCTCTGCCCAGGGAGGACACACATAAATATCATGACCACCGCGGCCGGCCTTCTCAGTGGGCAAGTCAGGCAGTGGCCCAAACCACCATTGCCTTCCCACTCTCGCCAGGCTGGCGGTGCTCGGGCCTTCCAGCCTCAGTCTCTCCCAGGGCTCCATCCCCACCCCCCAGGAGCCCACACTCCCTCTGCCCTACTCTCCCCATTTCTGCAGGGATCTGGGTACTGAATACCTGACATGCGACTGCCACCTGCGCTGGCTGCTGCCCTGGGCCCGGAATCGCTCCCTGCAGCTGTCTGAGCACACGGTCTGTGCCTACCCCGCTGCCCTGCATGCCCAGGCCCTGGGTGGCCTCCAGGAGGCCCAGCTGCGTTGCGGTGAGCACATCCTCAGCCCACACACCTGCCAGGGGCTCCTCTGCCTACCCCCTGGTGCAGATGCGCTCCTGAAGGGTCCCGGCTGGCTCAAGGCTCCCTCCGCCTTGTGTTATTGAGTAGTGGGCATGTTCTCCAGGGCATCCTCCTCAGATCCCACTGGGGGTCCTTCTCCAGCCATCAGCATTTCCTCACTTTCTTTGGGGCCACTGCTTTATGTTTTCACCTGGTCCCCTTCTTGGGGTGATAAGTGTGCCATGGAAAGGAGCACTTTTATTTGCTCGTCCCAAACCCACCTGTTCCTCTCTTGTGCTCTCCTCTCCAGAGGCTTTCTCCTATGCCCTGTTTACCCAGCTAGAGGGGGCTCCAGTCAGACAGGGCCTGGCCGTGCCCCTACTGACATCTTCCACACTGGTGCACGATGGCCTCACTGCCCATGTCTCCTCCCACAGAAGGGGCCCTGGAGCTGCACACGCACCACCTCATCCCATCCCTACGCCAAGTGGTGTTCCAGGGCGACCGCCTGCCCTTCCAGTGCTCCGCCAGCTACCTGGGCAATGACACCCGCATTCGCTGGTACCACAACCGAGCTCCCCTGGAGGGCGACGAGCAAGCGGGCATCCTCCTGGCTGAGAGCCTCATCCACGACTGCACGTTCATCACCAGGTACAGGCCCTGCTGCCTCTTCTCAGCCGGAGGCGTGGGGTGGGGGAGGCCACGGTACCCATCATCTGCCCCCCAAATGAGTCGGGCTCAGACATGTTCCTGAGGGTATGTTCCTCTGTGTAAGCGTGCACGTGTGTTTCTGGAAACCCAGGACTAAGTCATAAAGGGTCTGGCTCGGGGATAGAAAGTCAATGCCAGATAGGAAGAAAAAACTGATTCTGACATTTCTTTAGCACTTTTACAATGTATATAGTGACTCTCACCTATGTGCTGGGACTGAATCTCTGCAATAGACTTGCAAGGGAGGTGTTATTAGCTCCATGATGAAGGGGGGGATTGAAGCTCAGCCAAACAGTATCATAAGGCCAATGGATATGAAAGGAGAATGTACTTGTGTCCTTCGCTCAGTTAAAGAAAGCCCTGAAACTCCTGCCCCGCAGGCCCTAGGCCAGGGGCTGCGGGTGGGCGCGCTGGGGCGCTGGGGCGCTGGGGCGCTGGGGGGCCGGCCGTGCAGACTGCCTCACCCAGCAGCCCCCCGCCGCCCGCCCCGCAGCGAGCTGACCCTGTCTCACATCGGCGTCTGGGCGTCAGGGGAGTGGGAGTGCTCCGTGTCCACCGCCCAGGGCAACGCCAGCAAGAAGGTGGAGATCGTGGTGCTGGAGACCTCCGCCTCCTACTGCCCCGCTGAGCGAGTCGCCAACAATCGCGGGGACTTCAGGTAGGGCGCCCTCTGCCGCCCCAGGGGCGCATCACCGCCGGGTCCCACCCCCCACCCCCACCCCAGCTCCGGCGTCGGGAACAAACGGCCCCAGGGCTCCGCACCTGCGGAGAAAGCAGGAGATGGAGAAAGCGCTTCTGTCGCCCAGCCCCGCGTCCCACTGTCCCGCAGTTGTATTTACAGAGACCTTATCTTTTCGTATAAACCCCCCATCTGATATGTGCGGTGCAGAACAAAAAGTTTGGGTGGGATTTTGTTTGTCTTGTTTCCTTGCATTAATAGTTGACAAAACTCTCCCACCACGAGTATCAGATTTTAATATCCCAGTGGACGTCTTGGTTAGGAAAGGCCGGGATCATCCTCCCCATGTACAGCTGGGAACACTCAGGCCCAGAGCGGGCAAGGGACTTACTCAAGGCTCCCGGTCTGAACAAACACGAAGTTAGAAAGAAGGTGGAGCTCGGGAGCCACTGTCTCTGAATCCCTCCCTGAGGTCCCATGGGGCTCTGCATCACAGGGCCAAGGGCAGAGGAGGGACCCTTGCTCTGCAGAGCCTAGGGCGTCAGAGGCCTCCCATCTCTGCCCCCAGGTGGCCTCGAACTCTGGCGGGCATCACAGCATACCAGTCCTGTCTACAGTACCCCTTCACCTCCGTGCCCCTGAGTGGGGGCGCCCCAGGCACCCGAGCCTCCCGCCGGTGTGACCGAGCTGGCCGCTGGGAGCCGGGGGACTACTCCCACTGTCTGTACACCAATGATATCACCCGGGTGCTCTACACGTTCGTGCTGGTGAGGCCAGGAGAGGAGGGGGGGAGGGGGCATCTCATCAGCTCTGGTCTGGGGAGTGGGAAGGGGAGAAGCCAGATTGCCCCATGGGGCCTAGGACCCCCCCTCATGGCTGGGCTGCGGGCTCTGCTGCCCCTCTGTTCTGGGGGGGTGGTGTGCATCCCGAGGGCCTCTTGCTCTTCTCATCTAGCTTTTCTCCTTCTAGGGTGTTCAGATACCTCCCCCCAGGGCCACCCCAAGCATTCATCCTTTCTTTCTTTCTTTCTTTCTTTCTTTCTTTCTTTCTTCTTTCTTTCTTTCTTCTTTCTTTCTTTCTTTTCTTTCTTTCTTTCTTTTCTTTCTTTCTTTTCTTTCTTTCAAGATTTTATTTATTTATTCATGAGAGACACAGAGAGTGGCAGAGACATAGGCAGAGGGAGAAGCAGGCCCCCCACAAGGAGCCTGATGTAGGACTGGATCCTGAACCCTAGGATCATGCCCTGAGCCAAAGGCAGATGCTCAACCGCTGAGCCACACAAATGAGGACTGTGTGAGGCCATCCCATTATCCTTAGGGCGTTAGAAGTGGTGTTAGAAGTGGGCAGCCTGGAGTCCTGTTGAGTTCATTCCTTACATGTGCCTTCTGTCCTGATTAGACCCAGCTTGTGGGCCAGCCCCCTCTCCCAGGGCACTGTCGCCCCAGCAGCAGCACAGACCAGGGGGCCCCCTAGGGGTGGCTCTCGGGGATGAGGGAGCCTCCAAATGGACCAGCTCCTTTCTTCCTTCAATTCTCCCAGATGCCCATCAATGCCTCCAATGCACTGACCCTGGCCCACCAGCTGCGAGTGTACACAGCAGAGGCTGCCAGCTTCTCAGACATGATGGATGTTGTCTATGTGGCTCAGATGATCCAGAAATTTTTGGGTTATGTCGACCAGATCAAAGAGGTGAGATTCAACCCAGCCTCTGGGGTCCCTGGAAACCAACCCCCACCATTTGCTCAAGCCTCTTGTGCCCCAGTCCCTGGGCCCCAAACCCCACTCCTGCCCTCAGTGACTCCCTGCCCCTGGCCCCCTGCCAGCTGGTGGAGGTGATGGTGGACATGGCCAGCAACCTGATGCTGGTGGACGAGCACCTGCTGTGGCTGGCCCAGCGTGAGGACAAGGCCTGCAGTGGCATCGTGGGTGCTCTGGAGCGCATCGGGGGGGCTGCCCTCAGCCCCCACGCCCAGCACATCTCTGTGGTAATATGGATCAGCTGGGAGGGAGCTCCTTGGGGAGCCTAGCCCTGGGAGGGACCTTACAGTCAACTGGGGCCAGCCCTTGCCTGCCAGGAGGCAAACACTCCTGTCTTTGGGCAGCAAGTCCTCCAAGTATGCACCTGCCATGCGCTCAGCTAGCAAGAACCCCGAGTGTGACTCACTTGTGTGGAATCCAATTCCAAGTTGTCAGGGACAGCACAAAGGAGAGGGAGGGTCCGGTGACAGGGCCGAGTTATTCAAGACTTCATGGTGGGAAACCGAGTTATAATGCTAGCCCAATGGAAGTGAACAGAAAGAAGGGTAAAAGGAGTCAAAGGAATAAGAGGAGGTTTGGAAGCAGGATGACAGTGCTGTGATGGAATGAGGAGTAATGGAGACTCCTGTTCCCTAAGGAGAGGGTGACATTGCCAATGGTGGGTTGTGACCCAATGAACCACCACAGCAGAGCACCTTTAACGTGGAAGATACTGTGCTAGTCACTTGAGGAGGTATAAGGAGGTGGGACGTGGGCCCTGCTCTGAGGCTTGGTTGGGGCAGCAGAACTAGTACTGTTCAGAGGTGAGCAAGGTCTGAGGTAGGGTGAGAGTGGGATGAAGGGTCTTAGGAGAAGGTGCTATGGCCAGGGGTTGGGGAGACGCTGCGGCAGATGTAAAACTGCCAGGCCTTGAGAAGACAGTAAGGAGTGTGTAGGGGGACAAATCTGCAGAGAGGGACTGGGCAGCGTCAGGCAGGAGGCCAAGAGAGAGCCACTATATCTCAGATGGAGGGTGACAGGTTCCATATCCCCAGAACTCAAGGAACGTGGCATTGGAGGCCTACCTCATCAAGCCACACAGCTATGTGGGGCTGACCTGCACAGCCTTCCAGAGAAGGGAGGCAGGAGTGCCGGGTGTGCGGCCTGGGGGCCCTGGCCAGAACCCCTCACCGGAGCCAGAGCCCCTGGCTGATCAGCAGCTCCGCTTCCGCTGCACCACGGGGAGACCCAGCATTTCTCTGTCGTCTTTCCACATCAAGGTGGGCACCAGGGGAGGGATGTGCCAGATGCAGGTGCCTAGGGAGGGTGAGTGGTGTGTGTGGAAGCAGATCCAGAAAGGGGGTTCAGGGGAGGCGGGAGGAGGGGACTGGAAGGCCCCAGAGTCCGAAGGGTTCCCGGATGTCTCTGAGGAACTCCGATGTCCCCCCCAGAACAGCGTGGCCCTGGCCTCCATCCAGCTGCCGTCCAGTCTGTTCTCGTCCCTTCCGGCTGCCCTGGCTCCCCCTGTTCCCCCAGACTGCACCCTGCAACTGCTCATCTTCCGAAACGGCCGCCTCTTTCGCAGCCACGGCAACACCTCCCGCCCCGGAGGCGCGGGGCCCAGCAAGCGGCGCGGTGTGGCCACCCCTGTCATCTTCGCGGGAACCAGTAAGGGCCCAACGTCCCGCGCGCAGCGCTCCCCAGTGTCTGCCCCGTGCCCCTTCGCCCCTTCGACCTGCCCTTCCCACACCCACAGCGCCCCTCACGCCCTGGGGGAGGTGGCTGAGGAAAGGGCCCCTCGCCATTTGGGGCAGGGATAAGGGACGGAGACATCCCATAAAGGAAGGGATTGCTGGAGACAAGGCTCTGGAGGACATTGGGATTTACATCCTGGACTTGTCGAATTTCAAAAAGGTTACAGACACACTCCGAGTCCTCCCTCACCTTCCTCTTCCCAGTATTACCTTCTACCCTCCTTCCTTCCCACCCGGCCCTCCCGGCCCCAGCCCCAGATCGGCTCTTCTTGGGTACTTGACGCCACCACTCATTTGGCATTTGGAATGGGCCACCTCCCAGATCATCCTGAGCCTCCCTGGGGGAGACCCACAGCCTGGAAGGCAGGAATCCCGCTGGGTCCGAAGCCCAGCACACGCCCTGCCCCAGGGGTGCAGCCACCCCAGGCCCCCGCTCTACCTGGGTGGTCTCCCTTCTCCCCTGCAGGTGGCTGTGGCGTGGGAAACCTGACCGAGCCGGTGGCCATTTCACTGCGGCATTGGGCTGAGGGGGCTGAACCCATGGCAGCTTGGTGGAGCCAGGACGGCCCGGGGGGACCCGGGAGGTGGAGCTCCGAGGGCTGCCAGCTCCGCTCCAGCCAGCCCAATGTCAGCTCCCTGCAGTGCCAGCAGCTGGGCAACGTGGCGGTGCTCATGGTGAGTGGAGGGCGGGCGGAAGGTTGGGAGAACGGGGAAGTGTGCGCGATGCGGGGAAGACCCAGGTGTTCTGACCACCTGGCACCGCCGAGAACTACAGAAAGGCGGCAGCCTCGCAAGCCTCATAACTAGGATTCATGGGGAAATGTCCCTCTGGTCTTCCCCACACGTTTCATCTTTCAGGAGACAGAGGAGTCTTGCCTCCACTCATCGAGAGACATGGATCTGGAACCATCCAGCCTGGCCCTCACGTCCTGCACTCTCTGAGACCCAGATTGTTAAAGTGGCAAAAACAAACAAACAAACAAACAAACAAAAACATGTAGGAACATTTCTCCTTTCTGGTCACCCTCCTCACTCACTCCTCTCCAGTTCCCGCTCCTTCACCACATTTTACACCCCACTGTCCCAGATCCTGACCAGGCTGGCAACTGGATTATAGACAGAAACCTCCCCTTCTTTCCTCATCTGATTTTTATTTTTTATTTTTTTAAGATTTATTTATTTATTTATCCATTCAGAGAGAGAGGCAGAGACACAGGCAGAGGGAGAAGCAGGCTCCACACAGGAAGCCTGACGTAGGACTCAATCCTGGGTCTCCAGGATTACACCCTAGGCTGCAGGTGGCGCTAAACCGCTGCGCCACCGGGGCTGCCCTCATCTCTGATTTTTACATTGAGAATCAGATGTGTTCCCAGAAGGGCAAGAGACTAGGAGGGAGAAAGTGGCCGATGGCGGTGGATTATTAACACTACCTAAGATTGACTTTCTAAGAACGGATGTCGCAGCACTCAACGTCTTCGCCTACCCAGATGGACTAGGGGCTAAAGTTGACCCGACTTGGGAAGAGGAAAAATGGTCTGGGGGACTGGCCAGGACTCCATGGAGTGGCCCCTACCCCCTGGCTTCCTAATACTTCCTCTTCCTACCCTTTCCAGGAGCTGAGTGCCTTCCCCAGGGAGGTGGGGGGCTCAGGGGCAGGGCTGCATCCAGTGGTGTACCCCTGCACTGCCCTGCTGCTGCTCTGCCTCTTCTCCACCATCATCACCTACATCCTCAACCACAGGTGGGAGCTCCTGCAGGAAGGGAGGACATGGAGGGAAGGCTGTGGGTCTCATTGAGTCCTGGCCAAGGGTTCCTTTCCCAAGGGGTCCACATGACTTTCCCAGTCTCTTGCCTAGCATTTTATTTGAAGGTTCTAAGGCTGCAAAACACATTTTGGAGGCGAAGCCCGTCCTGCCCTGGGCCCTCTAATCACATCCACACACGTGCATGCACACAGATATCTGTCTCCCACCCTACCCCACCCCCGCCTCCAACTGCTAGCCCAATGGCCTTGAGACCCCGTGGGTCTGACCTTGGGTTGGGTGGCCCATTAATTAAAGACCGTTTCTGGGGCAGCTCCATCCACGTGTCCCGGAAGGGCTGGCACATGCTGCTGAACCTGTGCTTCCACATGGCCATGACCTCTGCCGTCTTTGCAGGAGGCATCACGCTCACCAACTACCAGATGGTCTGCCAGGCAGTAAGCAGGAGAAGGGGCTGGGGCAGGGTGGGGGGCGCCCCAAGATGAGGGATGGAAACCTGGGTACAGAGTCAGGAGGTGCAAGGGGAAACGGGAGGTTCATGCTAAAAGGCCCCATCTCCACTGCTGTGGCCAGCCCTGCTGGGGGTGGGGCGTGGGAGTAGGGGTGGTAAGAAGTACAGAGAGCAAAAGATGGGCCATTAAAGTGGAGAGTGGGGGTCTGCAATGGAGCAGAGGTCAGGTACTAGCCAGACAGCGAGGGCAGGGTAGGGAGAAGTCTCCAGAGCAGGAGAGAAGCAGGGTGTGGAAGGAAGAGGGTGACAGCAGGGCCAGAACCTTGAGGGGGATCTGGTTAGACCTGGGGGTGGGTCCATAGGAGGAGTGGGAAAATATTTAGACTGAGGCCCTGAGGGAGTTCTAGTAGCAGCGTGGTCTCCCCCTCGCCCCCAATCCCCCACCCCGTGGCTTGACCCCGCAGGTGGGCATCACTCTGCACTACTCTTCCTTGTCCACACTGCTCTGGATGGGTGTGAAGGCCCGCGTCCTCCACAAGGAGCTCACCTGGAGAGCACCCCCTCCACAAGAAGGGGACTCTGCCCCGCCCGCACCCCGACCCATGCTCCGGTACGTGCTTCTCACTGTCAGCTTTGCAAGGGTGAAGGGCTCGGAGGCGGGTGTAGGACACCAAAATCTGTTCTCCCAGGGTGGAGGCAGGCCGGGTCCAAGGTCCTGGCAGAGAACTATCCAAAGAGAGAAGAGGCAAGGCCCCAGGTAGCTCCAGGTTGCCCAAGGCCATGGAACCATCCTTAGGGCTCTTCAGGGATGACAAGCCCAGGGAAGGAAGTGACTCCAGTGGCTTTGGGCAGGGATCCTGGGAACCTGAGTGGTACCCTGACTTCTGTACCGTTTCAGGTGAGAGAGCAATTCTGGCCTCTGTCCCCTAGGACAGTTGTGGCCAAGTCCCCTAGGAACCTACTGAGCCTGCCCTGTAGGGGCCTTGCATTCCTGACAAAAATTTCTGACAGAATTTAAATGGGAAAGAGGATGGGACAGAGACCCGGAGTCAAGGTCTTTGAGCATCTGGTTCCAACTCCCTTAGTTCCCCAACTCCCTGACCCCCGAACCCCACTCCTCTCCAGGTTCTATCTGATTGCCGGAGGGATCCCACTCATTATTTGTGGCATCACAGCTGCTGTCAACATCCACAACTACCGGGATCACAGCCCCTAGTGAGCCGCTGCCTGCCTGCCCACCCCAAACCCACCCGCCCTGACACTGGATGCCTTCAACTGCACTCTTAGGGGCACCTGCCAGGCCCACCCAGCCAGGGACCTCACCCAAACCCATGCATGCTGCCCAAGCCAGTTTCTGCTTTTACACTCACCATGTCCTGTCTCCCCCACCACCCAGCTACCTCAGATGTGCTCCTCCCACCCTTCATCCACTGCCTGTGTCTCCCCTCAGCTGCTGGCTGGTGTGGCGCCCAAGCCTAGGAGCCTTCTACATCCCCGTGGCTTTGATTCTGCTGATCACCTGGATCTATTTCCTGTGTGCAGGGCTGCGCCTAAGGAGTCCACTGGTGCAGAGCCCAAAGGGGGGCACCAGCAGGGTCTCCCTGGAGCCAGGGGAGGAGCTGAGGGGTTCCAGCAGGCTCAGGAGCAGCGGCCCCCTCCTGAACGACTCAGGTTCCCTTCTGGCTACTGGGAGCGCGGGGGTGGTGACACCCGGGCCCCCGGAGGATGGTGACGGCTTCTATTCTCCGGGAGTCCAACTGGGGGCGCTGGTGACCACGCATTTCCTGTATCTGGCCATGTGGGCCTGTGGGGCCCTGGCCGTGTCCCAGCGCTGGCTGCCCCGGGTGGTGTGCAGCTGCCTGTACGGGGCGGCGGCCTCCGCCCTGGGACTCTTCGTCTTCACCCACCACTGTGCCAGGCGCCGGGACGTCAGGGCCTCCTGGCGCGCCTGCTGCCCCCAGGCCTCGGCCTCCCGCGCCTCCCCGCGGGCCGCGCCCGCCGCCCCAGAGGACGGCTCCCCCGTGTTCGGAGAGGGACCCCCGTCCCTCAAGTCCTCCCCGAGCGGCAGCAGCAGCCACGCGCCGCCCCTGGGCCCCTGCAAGCTCACCAACCTGCAGCTGGCGCAGAGTCAGGTGTGCGAGGGGGGGACGGCGGCCCGCGGGGAGGGGGAGCCGGAGCCCACGGGCTCCCGGGGCAGCCTTGCCCCCCGCCACCCCAACAACTTGCACCACGGGCGCCGGGCGCACAAGAGTCGGGCCAAGGCGCACCGCGCGGGGGAGGCCGGCGCCAAGAACCGGCTCAGGGCGCTGCGCGGGGGGGCAGCAGCCGGGGCGCCCGAGCCGCCGTCCAGTGAGAGCGGCAGCCTGCACAACAGCCCGTCCGACAGCCACCCGGGCAGCAGCCGCAACAGCCCGGGCCTCCAGCTAGAGGGCGAGCCCATGCTCACGCCGTCCGAGGGCAGCGACACGAGCGCCGCGCCACCCCCCGAGGCCAGCCGGCAGGGCCAGCGCCGCAGCGCCAGCCGCGACAACCTCAGGGGCGGCGGGGGCGGAGCACCCGAGCGGGACAGCAAGCGGCGCTCGTACCCCCTCAACGCAGCCAGTCTGAACGGCGCGCCCAAGGGAGCCAAGTACGACGACGTGAGCGGGGCGGACGCGGCGGGGGGCGCCTGCATGAAGACGGGGCTCTGGAAGAGCGAGACCACCGTCTAGGGCGGGGGGCGGGGGCGGGGGCGGGTGACGCTGCGGGACGCGCAGGCCCCGCGACCCGGTCCGCCGCGCTTCTCCGGGGCCTTCGGAGACGTCTACCGGTACATCGGCAGGTTGGAGGTAGAGGGGCCCCGGGGGCTGTCGCCCGCCTGGCACACCAGCTTCGGTCCTGGAGTCGGCGGTGGGGGCTGGGGGGAGGAGGAAGACAGGCCCAAGGCCCGCCGCTGTCAAGAGAGGCGTCACTCTGGGGTGGCGACCACCCCAGGACCACCCCAGGACCGCAAGCAGTACACATTTCCGTCCCAGCCCAGGCTAGTTTTGCCAGTCGTATCGGTGCCGTCCAGGGTAGTGGGGGAAGGTCCTGTAGGCCCACGGGAGGCCCGTGGGAGGCGGGCAATGGCACATCCCCCAGGTGGGCTCCTCCATAGGTACTCCCCACCTCTCCGCCCTGTCTGGCTGGTGGTCATCAGCCTTATCAGGAACACACAGATGATGGGAGCTTGAGAACCCTGTTCTCTCCTCACTGCCCTCCTCTAAAGTCACCCATGGCCATCTGTGCCTAGATCCTAGGGCCTCTCCCCCACCCAGCTTTTGGCCAACTAGGGGCCAGCCTAGCAGATGAGCCAAGTGACCAGGACCCATAGGTGCTGCTTTTAAGATTAACTATGCAAGAGAAGGTGGAACAGTGTGGAAGGCAGCGCTGGAGTTCTAAGGAATGGGGGGTGCACGTGGAAAGGGTGCCCAGTCAGGGACAGGCGCGTCCCACAGGAGTGGTACACAAACCACACCGCAGGGCTTTAGAGGTAGTACCTCAGGAAAGATCTGAGTCAAGTGGAGAGTAGTGCTTAGATCTGGAGCGAAGGCAATGGTGCCCTATACACAGTGCTTTGAAGGGAGGCTCCATCACAAGGCTGCAGGTGGTCCTGGAGAAGCACTTCCTGTTCAGTTACAAGACCCACCTCCCCAGTCTCAGCCTTCCAACACCAAGGGACCCAGGAAGGGCCCTTCCCTGCCTCCAGGAGGCCATAAGGAAGAACCATTCCAAGAATCTGACGTCTAGCTCAGTATTAGGGACAAACCTTCCAAACATCAGTCCAGGTTCCTGCCTCACAGAAGCCCAAGCTGAACCCCACCCCAACCCCACCCCCGCAAGGCAGCAGGTAGGGTCCCTGCAGCTCACATGGGGGCTGTGCCTTCACTCCTTTTAAACACCAGCACCTACAAAGCAACCACCAGCCTTTTACTACAGGACCCAATGAAAAGTGGAGGGAAAGCCGAGCCTGGTGAAGAGCAACAGGGAAAACCAGACCTGGTCCAGGTCCCCTCCCAGTGTCCATGTCGCCGCCATCTGATCACCAAGGCGAAAGACATAAGGGAGGGGAGAAAACCCACACACCTTGGGATGAATCCTGTTATTTATGCTTGCTGCACAGACAATATTAGACCCCCCCTCAAAAAAAAAAAAAAAAAAAAAAAAGCTTCGTATTATTCTTCCACATATGCTGGCTGCTGTTTACATACCCTGCCCATGCCTTAGCACTGGAGAGCTTTCTGCAATACGCTGGGGAAAAGGGAGGGAGGGGATGAAAAGTGCCAAAGAAAACATGTTTTTAAAAGCTCGGGTTTTATACAATAGAATGTTTTTTAGCAGATGCCTCTTGTTTTAATATATTAAAATTTTGCAAAGCCCTTTGAGCTATATAACTTTAGTCCACCCATGGTCCTTTTGTTATGAGGTAGAGGATTTTAAAACCCCCAACCCCATACACAAGAACCCATCAATCTACAAATGACATAGGGCCAGGAGCCGCCCAATTCCTGTCCTCTGAGGGCTGATAGCTTTCAAAACACCGACCACTCCACATGAGCAGGAAGGGCCTGGCAGGCCTGGAGCAGCAGTGTATCCAATACAAACCAGGAGAAAGCCTGGCACCCTCCAACCTGTCTAGGAGGAAAGCCATCCCTCGTAGTATGAACATCTGCACCTTCCTCCCTGGCACCAACAGATGGGATTCTCTCCAAACCCACTGTCCCTGCACTGCTCCCAGCTACTACTCCAGGACCCAGGGTCCAATTAACTGCACAGAGTCCCATGGTTACTTTAAATAAGAAAAAATAAATATCTCAGGACTCACATACACTCACTTCTCCAGAAGTGATAGGTCTATTGTCAAGCTGCTGCAGGAATGGTGTGAGTGCTCCCCTGGATGCACATCAGGGAGGGTTTGATACCCCTATGGCAGCCTGTCTTGCAGCCTGAGCTTTCTGAAAGTCCCTAACTTCCTGAGGAGTACGCAGATACTGCTCTATTTCACTATCAGAAATGTCCTCATCTCCGGTGACTGTGGAGATAGGGGGTGGGGGACAGATCCGCTTCGGGGGCTTCAACATGCAAGGTGGGAGAAGAAGGGCAGGACTAGCTGGTCTCTTGCCCTCGGGCCGATCTAAGGAACTCGTCGCTGCCTCCTCTTTTCCCTGCCCTGGGCTCTTGCCCCAACCCTGCTGCTGCTTCTCCCCAGCTTCCAACTCTGCTGTTCCGTCTCGAAAGGCCTTGCGAACCAACGTGTGCCGGTGCTGGAGAAGGTCACCAATGTGCTTCACCACAGACCGTTTGTCAAGCCTCAGAACCTGCAGCCAGGCCAGCTGCTCGGCCATCCGCAGCAGCACAGCCAGCAGCTCCTGCAGGCGGGAGGAAGCAGGGCAGGGCAGGTCCACATTTGCCAATTTACAAAATCGGGCAAGTGAACAGGTCAGACGCTCCGAAGGCTGCAGTGACTGCCAAGCCAGGAAGGTAGCAGCGGTGATGACAGGCAAGGGGTGCCGCCCGGTCACCAACCATGTCTCGTCTGCCAGCTCCACCAACTGCAATGTTCGCGACAGCATCTTCTCTTTGTCCTCCACATATTTGGCTGGAACAGACGGGGAAGCTTGGAACAGTTTGAAGCTGAAAAAAGAAAATGAGAGTCTGGTCTCCATGCCTACAGGGGAGAGGGCTGCTCTTCCAAAGCAAGGAAAAGGAGTACACTCGCAGTGGGCAAGCTCTTCTCTCCTCTTGGAATGCTCAAGTTCGCTGGCCAGGTACGGAGTTCATAGAGGTGCAGAGAGAAGACAGGCTGAGTCTTCTACTTGTGCAGCGAAGGGCAGGAAAATGCACAAGAAAGCTCACGTTTGTCAGCACCTCCACCGGCCATCATTCTGAGCGCTTTACAAATGTTCTCCTGTCATCTCCTCTACACCCCACTAAAAATACATATAGTTTAAAAAAAACTGGCCCATATTCATCCAGCTAAGAAGTAACCATGCAAACCCAAAGCCACTTAACACTGATAACCTTTGCTTTATACTGTATTTTTCAGAAGAAAGAAAACACCACAGCTACTTAAAAAAAAGACATTAGTTTCTGCTTCCAGCCCCATGACTAACATCCTGTTGCCTCCATTCACAGATGATCCTGCTGAGGCAGGGCTGGTGCACACAGCCAAGCGGGCTATGCACAACACAAGAGCCACAACTCAGTGGCCCTCTGCCAAGGCTGACACCTACTTTGCTTATGTCATTAGGTTGCAGTGAGGGCAAAGGGATTTGGAAATGACAGCAGTCTAGAAATGTAAAATGGGATTAACCTTATTAGTACTGGGCACAAGAGAGGGAGACTACATTTTTCTCCCAAATTCCTTTAAATGGGCTTTGGTGAAAAAGAGACAGCAAAGCTCAAAGGACTGGGTTCTAAGGAGCCAGCCTGTCCCAGAGTTTGCCAGCGGGCAGCTTACCTGCTACAGTAAGTCTTCACCAGGTCCGCCAAGCACAGGGATGGCACATCCAGCCCCAGGAGCTTCACTATCTGCATGTAGGTGCCAGAAAACACTTCCAAATCTGCATACAGCAGGGCGCAGATGGTTCCCATGGTGAGGGGCCAGTTATGCTGTCGGCAGGTAATTAAGACACAGCAGCCAACCAACACTTCCTTCTTTTGCAGCCTGGCAGCACGGATGCCAGAGTGCCGGTACGCTTGCTGGTAGTAGGCAACTGCTGTGTCCTCAAAGGTTGATGGCAGCTGCAGAACTCGACAGAGGTCTCTCACTCTGCGGAGACCTAAGAAAGCCCACAGCAAGAGTTGGGGGGAGGGGGGGTGTCAAAGTCAAAGGCACTACTGTGCAGCTCCTAGCAATTTCTGCTAAACTTGCCTCCAACACCAGATGCACAAATAATGTAACTTTCTAAAATGACAAGAGTGACATTTGGTGAGGTCATTCTAAAGGCACAAAGAAATCTGTGCAAAGAAGTTACATTTCAACCCACCATTCTTTGGAGGTCAGTCTGATTCAGAGCCACGCGGGAGTGTGATCTGGGATGTTGGAGTCTACATGTCACACAGCCCTGACACACCCAACCTGTATACAGAATCAGAACCATAGACTCTCTCAGAACCACCTCCATTCTTTATTTCCAACTGCCATTCTTTTAGGCTCTACTGTACACAGTAATAGTGAAAACAGGAAAAGCAAGAGGATGGGCTGGACCTTCCAGAGAATTTTCTGTATCATAAAAGGTTGATTCTCACCTCGTTGCTGGCTGCGACTGACTTGTTCGTTTTCCCCTGTGCTTCGGGAATAGGTTACTTCTGTAAGGCAACGGACAACAAACAGCTTGTTCAACCTTTATTCACCAAACTCCTGGCCACCCGCCACACAAAACTGGGGAGAATTCCTATCATTAGGCTCCATTCCTTATCTCACAGAAGGTGCCCCACTTTGCACGTTAAGAGTCCATCTGGCCTTCTATGCCCACAAGCAGTAGAAATACAGAGACTGAGAAGGTCACCATGGCACTAAAGTGGCCTCAGGTGCTCCAAATTCTCAGCCCTCCCTCCTGTGTATCCAATCCCGGGCAATTTTCCTGAGTCATGATTTTGAGGGCTGAACTGGTGAGGCACTCGGAAAACAAAGAAAAAAAAGGGGGGTGTTTTTGCCAATTAGTGCTAAAAACTATTTCGGGATAATAGTCTTGTCTGTATTTGTAAAGAATTGACCCATAACCCTTCCGTCATATCCAGACTAGGTAAACCGAGTGTACTTTGTTTCTGTTTCATTTGGTCAACGCTTACTATACCTAGCATTTATACATGTTACACCTAATACATATATATATTAGGTACATGTATATATAATATATATAATACCTAACACATGGCAGATGTCGCACCAAGTGCTAGAAAAGCAGACGAACGGCAGCCTCCGCCCTCCCGCAGGCCGGAATCTGACGACAGCCCCTCCACCGCCGCGGCCCGCACACCCACAGCCCTGGGTACCTCGGAGGTTGCCTTCGTCGCTGAAGGTGGTCGTAAGGACTCCCTCGGTGACCACGCAGCCACAGTCTGAGCACACCAGCTGGCTCTGCGAGTAGTGCGAGTCGTCCACGAGCTCAGCGGACCCGCAGTCGGGGCAGCGGCCTCCACCCGGCATCTCACAACCCAGAGCCGCAGAAGCCCCCGGGCACCCGGGCCCACGCCTGCAAGAGCAACGGTGGAGAAACCGGAACTAGGAGGGAAGCCTTCTACGCGGTGCACCTTCCTCTTCCGGCTCCAGAGCAACCGCGGGATACGTAGGTAGTTCGGGCTGCAGGCCTCGCACACTTCCGGTCCGTTTCCCTGACGGCTCGGGTAGAAACGTGAGCTATAAAGAGAGGTTCCTGGCCTGGACCGCGTCTTGGCGTCCGGTGGTATCTGTGGTCCGATTGAAGTGGAGCAGACTGGGGGTTAGTGGGTGAAATTCTACCTACAGGGACACACATCACAGACAAGAAATTGTTGCCGTTCCCAAACAACTCTCCTTTCTGAAACTCTAGGGGAATCGTAAATTATCTATTTCTCTTTGGTAGCAAATGTTGATTTGGACCGTAGTACAAAGTATGCGTAAAAGGAAGAATATTGTAGTGAGAGGACATTGTGCCAGACATGTTGTTTCCCCTCTTTGCAGTCTATTTTTCTCAACTATAGAAAGTTCAGAGTGGCAAACTCATGCTCTCAGAGAGAAGGCAAGGAATGTCTGAGGGAATTGGGAGGGAAAGAACATGAGGTGCTGAGGCTTTGGGCAAACTGGAGGTTCCAAGCCGACTTGGATGTTTTTAAAAGCTGAGTTTTCAGATATTCCAAGAGTCTGGCTCCCAAGCTCCTATGTTGGTATAGTATAAGTCAAAGAATCAGTGATGCAAACCAAGCTTACAAATTTTAAATTATGTATGTTATGTTTGAATACACATTAAGTCACCAGAAGAGTGTATTTTCTAAGCAAATAAAGATTTTATTTATTTATTCATGACAGACACACAGAGAGAGGCAGAGACATAGGCAGAGGGAG
Organism: Canis lupus dingo; assembly: GCF_003254725.2. Lineage (NCBI taxonomy): Eukaryota > Metazoa > Chordata > Mammalia > Carnivora > Canidae > Canis > Canis lupus. Next base: position 28,517,767 of record NC_064258.1, on the reverse strand, counting down.
AAGCAGACTCCCTGTAGGACTTGATCCCAGGATCACACCTAGAGCTGAAGGCAGACGCTCAACCACTGAGCCACCAGGACATGCCAAGAATAAAGATTTTTTAATGCTTGAACGTTTTAGAATCAGCTGTGTCTGAAAAACAAGAAAGTTGAGTTAAATGGCAAGGACCACCAGAAGTCTGTTCCTTAAAACTCCAAGAAGGCAGATGGGAGTCAGCACAGCAGGTGCACGAAATCTGTGTGGAGAGTCTGTTTCTCGGGCTGACAGTGGAGAATTTCAGGTAGGCTCCTGGCATTAGCAGTTTTTAAGAACTGTCATGGGCTCAATTTCAACCTTATACGGGGGATTGGGGTTGGAAGGGTAAGATCAGCATTTTCCACTGAGAACAGAAAATGATTGGACAGCTCTATGCAGAATTAATTGAGAAGTAAGTATGTTTTGTTAGACCTTCATAAATTGGGATACTCCCTTGAGGAGTAAGATACGGGTCACAGCTGCCTTCCTTAGAAGACTAGTAAATTTTGCATTCTAGAACTGAAAAATTTTCAAAATAAAAAATGAAGCTTATTAGTCTGAAGAGACAGGTGACACAATGACCATGTACCCGGAGATTCCTCAGAAGATTTGAGCCTCAAAAAGTAAAGAATCTGATTAGACAGGGCTATAGGTTCTTTTGAAAAAGCTATAATCAGTGGTCAGGTACATGGGATTCCCTGTATGCCTAACGAGACTATGAGTTCTCTGGACCACAGTGGGAACAAGGGCATCTCTGACGCAAAGATTGCATTTAATCTATAATCCAAGGATCAGCGTGCTCTACCTCATATGTCACTTACCTTTAGTATAAATTCAAAAGGAGATGCCGTACCTTACAGGAATTGTCCATTCGGCAGAAGCCCCCCTGGCTCACAAGTTCCTTCCCTCAGCTCACAGGTATACCATAAACCTCTTCTCCTTTACTACCACACAACAGAATTTCCTGCATCTTGGACCTCAGTGGGCTGGCCAGATGCTGTTCCACTGACAGTTGTTAGTCTAGTTGATGTGCAAACACAGATCAGCCAGATTTCCATTTTCTCATTTCCCACACCAGCACCACGAGACTGAGTGCACCCTGCTGAAGGGTTGCGGAACTTAATGTGACTGTGATAGAAATGAAAAATATATTTGTAAAATGGGAAACTTCGTAAGGCTCTCCTTACGGTTCAAGAGGTAAGCATTAAAAAAACAAACAAACCAAACCAAAATCCCTTTAAAAGCTGTCAGCCCCTTCTTTTCCAGTTTCCTTGATATCCAGACCTAAACATACCACCCCATCCCCAAGAAATTGCCTTCTCAGTGCATAGAACCTCTTCTCCTTTTTAGAGAAGTCCCACCTATTACCACAGTGCTTGATCTCGATGGAGCATTCACCCCCTCCCTCAACCAAGGGATGCAATAATCCCCAACAGTCTATTCCCTTACATTTGAATTAGTCACTCTAGCCTCACACCACAAAGGGGCTTCAGCACAATAGCTTTGGGTGGGTCCTGGCGTTCCAAGTCCCCTCTCTTCTAGACTTGCCCCCTAGTGTGAGGTATTTGCTCTGGCTGTCCAGCTGATAAATACTGAGACACACTCCCATGCTTGTGTGTGCACACACACACCTGTTAGAAAGATTCATTAGTTTTAGACAATACATACAGTTGACGACCTTATTGGGGTGGGGAAATATGTCTCCAAAAGCAACATAATTGCAATGGGAGTGCTTCTTCACGTCATTATACAGAACAGCATCAGACTCCTCTCATCCCCAATTTTGTGCAAATCTTGACTCTAACTGCATTTTTTTTTAAAGTGGGATTTTGGGCAGCCCCGGTGGCGCAGTGGTTTAGCGCCGCCTGCAGCCTGGAGTGTGATCCTGGAGACTCAGGCTCCTTGCTTGGAGCCTGCAAGCCTCTCTCCTCAGTGTGTGTGTCTCTCATGAATAAATAAATGAAATCTTTAAAAAAAAACTTTTTAGGGATCCCTGGGTGGCGCAGCGGTTTGGCGCCTGCCTTTAGCCCAGGGCGCAATCCTGGAGACCCAGGATCGAATCCCACATCGGGCTCCCGGAGCATGGAGCCTGCTTCTCCCTCTGCCTGTGTCTCTGCCTCTCTCTCTCTCTCTCTCTGTGACTATCATTAAAAAAAAAAAAAAAAACTTTTTTAAAAAAGTGGGATTTTTATTAGAATCCTCTACCCATGAGAGAAGCCTTAAAATTCACCTTTCCCCAACATTACTCATCAAATAGAAGAGCGTTTTTTTAAATATTTTATTTATTTATTCATGAGAGACACACACAGAGAGAGAGAGAGAGAGAGAGGCAAAGGGAGAAGCAGACTCCATGCAGGGAGCCTGACGTGGGACTCAATCCAGGGTCTCTAGGATCATGCCCTGGGCTGAAGGCAGTGCGAAACCACTGAGCCACCCGGGCTGCCCAGAAGAGCGGTTTTATGATCCTCCAACCAGCACCTCTAAGGGGTACAGGAGTGGTTCTCTTTTCCAGTCACAAGTGTCTGATATCATAAGAGAGCCTGGCCCTCAGACACACACAGACTGGGAGGTAGGCAGGACCCAGGCCAGAAGATGGCACACTCTATTAAGACTTGCAGGTTGAGGAATACCAGGTTGGCCCAGTCACCTGGCTGGCTCAGTCTGTAGAGTATGTGAATTTTGATCTTGGGGTTGTGAGTTGGGGCCCCATGTTGGAAGGCAGATTGTACTTAAATCAAAAATAAAATAAAAAGACTTGTAAGTCTGGGGTTCTCCACTTCCTCAGCAAGAAATTGGTTTAAGAAACTTCTTTGCCTTCCTCTGGACATCAGCACAGACACATCCTTGGTGCCCTTCCTGCTGCTGCAGACTCTCCTAAGAGTTACCTTCGTTCAGTGATAGTGATGATCTGTTTACCAGATGCTCCTCAAAACCCTTTGCCCCATGCTACATCCTCCCCCCATCCCCAGCCTGTGAAACTGGAGTCAGGTTTCTTGTCTCTATATCATTGGTGCCCACAGGGTGCCTGGCATACAGGCTTTTGGAATGCTGAGTCCCCAGAATATGGTGGATTTGAGTAGAAAACTCCTGGAAAGGGAGGCTGTTGGAAAGGCTGCCCCAGCAATGGTCCAGATGTGAAATACCGACCTTAAGGCCACAGTTGTTTTGTGTGTGTGTGTGTGTGTGTGTGTGTGTTTCTTCAGATTTTACTTATTTATTTATGAGAGACACAGAATCAGAGACATAGGCAGAGGGAGAAGCAGGCTCCCTGAGGGGAGCCCAATCAGGGACTCCATCCCAAGACCCCGGAATTACGACCTGACCCAAAGGCAGATGCTCAAACACTGAGCCACCCAGGCATCCCAAGGGCATAGTTTTTTCCAGAGAGGAAGAGGAAGAAGAGTTTTATGGTCGAAGTGGGATGAGAAGGAAGCTTTCACCAGTCCTCCCTGGGTTAGACGTGTGCATTCTAGTTTGTTGTTTGCCTGTCTGACTCTCCCTCTGATTGCAAGTCTCTGTGGGAAGGATATGGTTTTCTGGTCCCTGTGTCCAGGGAGCACTTCCTACAGTGAGGACTGGCATTCAGGAAAAAGCCAGTCAACTTCTGTGAATACCTGTCCCTCTGCGTGGGCCCATCAGAAGCAACAAATAGACTAAATTTCCTAGAAGGAAGCTGATTCAAATTTAAATTAAGTAACCCGGGAGATTGGAGCTCCCATCCTCAATCCTCAATCCAGCCTCACCACCGAGCTCCTCCTGGCTCAGTTGATTGAAGCCCCCTGGTAGTTCAGCGGTTTAGCGCCGCCTTCAGCCCAGGGTGTGATCCTGGAGACCCTGGATCAAGTCCCACGTCGGGCTCCCTGCATGGAGCCTGCTTCTCCCTCTGCCTGTGTCTCTGCCTCTCTCTGCCTCTCTCTGTGTCTATGAATAAATAAATAAAATCTTAAAAAAAAAAAAAGAAAAGAAACATTGTCACTCTAAACCAGTTTCACTCTGAGTGCTGGGGACACGCTCTACTTGTCACACTAAAGCCAGGCCGAGGCTCAGGCCGTGGAGTCTTTCTGACTAGATTTCCTTCTCATCTCCGCAGCTTTTTGGCCGATACTCCTTTATCACACATGGTGAGACTGCCTTGGCATATATAGGGCCAGGAAGACCTAAATCCCGGTGCCCACTAACTGCCCTCGCTCAGATCGGCTTTCCCCTTTTGCATGGTCTATTCCATCCCTGCCACACATTCTGCCTTTCCTGGGCTGAGGAGTCATGTGTTCAGTTTCTTGAACTCCTAGGAACCCAGGCATTGGGTAACTCTAAGGGAGGGGCTCACAGGCCACACATCGCTGCCCAGGCTGGGAGCACGAATTCCAGTCAGCTCACTTACCTGGAACTTCCCTCCTCAGAGAGGCTGTGACTCAGCTGGCCTTGTCCGGAGGGGAAATTGAGTCATACCACATTGATAAGGTTTTGGAATTATAGGTAAGATCCGGAGCCAACGACCAAGAAAGAATTCTTGAGATGTCTGTGGTGCAAAATGGTGGTTTTATTAAAGCCCGGGCACAGCCCAGGGCGTGATCCTGGAGACCCTGGATCGAGTCCACGTCAGGCTCTCTGATGGAGCCTGCTTCTCCCTCTGCCTGTGTCTCTGCCTCTCTCTGTGTCTGTGTCTCTATAAATAAATAACATATTTTAATAAATAAATAAATAAATAAATAAATAAATAAATAGCCTGGGCACAGGACCCATGGGCAGGAAGAGCAGCTGCCCTGGGCCTGTGAGGGGTGGCTGATTATATACCTGGGAGTTGGGAGGGGTTTGAGGATAGTCTACTCTCTAAGGAATTTTGGAAGCAAGGTTTCCAGGACCTTGAGGGGGCTTAGCTATTGTTGGGAAAAGGTCACTTATTACCAT